>NC_080837.1:77119846-77465481 GCF_030435755.1 Ochotona princeps
TGGTTTGCTCCCCAAGTGCCCCTAACAGCTGGAGTAGGCCGAACCTGTTTGGGTCTCCATTTTGGTAGCAAGGATTTAAGTGCTTGAGCCATTTGCTGTTGCTTCCCAGGAATCCTTCAGCAGAAATTGGGGATGGAGCCCAGCTTTGACCCTGACCCTTCTATATAATCATGGGCACCACAAGTGCCATCTTCACCTTAGGGTGAATTCCCATCCCAATCTGTGTTTTAAGTGAGGAACTAAGTTTGTTCACATTCATAGTTGTTAGTGATATGTAATGACTTAATCCTGTCTTTGTTATGATTAAGATTTCTTCGGTTTTGAAAAATCTTTTTTTTTTTTTTTAAGATTTATTTTTACTGGAAAGTCAGATATACAGAGAGGAGGAGAGATAGAGAGGAAGATCTTCCATCCGATGATTCACTCCCCAGGTGGCCGCAATGGCCAGAGCTGAACTGATCCAAAGCCAGGAGCCAGGAGCCTCTTCCGGTCTCCCATGCAGGTGTGGGGTATCCCATGCAGGTGTGGGGTACCAAGGCTTTGCACTGTACTCGAGTGCCTTCCTAGGCCACAAGCAGGGAGCTGGATGGGGAGTGGGGCTGCAGGGACTCAAACCAGTACCCATATGGGATCCTGGGCACTTGCAAGGTGAGGACTTTAGCTGCTAGGCTGCTGGGCTGGGCCAGAAAAATCTTTCTTTAATGTTTTTTTTTTTTTTTTTTTTTTTTTTCCTTTCACTTCTTGTCATGATAGTAATGTTTTGTTTTTTAAATGCTCGTTTGGTTTTGATGAATTCCTTAAATTTTTTGCATGTTTTGTAGTGTCTTTATTTGTTCTTCATTTATGAATTAGAACTTTCTCTGGTAAAGTATTCTCTTTTTATGTTTATTTTAAGATTACAATGTATCATTCCCTTCTCACTTGGCTTCTAAGGTTTCTGCTGAGAAATCTGTCATTTTCTTGATCCTGGGATTGGCTTTCGTGTTTGTTTTTGCATCTTTCAAGGTTTTCTTTGTGTTGTATGTTTAGTTGTTTGAGTATAATGTGTTGCTGTGAAGCTCTTTCCTGTTCTCAGTGACTGCAGTGGTATAGGCTAATCAAGCAAGTGGTTACAGGGCAGAGTGACTGAACACGTGCTTTCAGTATGTACTCTCCATCTTCTGCAGTGTTGACAGAAAAGCAGCTGACTGGGGAGATGGTAAGTGAGACTACAGCAGTGTCAGCCATCTGCTCTAGGCTCCATCACTGTCAACTGAGAAATGGCTGATGGAGGGAGACAGGTGGATCCACTTGGAGCATGTGCTCTTAGCTCCTGGAAGTGTCAGGTAAAAAGCAGATGAGATAGAAACATTCCTTTTCTATATCCATTCTCAGTTCCCAACAGAATTGTTCAGAAAGTGGCTAGTTGGCAGAGAAGACGTGGGTGAGCTCTTAGCACTTGTTTTCAACACCTAATATCAGCCTCCTGCAGAATTAGCCAAAAGAACAGCCCCTCAAAGAAATGGTGGGTAAGAATGCATCCCTCTGAGTCTCAGTGGTAGGTGGAGTTTCCTGTGATTAGCTACAGTGAAAAGGAAGGTAGATGTTTGCAGCATTTGGCTCCATTGCAGGTCCTGTCTCACAGACTGTTGGTGAGAGGCAGTGTGGTCAGGCAGGAACTGGCATCGTTCTCCTACCCAAGCCCCAGACCCTGAAGGTGTAGGTCTGTGCTTTGACTTGAGGGCAGAGTTCAGTCGTCTGTCAGATAACACTGAGACTAAAGACTGCTGTCTCCTGTGCTATGTGCTCGAGAGTCTGGGGAGGGAGGCAAGGATGGGGATGCGCAGAGGAGTCTCGCCTGTAGGAATCATCAGTGCAAACTGCATTTCCTTTCTCAAGATGGGGTGTAGTTGTAACAACTGAGTTTCGGGATAGACAGTTTTATTCTTCAAGTAAAACTAGATTGCATGAACCCCAGACAGCTTTTACAGTGAGACTGTAATCCTGTGACAACTGGGGTGCACTGGTACCCAGGTTTGCTCACTATCTGCCATGATGGAGTTCATTGAAACTTCCCTGTCAACCTTTCCCTAGCACTGAGGATTCCCCCACTAGGGAACTGAGGTTGTTGCTTTTCATACACCTTATTCCTGTTTGTTACCATTCCTGGTTTCCATATCTGAGAGGCCTCAGGTTTCTCCTTTACTGAATTCTGCCACCTTTCCTTGGCCAGTCATCTCAGAATAATGCTATTAACCTATTGGTTTTTTTTTTTTTTAAGATTTATTTATTTTATTACAAAGTCAGATATACAGAGAGAAGGAGAGAGAGGAAGATCTTCCATCCGATGATTCACTCCCCAAGTGAGCCGCAACGGGCCGATGCGCGCCAATCCGAAGCTGGGAACCAGGAACCTCTTCCGGGTCTCCCACGCGGGTGCAGTGTCCCAATGCATTGGGCGGTCCTCGACTGCTTTCCCAGGCCACAAGCAGGGAGCTGGATGGGAAGTGGAGCTGCCGGGATTAGAACCGGCGCCCATATGGGTTCCCGGGGCATTCAAGGCGAGGACTTTAGCCGCTAGGCCACGCCGCCGGGCCCTAACCTATTGGTTTTGATGCTTGTTTGGGGAAAAGTGAGTTGAGGCACTCCTTAGCCAGTCACCCTGTGGTTCCCAAGGTTGAGGGTGTTCAGTTTGTGTATTTGACATGTGCAGAGAAATCTCCACCTCCTGTTGACTTCATCAGGTAGATCTGGGCTGGGCTGGGCTGCTATGCCAATCTGAAGCCAGGAGCTCATTCTGGATTTCCAACATCCTACCAGTTTTAGCAAGAAATTGAATTTCAGAACTTGTCAGTACTCAAACTCAGGGACTTGAAGATGGAATGCAGGCTTCCCTATTGACATGTTGGACTGGTATGCCTCAGTTGAGAAATTTGACGCTGAAGCCTTGAGCTTTTCTAAAAGGTAGATGTTCAGTTTCATTGATTATATATCATACGATTTTTGTCCTTGATTTTGCTAGTGTGGTTATATCATGTTTACGGACGTTAAACCATCCTTGTATCTCTGGGAATAGTGTGACATGAAGACAGTATTCTTGACATGTTGGATTCAGTTTGCTAATATTTTGTTGAGAACTTAACGCATGTGTGTTATCTGGTATTTTTTATCAGGATAATGTGATCTATAGAATGACTTTAGAAGACTTTTCTCTCTTTTTTAGGGGTTTGTAAAATACTTGTGTTCTTAAATGTAGTATTCAGAATGGAAACAATTCATTCCTGGAGTTTTGTTGGTTAGGAGACTTTGTTTTTGATTCAGTTGTTTTAAATCTGGTTAGGATATTTCCGTTTCTTTTTTTTTTTTTTAAAGATTTATTTATTTTTATTGGAAAGTCAGATATACAGAGAAAAGGAGAGACAGAGAGGAAGTTCTTCCATCCACTGATTGACTCCCCAAGTGGCCACAACGGCCAGAGCTGAGCCAATCCAAAGTCAGGAGCTTCCTCTAGGTCTCCCAACGAGGGTACAGGGTCCCAAGGCCTTGGGGTGTCCTCAACTGCTTTTCCAGGCCCCAGAGAGCTGGATGGGAAGCAGGGCTGCCATGATAGGAACAGTTGCCTAAATGGAATCCCTGTGCGTTCAAGGCGAAGACTTTAGCCGGTAGGCTACTGCACTGGGCCCGGTTTTGTACTTCTTCATGAATCACTCTGGGAAGGTGAAAAGTTACAGGAGTTTATCCATTTCTTTTTTTATATACATTTTTTAAAGATTTATTTATTTATTTTTAATGTAAAGTCAGATATGTGGAGAGGAGAGACAGAGAGGAAGATCCTCCATCCAATGAATCACTCCACAAGCGGCCGCAACTGCTGGTGCTGTGCTGATCTGAAGCCAGGAGCCAGGAACTTCCTCCAGGTCTCCCACGCAGGTGCAGGGTCCCAAGGCTTTGGGCTGTCCTAGACTGCTTTCCCAGGCCACAAGCAGGGAGCTGGATGGGAAGTGGAATTGCCGGGACTAGGACTGGTGCCCATATGGCATCCTGGCACATGCAAGGTGAGGGCTTTAACCACTATGCTATAGTGCTAGGCCCTATCCCATTTCTTTGTGCTTTTCCAATTTGTCGGTACAGTCCATAGTCCCTAATGAGTTTTATAATTTTTATGGGATCAGTTACAATGACTATGTTTTCATCTCTGATTTTCAAGTATTCTTTCATTTCTTAGTCTTGCTAATGTTTATCATTTTTATTCTCTTAAATAACTTTTGACCAATATTGTGTTTTTTTTTTTTTTCATTTTCAATTTTGTTGAATTCTGATCTGATCTTGGTTGTTTGTCGTAATTTGTTAGGTTTGTTAATGTTTTTCTAGTTGAGTGAGCTGTAGTTTTGATTGATTTGAGGACTTTCTATTTGTTTGGTGTTGGGCCTGTGAACTTTGTCCTTGGTACTGCCTTTGCTGTATCACTCGTGTTTTGGTTTACTTTGTTTTAAGCAGTTTTTCTTTTGATTTTCTTGTTTGACTCAGTGCTCATTCACAACCTTGTTTAATTTTCACATATTTGTACAGTATTTCAGTTGAATTTTAGTGTGATTTTTTTTTCTGTTTAAGGCAATGCCCTTGGAATTTTGATACGGTCTGCATTGAACTTGTAAATCACTCCCGATATTACTGCGTTCTTAGCGTTACTTGACTTGTTTGAATTCCTGAAGTTAGAAATTCTTTCTGTTTGTTTCTTTCTGCTGTGCTGCCAGCTAGGTATGCCTTGCCTCCCTAGTTAGCTTTACTGGAAAGTATTTTATTCATTGAGTATATGTTTAACATGTGCTTTCACACTGTTTTTGTTAGTGTTTAGAAATGCAGCTGGGTTTTAAATGTTAATCTCGTTTCCTTCAACTTAACTGATATTCATGAGTTTTAACAGTGTGTGATATCAAGGATTTTCAGCACCTCGTGCTAAGATCGTGTCATTTGCTACCAGAAATAAATTTGGTTTTCCTTTTTTGTATTTACATACCTTGTTTTCCTAATTCTTGCTTCATATCCTTGGCTGTATTTCAGTACTGTGTTTAGAATTGTCCTGTGCATAATCTTAGAAAGGAACCTTTTTTTTTTGATCATATATATGTTGTACTTTTCGTATTTGGCTTTTGTATATCTAAGTAATTTTTGGATCTTTGTAGGTTTTTGTATCATGAATGGTTGTTACAGCTTGTATATATTGAACTATCTTCGTTTGTATTGAATAAGAAGCATCTGGAACTTTAAGAAGTAAATCAGATTTTTATATTTATAGGTACATTGTAATGTTCCAGTATATTTATACATTGTATAATATTCAAATCTTAGTAGCAGTATATACATGTCCAAGACATCATTTCCTTGTGATTTAATCAACACTCTTGTAAATGTTCTTAGATATGAATTTTGCATATTGCTTTCTATGTTCACCATGGTATGCAGTATCAGTTTCTTCTGTGACTTAGTGCCTGTTAATCAGACACTCCCCTTCTCTCAACTCTTCCCACCCTGTGATAGTCACCATTACATTCTCCACTTTATTAGAGTTAGGATATCATATGTCATAGTTAGGACATCATGAATTGCTTGTCTTCCTGTCTTTCTGGTTTTAGTGTATTGCACTTAGCGTAATTTTGTTCTATCCCTGTTATCACAGAGGACAGGATGGCTCAGAAATACCCTGTTCCACACTTTCTTCGTATATTCAGTAAAGACTGTGTAGAATTACTTCCTTTTTTTTGCTATTGTGCTGTAAATAGTTGAGAATGCAGATATATTTTTGACAGACCGTTTTCATTCCCTTCAACAACAGATTCAGTCTTGACTGTTAAGTGTTCTAGTTTTAAGTTTTTGGGGAACCTCCCCACTCTTTTTTACGATTGCTGTGATTAATTTACATTTGTGCAGCAATGTGTAGGTGTTCTGTTTTCTCCATGTTTTTTTTCTCCATAGCAAGCATCCTAAATGGGTAAAGTGGTATCTTTGGTTTTGCTTTTCATTGATGACTAGTGATATTGTTACTTTTTCATATAACTGCTCATTTGCTTGACTTTCTTAGAAAAAATTTTTAGGACTGTTCCCCATTTTCAATTGGATCATTTGGTTTGTTTGCTTTATTGGTTTCTTTCAGTTCTTGCAGTTCAGTAGTACTTCAAAAAACTTTTGGGAAATTGAATTAAAATGTAAGTTGTTTCGTTGTAAAAATCTGAAATCGGCATGTGAGCGGATCTTCAAAAAGTTCTTAAAAATACTAATTAGAAAAGTTTAACAAAGTAAAGTTACCTTTTAATTGTACTTTCATGAGCTTTTTGTAGTATCCCATTGTAATCTGATGACTGCTTGTCAGATGTAGTTTGCACCTATTTCTCCCTTTATGATTGTTGCTTTTTTCATTGTTATTTATTTCTTGCCATGAGCTTTTAAGTTTTTATTTAATACCTGTTACCTGTTTTTACTTTGGTTTCCTGTGCCTTTGGTGACTGATCCAAAACCTCTGTACTTGTGCCCTGAGCCTGAAGTGTTTCTGCTGTTTTCTAGTGAATTCATCGTTTCAGATTTTACATTTAGGTCTTTTTATTTTTATCTTGAAAAGATTTCTTTATTTGAAAGAGGTAAGGATGGAGAGAAATAGCTTCTGTCTGCTGGTTCACTCCACATAAATGGGCCAGACAGAAACAGGAGCCTGGAACTCAACCTGGTTTCCCATAGAGGGAGAAGGGGCCCAAGTATAGGTGCTGTCTTCTGCATTTCTAGGCACTTCGTCGGAGGGAATAGAATCTGTACTCTAGTGTGGCATAGTGTGTGGTGTAGTAAATAACTGCTTATGCCTGTGCACCACACTGTTGGCCTCAGGTCTCGAATATGTTTTGAGTTGGTCTTTGTATATGGTGAATGATAGTGGTCTGGTGTGGTTTTTCTACTTGTAGATAGCCAATTTTCGTAGCATCATTCTTTGTAAAAACAACGGGTACTTAGCAACTGTGTTGATGGTCCACCGATTGTTACTGTGCACCTTTCATACAATATTTTATTCTGTTCTTCTGTTGACCTGTTTGTTTGTATACCAGTACCATGCTGTTTCAATTACTGTAGTTTTACATTATATTTTTGTGTCTCAGGATGTGATACTTCCTGCCTTGTATGTCCAAGTTTGGCTTTTTACTTTTTTTTTCTTTCATATGAATGTTAGGATTTTAAAGTTGTATGAAATGCTCACCTGGGCAGCACATATACTAAAGTTCTATGAAAAATGTCATTGATATTTTGATAGGGATTGATTGTGTAGATCTCTTTGAAGAGTGTGGATGAGGAGAATGTATGATTTTTACAGTCCATGCACACAGGATCTTTCCCCTTCACTGTGTTTCATTTGTGTTTGTTTTCAAGGATCAATCTAGTGATCTTTGGCTTTTTTGGCTAATTGCATTTTCTGTTTTTTATTCTCTCTCTCTCTCTCTCTCTCTCTCTTGGTAGCTATTGTAAATGGGATTGCTGTCTTGGTTTCTCTTTCAGGTAATTCGCTGTTGACATGTAGTAATGCTGTGTTGTTACATTGATTTTTGCAGCTGGAATTTTGTTTGATTTATTTAGCAATTCTACTAGTATTTGGTGGAGTCTGGTTTTAATATGTTAACTGAACAGTTACAATATGACTTTTCTCCTTTCTAATTTGGATGCCCTCTTATTTCTTTATCTACTCTGAATGCCTGTGCTTAGGACTTAGATTTTACATAGGGGAAAATTGGTAAATGTGGGTATCCTTATCACATTTTGGACTGTTTTGGGCAAGGCTTCCATTTTTCTGTGTTGTTGGTGACTTGCCAGGTAGGACCTTTATTATGTTGAGATATGCTCCTTCTCTACCTAATTTGTTCAGAATTTTTTTTTTTTTTTACCTTGAAATGGTGTTGAATATTAACGGATGCATACCTGAATCTATTGAGGTGATCATGAGGTTTTCCCATTTGTTCTGCTCATCTGACATACACATTTATTGGTTTGTGTATGTTGGCTCCCTGTGATGAATCCTTATTCATCCTGATTCATGATCTTTTTAATTTGTTGACGGATTCATTTGTTAGTTTATGCAGATTATTGGGTCTGTGTTCATTAAAAATACTAACTGTAGCTTTTGTTTTGTTATGTTGGTATTGTATTAATGCTAGCCTCATAGAATTGAGTACAGAAAAATTTTCCCCTTCAATTCTTTGAAGTCATTTTAAAAGGGTTAGTGTTAAGTTTTCAGATGCTTGGGAAGGAATTTTGTAAAGCAGTGTCATCCTTGACTTTGTTTTTGGTGCTGATTTAATCTTCCTTTGTTGGAGGTCACTGTCTAATTTTAACATTGCATCTTACTAATGTGTATGTGTCCAAGATCCCTTCCGTTTCATACCATATATGTTGGGATGTATTTGCTTTTACTCTAATCTTTTGTATTTCTGTGGTATCAGTTGCTTGGCTCTGCATCATTGACTTTATAGGGGTCTGTTTAATTTTTGTTTGTTTATTTATTCAAGATGCAGAGAGACAGCTTCCATTCCCTGGTCCACTTCCTGAATGCCTGCAGTGACTGAGGAGCTGAATCATGAGACAGAAACTGGTTTCAGGTCCCACGTATGTGAGCCCTCACCTCTGTCCCCAAGGATCCTAGCATAAAGCAGGAATCAAGACCATAGCTGGGACCAGCATTTTGGTGTAGTCGTTACAGCCATAACTGTATTGTCAGCATTCCATATAGGTGCCAGTCTGAGTCCTGGCTATTCTAGTTTGAGCCAGCTCCCTGCTAATGTAAAAGCAGTTGGAGGATGGCTCACGTGCTTGCGTTTCTGCATTCACGTGGGGGAACCAAGGGAAGCCCCTGGCTTTGGACTGGCCTAGCACTTGCCGTTACAGCCGTTTGCGGAATGAACTGGTGGCTGGAGGACTTCTCTGTTTTCTCCTCTAGCTCTCCTCATTTTTTTGTCTTTCAAATAAATATAAATCTTAAAAACAAAAAAGAAACAACAGACTGGAGGTGGTGATCAGATCTACTTACTGCCGTGTGAGACATGCACATCTTAACACGCGTCCTAACTACTAAATCAAATGGCTACATTGAGTTAATTTTTATTTTAGTAAACTAGTTGGAGTTAGTCATTTTTGGGGGGTGGTCATGTCACAGAACCATCTCTTCATTTTATCGGTTATAGTCTTTTAGAATATTCATTTATTTAAAATATTCATTATTAGAAATCTTGTATCTTCTGATTCACTCATCAAAAGCCTCTGCAGCTGTATCTAATCCAAATTGAAAACAAGGAGTCCAGAACTGCCTGCTTCTACCATCCATCTGCTTTGCAGGGACCTGAGTACCTGATGCTCACTGCCTCTTCCCAGCATTTAAAGATCTCTCTCTCTCTGTTCCTTATTTTCACCCCTGTTTTATCATTACTCTGTAGTTTTTATTCCAGTGAAATTCATTGTCACGTCTTCACTTCCTGATAGCTGCTGATTTCTTAGGCTTCATCATCTTAGTACTTGTTTTAATTGCTTCTATCCCAGATAATTTTATGGTTACTTACGCTGCCATTCTGACTGCATTGTCTGCCATGTGTATGGGAACATTACATGTATGTTTTCCAAATGTGTGTTTGCTTGACACACTGTTAAGTTGCCATTACATATATGGTCAGTCATAACTATTCGTGTTTGTACAGTTTTTTGGAAAGTGTAGGACTCTCCAAAAAGCAATTAAAAATCAGCAAACATTGGTGTCAAGTGTCATTGATTATGCAGACATTTCCCTTTTTCTGCTTTCAATTTACATGCTTTTTACAAAGTTAAAATATGGTAACAGTTTTACCCCCAGCATTTATATTTTGAAGCTTTTTTTTTGATGGTTTACACACCTTTTGTCCTGCCACCTAGATAGATACTGTTGCTTTCTTGTGTATCCTTGTTTCTGTCACTAGTCTACCTTGTGTATCCTTGTTTCTGTCACTAGTCTACCTTGTGTATCCTTGTTTCTGTCACTAGTCTACCTTGTGTATCCTTGTTTCTGTCACTAGTCTACCTTGTGTATCCTTGTTTCTGTCACTAGTCTACCTTGGTTTTTTCAAATGCATTTCAAAATCATACAATGACTCAGTATATTTACCTCTATGGTGAAACTGTTTTATAATAGACAGGTGCTGTTAAGTTTAATTCAGTAAGCCATGCCGTACATGTATGGTTATTCTATAGAACTTTCATTTGTAGGAATATCTCACTAACTAGAAATCAAACGGAAAATATTGTTTGAGTCCAATAGTCTTTAGTAATTTTTTGAACTTTTTTCTAGAAAAATTTCTCTTGACTTTACTGACTAGATAAGCAAGGCATTCTTAATTTAAAAAAATTCAGATGGTACTTTTTTGGCATTAAGAAGAATCTGGATATGATGAAATATGGAAAGCAGGATATATAGAGCTCCTCTTTTGGGCAGGTATGATTGTGGATGACGGGTAAGGTACCACTAACGGAATGCATAAGAGGAATGCCTCCTGTTAATATTTTTTCTTTTTGTTCCCTTTTCTTATTTTTTATTTTCCTTTCTTTGTCTTCCCTCTGCGCATATATATATATATGATAATGAGGAAAGGATATGCATTTTTATTGCATTTATTTGATTAAGAGAAGAAAGAGAAGTGGAATCCAGGTTATTAGATGGAAGGGTCACTGTAAAGTAGAGAGGATTCACTGTAAATTAACAGTTGAACAGTTTTTGGAGAAAGGCCAGCAAATATTTATTTCAGACTTTGTACGCTGAGTAGTGTGTTAAAAGTATGCATTTCTTTTGTTACAACAGAAAACAAAACATCCATAGACACAAAGAAAATGATGCTTCAGTATGTGTTAACTTTATAGGTATCGAAACTTGAATTTCATGTTCTTCCCACATTTGAAACTATTGAAGAAGATATTTCTGAGCTACTAAAATACAGATGATGGATGAGATTTGGCAACTTCCTTACAGGAATTAGTTTTGGACAGGAACGTTACCAAAGCATTATTAGTATTTATTATTACCAGAACATTAGAAGTTTCCAAATTGGAGGCTTGTTATGTGCTCTGAGTTTCATGTTTCTGTATATTTCAATTAAATGGGGTTGTGGTTACAATTAGATAATTCATAATGTCATTGGGATAAGAAAACAGGAATAGGTAATAAGGTTGTTTCTAAGAAGAGCATGAACATTTGTACACGGCCTTTTCATCGTCGGTGCAGATGCTGTTTGTAAACTGGGGACAGAAGCATACTGGTTCGAGCAGCTATTCTTAAATCTCTGTGATAGAATTAAAAGCTCAAATTTGGGAGTAAGCCTGGATTCACATCTGTTAGTAGGTATGCAATTTCCTCTGAGCATCGCCCAAATGAGAGTTAATACCGCCAACCTATCCACTTGTGAGGGTGACGCAACAATAATAGCAGTTAGCACTTGGTACAGTGCTTAGTATATAACAGGCAGTATTCTAAACAGCACATGTGTTTTTCCAAACCATTATTATTCTTATATAGAGTCTATTACCATTTAATTTCATTTTTCAAAATGTTTTTATGAGAAAAGCAGATTTTACAGAGAGAGAAGGAGAGACAGAGAAGTCTTCCCCAAATGGCCATAACCACTGGAGCTGAGCTGTCTGAAAGGAGCCAGTAAATTTTTTTTTCTGGGTCTCCCAAGTGGGTGCAGGGTCCCAAGGTTTTGGACTCCTCTGCTGCTTTCCCAAGCCGTAAGCTTTGGTTGGGCTGGAAACTGCTTCCGGGACTCAATGACATCTATGTCCTCTGGGCCACGGCCTTTTCCCCTTGTTTATATTAGTCTTTGGTACAGTACTAATGTGCAGATCATAGAAAAATACTAAAAAAGGGTTTTTTGAAAATCACAGCTTTGCAGTAAAAAGCTTCTGCTTTGTGACTTTTTGTCAGTGATATGTCAGGAAGACTTTTGTTTGCCAAATGTAGATCTTAATATTTCTTATTGTTCAATGATTAAGGTGATATATATTTTCTGACTATTTTGAAGATTTATTTATTAAAGGCAGAGTTACAGAAATGGAGTAGGAAGAGGTGAAGTTGTGGGGAGACATCACCACTCTTCCTTCCACTGACTGATTTCCCAAATAGCCGCCGTATTCAAGGCTACACCATGCCCAAGCCAGAAGTCTCATCTGGGTCTCCCACATGGGTGCCCGGGCCAAAGGATTTGGGCCATCTTCCTTCCACTGCCTTTCCAGATGTGTTAGCGAGGAGTGGGGTTGCAAGTGGGGTGGGTGGGGCTCAAAATGGCATTCATGGGGGATGCAAGAGATGCAGGTATTGATTAACCTGTCATGGCACAACTCTGGCTTTCATTTTTACGATTTTTGATTTTTCATTTTACTTCCAGAAAAGAAATACTCATTTTATGTGTGATTAGGGAAATATCTTCCCCATTATTTCCTGGATAGCAGAATAGCAATATGTATTTTAAATGCTTTAGATCCTACATTTCACTTCTATCTGTCAATTTCCTCTTTAATATATCTGGAATAATAATTCTTAATACTTGCAAAGATGGAATTCTTTATAGCTGCATACAGTACTGCCTCTTAGGTCCTGTTGATGCAGTTTTTATGTGTGCTTTGTGTTTCTTTTTTCCCCTCTATTTGCATGCATGAGTGGTACATTTGCATGGGATATTTCAAACTAGAAGCACCAGAATGGCTTGAATGTGTTTAAATGATCACTCTTTGTTGTCTACCCTGGTGGTTTAGAGTTGGATTCCTACTTTTGAGGTAAAACTAGACTTATTTTGGTTCATTATCTTCTTATTTACCAGCTTGCTTAGTTTATGATTAAGAAGATGTAAACTCTTGTGGTATTGGCCATTTATTATTACGTTAGTAAGCTAGTTGAAGAAACGTTTAGAGAATTAGGTGAGTTTTTTTGTTTTACAAATTTAATTCTTAGCAGTTTTTATTCCAGTGTTTGTGAATTTTGACCCAAGCAGAAAAGCTATGAATTGTTTTTCTAGATTCAGTAGACTACTTAAAGTGTGGTGATATCATCAGTTAATAGAATTTGATTTGAATAACTTGATGAAATAATCCCCTCATCGGTATTCCCAGTAGATTTTGTGGGGTGGAAAGGGGAATGGAACCTTGATATATGTATATGCCTCAGATTCACAAAGTAAGAATAGTATTAGATTTTGCTCAAAGGAATCTAAAATATTGTATGTTCCTACAAGAAGGAATTAATGAGATTTAGTGACAACTTTGGGTTTATGATCCTATGTTTTACTCTCTCAAGAAAGCACCAACTCTAGACTAAATACTGCATTTGTAGAACTGTTTTGACACTTGCTGTAGGGTTACTGATAGGGAAATTTTTTTATGTATATAAAAACTCTGTTTTAAACAAATCATATTCATGAATCACTGAAAAAATTGTGGTTAGATTGAAAACTGGACTGATGCTTTTAATAGGCCCTTATCTTAATGTTTTTAGTTTTTAGGTGATATGCACATTTATATGTTTTACTAACTTTTTACTTAATGATATGTTGAGCTTTGTGCCTGAGAGCCATACTAACGATTATGCTTACTGTTTAAATGTCGGTACAGGAAGCGAGCAGCTGCAAAGCATCTAATAGAACGCTACTACCATCAGTTAACTGAGGGCTGTGGAAATGAGGCCTGCACGAATGAGTTTTGTGCTTCCTGTCCAACGTTTCATCGTATGGATAACAATGCAGCAGCTATTAAAGCCCTCGAGCTTTATAAGATTAATGCCAAACTCTGTGATCCTCACCCCTCCAAGAAAGGAGCAAGCTCGGCTTACCTTGAGAACTCGAAAGGTGCCCCGAACAACTCTGAGATAAAAATGAACAAGAAGGAAGGAAAAGGACCTCGGATTGATTTTAAAGGTAAGATGCTTAATTTTTAATTTGGAATTATTGACTGAAAAGCACGTTGAGATTTAAATGTGTGAGCTCTGTTTTGCTGCTTATTGGGTGACATTCAGAAATCACAGTGGAGTGAAATCAATTTACTGTGTTAAGAAAGAGAAATAAAATAGTTTTTAGAAAGTTCACAGGAAATGTATATTATGAAAGACTCTTGTATGGATTGCAAAATGTTTAAAGCTGCCCCCTAATCCTAAATTCCAATCTCTTCCCCCTCACAGTGAAAGTAATGAGTATTAACAAGGTAATAAAGGGTTTTTTGTTGTTTTGTTTCATTTTTTGACTTTCGTTTGAAAAGTGGAGTGACAGAGAGTGAGGCAATGGAAAAGTGATATTTCTTCCACTGGTTTACTCTAATGCCTGAATGGTCAAAGCTATGCCAGGCTGAAGACAGGAGCCCAGAAACTCCTCTGGGTCTGCCACGTGGGGAATAGGAGCCCAGATACTTAGGCAATTGTCTGCTGCATTCTGGGTGCTTTAGCAAGAAGCTGGGTTGGAAACAGGTGGGATCCCAGGAACTCCATATAGGTTGTGGACAGCCCAAGCAAAGGCTTAACCAGGTGGGGTCCCATTGCCCTCCCCAGTCTAGATATGTAGTAAACAAAGTATTTCATTCATTTTTTTTCTTCCAACATGAAATACTTTTGCTTTATTAACCAGAAATGGGAAAGCTTTGGCTTCAAAAAACTGGAGAAATTAGGAAATATGCTGCAGCTCTGTGCCCAGGAAGAAGAGGAAACCAACTTCGGTGACAACTAGGCCCTCTTACCTGTTTGCTCCTAAGTTACCTTCTTCCCAGTTTGTTTTTATTTGCTCATAGACTATGATTTATTACGTTGATTTTTTTTCTATCCTTATTTCTATCTTCAGATAACAATTTCAACTTCAGAGATTATGAAAAGTGATATATTCTTCTCATCTACAGAATAGCCTCCCTGGGATGAACTTGGAAAACCCAAAAAGAACCATTTCATTATTATTATTATTATTATTATTATTATTGATTGATTGATTGATTTGAGAGAGAATGAAAGAAAATGAATTTGAATACAGATGGTCCTATTCTCTGGTTCACTTTCAAATACTTGAAATGGACACGGAAGAAAGAACTGGGATTCGAAAACGCAAAGTAGGGCTTTGGCATGGCTGGCGCTGAAGTGTTTAAGCCATCTACCCTGCTGTCTCCCACAGTGGACTCTGGTATGGAGCTGGATTGGGAGCCAAGTCCAGTCTCAAGCCCTGCGAGTCAGATGCAACATTCAGGTGTTGCAACAGCTTGAGACAAACTAGTGGGCCAAACACATGACCAGTACATAGAAAAGGACAAAAGTTTCTAAGAATATGCTGAAGAAAGTCTTTTTTTTTTTCCCTAAAACTTGCATTTGTAGTGTTTTAAGTATAGCAAAAGTGAAAAGTCAGAATTCTCAGGAGACTAGTAGTATATCTGCTTATGGGTGGGTAGAATGCATTATGGTTAGTGAACACATGCATTTTTGTGTTACACTACTACATTTTGACATGTCTTGATTGTGAAGAAATTTTGAACTATTTTGGGCTGTTAAAGTCACATATTGTCTGAGTCTGGCAGGATGGCTCAACTGGCTAATCCTCCACCTTCAAGTGCTTGGCATCCCCCTTGGGCACCAGTTTGTGTCCTTGCTGCTTTACTTCTGACCCAGCTCCCTACTGGCAGCTTGGGACAGCAGCACTGGGCCTCCCGCACATGTAGGTGACCCACTAGTTGTTTCTGGCTGTGGATCGGCTCATCTCTGGCTGTTGTGACCTTTTAGGCAGTGAACCAGAAGAAGAGAAGTTTTTCTCTGTCCTCCTCTGTAAAATCTACCTTTCCAATAAAAATAAAGAAATCTTTTTTTTTAAAGTTACATATTGTTGAAATAATCTTAAAAAAATAGGTTGTTGATATTGTTCGTTTCTGGAAAAAGAAAGACTAAGCATATATTTTTGCTACAATTCTGCTTGAGTTTAAAATATTTGAGTTTTTGCCACAACTTACAGTGACAGAGTAAACAGATGTAATATGAAAATAAGTTGCTTTGTTCCCTTCTGTTTTGTAGATGTGACTTACTTGACTGAAGACTTGGTATATGAAATTCTTGAGTTATGTAGAGAGAGAGAGGATTATTCACCTTTAATCCGTGTTATTGGAAGAGTTTTTTCAAATGCTGAGGCATTGGTCCAGAGCTTTCGTAAAGTCAAACAACACACAAAGGAGGAACTGAAATCTCTTCAAGGAAAAGATGAAGATAAGGATGAAGACGAAAAGGAGAAAGCTGCATGTTCTGCTGCTGCTGCCGCTGCTATGGAAGAAGATTCAGAGGCATCGTCATCGAGGATCAGCGAGGGTTCACAGGGAGACAACAATACGCAGAAGTTAGGCCCCGAGGATGTGTCTGTGGATATTGATGCTGTTAGAAGGGTGTATACCAGGCTGCTCTCTAATGAAAAAATAGAAACTGCCTTTCTCAATGCACTTGTGTATTTGTCACCTAACGTAGAATGTGATTTGACATATCACAATGTATACTCCCGAGATCCTAATTATCTGAATTTGTTTATTATTGTAATGGAGAATAGAAATCTCCACAGTCCTGAATATCTGGAAATGGCTTTGCCATTATTTTGCAAAGCAATGAGCAAGCTACCCCTTGCAGCCCAAGGAAAGCTGATTAGACTTTGGTCTAAATACAGTGCAGACCAGATTCGGAGAATGATGGAAACATTTCAACAACTTATTACTTACAAAGTCATAAGCAATGAATTTAACAGTCGGAATCTGGTGAATGATGATGATGCCATTGTTGCTGCTTCCAAGTGCTTGAAAATGGTTTACTATGCAAATGTAGTTGGAGGAGATGTGGACACAAACCACAATGAAGAAGATGATGAAGAGCCTATCCCTGAGTCTAGTGAGTTGACACTGCAGGAGCTTCTGGGGGAGGAGAGAAGAAACAAGAAAGGTCCTCGAGTGGACCCACTGGAGACTGAGCTTGGTGTTAAAGCTCTGGATTGTCGAAAGCCACTTATTCCTTTTGAAGAGTTTATTAATGAACCACTGAATGATGTTCTAGAAATGGATAAGGATTATACTTTTTTCAAAGTAGAAACGGAGAACAAATTCTCTTTTATGACATGTCCTTTTATATTGAATGCTGTCACAAAGAATTTGGGATTATATTATGACAATAGAATTCGCATGTACAGTGAACGAAGAATTACTGTTCTCTACAGCTTAGTTCAAGGACAGCAGTTGAATCCATATTTGAGACTCAAAGTCAGACGTGACCATATCATAGATGATGCACTTGTCCGGGTAAGTTGGACTAACTGTTCAAAATCAGTACTAATTTTAAAACCCAGTGAT
This sequence comes from Ochotona princeps, assembly GCF_030435755.1. Taxonomy (NCBI): domain Eukaryota; kingdom Metazoa; phylum Chordata; class Mammalia; order Lagomorpha; family Ochotonidae; genus Ochotona; species Ochotona princeps. The sequence goes on from NC_080837.1 coordinate 77,137,193, forward strand.
AAGGATATTGTGAATATTTAGTGAATTCATTTTATACATAACTTTTTGAAGTGAAAGTGTCATATAACATGCAGGGGCATTTCTGATCTTACATTTAAGTTTTGCACCTTTGAAAGATTATGAATATGTTCTATGCATTGCTTGTCTTATACAATGATTTCCTCCGCTTTTTGAAAAGCAATGAGTTTTCTGAATCTTGACCATTAACTCCAAAAGTGTATCCATTCAAGAGTGTTGGGTAAAACAGTTACAAGGGAAATGTGGAAACACAGTAAGTACCTAAGTTCTCCATCACGTTGCAAATTCTGTTCAAAAACTTCTGTCCTATAAATACACAGTTGCAGTATTTTGAGCTTTCTTTATTCATGAATGATCATGTGCCAGGTAGGTACCTGTTGTCAATAAAAGTCTGTGAAAATAGCACCTCTTCTAGAATTTTAGTGGTGCCAGTTGTCACCAATAAAATCCAGGTAGATTGAGCTAGGAAAGTTTTGTAAACTCAAGTACCTTGCTATTCTGTTTTTTTCCAGTGAGAATGGCTATTGTTCTTTAATTTCTTACGTGGAAGATATGAATTTTAGTACCTTTAGGTAAATGTATAGAACTTGGTAGAAGACAAAAACCGATTGCCAGTCATATTTTGCCAAAATTTGCATTTGTCAAAATGTGCTTAGATTTTTATTGTAATTATAGTGTATGTATCCATGTCATTGTTAGTTTTTCTCATTAACTTCAATTAAATTTCAATTTCATTTAAAAATACAGATAAAGTCTTTATGTTAAGAGCAAGAATATGTAACAACCAGTAAGAAATTTTATTTTAAAGTGTATTTAAGTTTTAGAATGGGTTTTTCTTAATCTGAGAATTTGTGAATCTGTGATCCAATGGAAAAAACTTATATCTCAGAAATTGCTGTTACTGGAATTTTTTGCCTCCTTAAAAATGGGAAATGTGTTTATAGTGTTGAATAAAGATTCAGCATTACTTAAACACTCAGATTTTTAGTGGTGAGAGTATCAAGCCTTTAATTGTGTGAAATAATAATCCTTGCTTCTGGTTAGCTTTTGTTTTATTTCTGTAGTTTGAAGCTCCATGAATAATAAATTAATATAAGGGCAAAACAATGGCCCGATTACAGCTTATTTTACAGTTCAGCAGAAGGGTAATGTATTTTGTAAGAATGTAAGAGAAGGGGCTGGTGTTGCAGCACATTAAGTCACTGCATGCTACATTGGGCATCATAACAGAGTGCTGATTTGGATGCTGGCTAGTCGGCTTCCAATCCAGCTTTGTGTTAATGTGCCTGGAGAGGCAACTGAAGACAGCCCAGTTTGGGTCCCTGCTACCCCTGTGAAGACCAGAGTGGAGTTACTAGCTTCACCCTGGCCCATGCTGGAATATTTGTAGCTATTTGAGATGTGAACCAGTAGATGCAAGATTCTCATATTTCTCTTCCCCTGCCCCACCACCTTGTCTTTTTCCTCTCCCCCCCCCCAAAAAAAATAAGTGAATTAAACAAATAACATTTTCTTTACAAGTAAAGTTTTAGGAAAAGCACTTTGAGTTCTATCTGTACACATCCTCTGCTAGAATAGAATTATGAATTCCAAACTTCATTCTGTTTGGCTTTGAGTTGAATACTCCCCCCTGTGTTCTGCAAAAATCCGTGCCTAGCGTAAAATAAAATAAAAGTGCTCTCTGTAAGATTTATTGCAGGGTGTAGAACATCTGTCCACTTTCTTACCTGCCCTCTGATTTCTCTCCCCAGACTTACTTTGCTTCTTACCCCCCTTTTTGCCCCTACATTCTCAAAACTGAGGATCAACAAAAGTTTAGATACTTTTATCTGTTTCAAATTTTTATTCTGGGGTTGTAAAGAAACAACCAATTAAGATTTTAGTCACCTTCTAAGCAATTGTTAGAGTAAAATTAACAATGTGCTTTTTAATTATGCCAGCAAAATTTTTGGTGAGTTATATATATAGTTATGTCAAAACTGGATGCTATTTTAAAATTAGAATTCTCTGGATAATGTCTGTACTTGCAGTTCATTACTGTGATTTAGTGTGTTAGGTGTTTTGGTAACCAATGGAAATGCAATGAGTTGGTGCTCACTGAGAAGTTTCTTAACTATTCCTAGTTATTTAGGCAGTAAATATTAACATTATACAGATTTTATTCTTAATTTCATCTGTTCCTTTAGGTTAAGGACAAAGTTTGAAAAGTTGAGACGACATATAAATAGGTCTTGTAAGTCAGTTGATAACTTACCTAGATATAATTGAAATACTAAGAGCAGTTGACAGTGACGGTCATCACATTAATTCACATCATATGGTTACTGTGAAAAGTGATTTCAGATCCTTCCCTTCCCTACATAGTAGGTTATTTAGAGAAGACCTTTTTTTTTGGGGGGGGGGGGGCTCATTTGAGTTTTTAGATTGCATTGGACAAATTAGTGGTTATGTTATTGAAACTACATACCATTGATTGTAGGATACACTGTTGCTTTATTACTACTAAGGAAAAATAATTCCACGGAGTAATTATGAGGTACTGTTAGTTTAAAATGCTTATTTCAGAGGTGAGAAAATGTGAAAAAACAAAAATGGATTTTAGAATTAATGGAATTAATAACTTGGCTCCACAGTGAAGTATCAGAATTGCTTAAGAAACATGCCTACCATACTAATGCTTAAGTTGCTTGAATATTTCTCCTGCGGCTTATTTTCTTAAGTTTCACTATATGGTTACCGAATGAATGGCATAGTATTGGTCATGAACTCAGAACTTTGCTTCCATTTGAAGAAAAAGAATCCTAGTGCAATGAGGTTTAAATGTAGATAATCTCTCATTTTTCTTGAACGAAGTATTTGCAAGAATAGTATGAAAATAAAGTGTAAAAATTTACTTTTAAAATTAGTAGGAAATTGAGGTTATGAGTTTCATATCAGGAGACAGTATTGCTGTTTATGAACTACCTTCTTAAGCAAATATAAAACAACTAAGGACATGCCTTCTAGAGCTTCCGAGTCAGAGGTTTGTTTTGGAGTCCATAGCTTTTGTAGGACTTTCCACATGTTCTAGTAGAGCCAGTATTTGGGAAGATGGCTTGTGGTACAGTAATGCACATGAACACAGACAAACATTGAGATCATCTATATGCGAGTAAATGGGAACTGCCACGTCTTAAAGAGGATCATGAGGACAGCAGAGTAAATACCTAAGAACCATGAGCAATGAGTGGATGTAGAATTGGACTTGAACGTCTAAAAGGAGCCAGTGCAGATAGAGGTGGTTGCCACAGATGACAAGCCTCTGTCGAGAAAGTATGCCCAGTTCCTTCTGGATAGTCACTGGCCCATTTTATCTGGGTGCTTAGTACACTTTCTAATATGGCCTCTAACGTTTTCGTTGGCAAACACTCTAACTTATTGAAACACAAACTTGATGTTTTTGTTTGTTTGTTTTTGTCAGTTGACCCATGTACTTTAAGAATAAGATTGCTCTTTAATAGTTTGGCTAAACATAGCTTGTATGTTCATTATTTTATAATTAATGCATTTGCCATTGTTATTGCTTATGAATTATGCTAACTGAAACGAATAACTAACTTCATGCTTGTAGTTTCTTGGGGGTAAGTGGGAAAATGAAGCAGATCTACAGATTCTCAGCATCATTAGAATTACTTGTGAGGAAGCTTTAAGTAGAAGTTAGTGGTGGAATTGGAAATAAAACTCCTTTACAAACAGATGTGATTATGTGATCTGTTCTAAAGCCCTGTTCTAATAGTTTAAAACTAGCCACCAGCAAGGAGTTTTGCAGAGAGTAATATTGAGTAGTTGAAGCTATCTTTCTTAGACATCCTAGAAAATTTTAAAATATTTTTATTGGAGTGCAACTTCTAAGTTATTTTTCTTGAACTATAGGTGAGCATAGTTTTTATGTAATAACACAAGACAGGACAGAGTTCTTAGTGGCAAGGATTTTACCTTTAACTCTTGTAAGTATAACATTGACCAGACTACATTTATTCCACAGTAACCTAAGATATGCTGTGTGGGCAAAGGAAGCTGTGAGCCTCCAATCAGCAATACTAAAGGAGGGAAAATGTAGGTTCCCATACTTTGATTAATACTCATTTTATATATATAGCTTGTATGTACAGTTATTGTTCACAAAAAATATAAAAAAACCCTGATTTTAAAAATTCAATTTTAAGTGATATCTATTACACAAAATAGTAGTACACTTTTATAGTTTAGCCTTTACAGCATTCTTCTAAGGAAGCGCAACCCCTTCCATTATAATAGCCTGTCAAAATTGTTATTATTTTTTTTAAGGACTGGTTACTGATGTATTATTAAAAGATGGAGTATTTTTTTCTAAAGCCCCATGCACATTTGAGTATAGCAGTACAATACAGATAGCACTTTGAAATTTTGACCTGTGGAATTCCACTGCCAACTGCTCTTCAAATCATTCTTTATATGCAAGTGTAATTAAAATCTTGATTCTGAAAATGATAACATATTGGGGTCCTGACAGTGGGGTGGCATTTCAGGTTACTCCTCTTTCTGCATGCTGGCATCCCATATGGGTGTGGTTCATGTCCTGTCTGCTGCACTCCCTCCTGCTCCCTGCTTATGACCTGGGAAAGTAGCAGAGGATGACTCAAGTTCTTGGGCATCTACAGCCATGTTCAGAACCTTTGAAGGAATCTCCTGGCTCAGCCCTGGACATTGTGGCCAGTTAGAGGAGTGAACCAGTGGATGGAAGATCTCTGTTTCTCATTCTCTGTGTAATTCTGCCTTTCAAATAAAAACAAATGTATCTTTGATTTTAAATAATATGTTAATTAAAAATTGAAAAGAAAATAAGTTACACTCAAGTCTAATTATTGCTAATCACTGTGAAGGACAATAAAGCAGCAATAGGAAACTTGCTTGATTTAGGATTTCTGCTTTCTCATTTTTTGTGACGTGAGCAAGTTATTTAACTTTTCATTATCTCAAGGTTGCTGTCAGATAATGGGATTAATAATATTTGTCTGCCTTAATATGGTTGTTGCTGTGTGTGAAGTTTTACATGATGTTGTTACTGTTACTACTGGGATATTTTTATTCTGTAGTGTCATGGTTTTTAGGTTTTCACAAGCCCAGAAAAAAATTTTTAGAACCAGTAACAAAGTAATAGCAACAGCAAACTTACACTTACTTTGTGTGGGGAATTTAGCTAAGCACCTAACATGTATTGATTAATTTATTATGTTTATTTACAGATGCATCTTAAAGAGTTAAAGTTATATGTTTACAGTTACCATTATAGAACATAATGCATTAAATTCTTTTGGCAATCAAGGTGAGCATAGAGTAGAGAATGGTGGAAGTGGACAGATGTGTAATAAATTTTTAAGAGTTAACGATCAATTTGTCTCAGTTTTCTTATGACATGCCTTAGGTAGAGCTAAGACTGGAGTGTAGGACATTTGTTCCCAAGGTTAATTTCAAACGTACATTGACTTGACTCTAAAGTTTTAGAACTAACTAGTTTGTTGGATTCCTTTGAGGACACAAAATTGTGGAGATTTAAATCAAAGAGCTAAGTTGCTTTGAAAGTTAGCAATGCATTGTATTAACAGTGTCTGTTCTGTTGAACTACTTCTCATACTTTTATCAAGCATTCATGATTCTGTAGTGGTAAGACTATTGCTCCTTTTATTTACATTTTTTGGCGGATAAAGAAACACCTTAATTAAATTATTTAACCAAACTGACAGATTAAATGACAGATTAAATGGTGATAATATAATGGCTCAGGAATTCTCTTAAAAACCCTGGCCTAAAAGCCATTTTGTAGATTCTGGAGACAACTATTGAACAAGAGCAGACTTTCTTTAAAACCATTAAAAAATGGCTAAATCATAAAAATCTTAGAACCACATAGTCTGTCCTAGGCAGGTTATAATTTTACCTACTTTTTCAATCTCTTTTTTTTGTTTTATTCCACCCTGTAGGAAGGAGTATTTTACATAGCATTCCAACACACACACACCATTCTGTACATCTAATTGAAACCAAAGTTTAACAAAACACCTTTACTATTTGGAATACATTCTGATTTTTTTTCTCTCCCTGCTGGTTGTAAACCTTAAAATCAATTCTAGACACCGTAATGTGCAAACGAATACTGTTACCCAAGGAACTGATCACTGCAGGACTGTATAAAATACTCTGGTAATATTCTCGTTGGTCAAAAACACTCTCAAAGTTCTGTTTACTCTACATGCATCCTTCAGTGCTCTGATTTGGGAAATACTCATCCTGAGAAGTAACTTTTTTTCAAACAGCTATCATTTGGAGGCACTTTTGCACGTGGATAGTTAGGCATATCAGTAAACAAATTGTACCAGGAGCATTTCACATTCCAGTTTAGTGCTCATTTCATGATTATTCTCATGACTAGGACTAGTCACATTATTCGTTACTCTGTAGATATAAAAAAGTTCTTGGCCTCAGGTTTGCAGTTGAAAGAATGTTAGATATTCAGAGGGTATGTCCTACCTACTTTTAAGAAAATATAAGTTGTACACGTTGAAATTAAAATTGGGCCTCTACTGTAGTAACGGTTAGTAGTGGACCTTAGCATCAAGTAGTGCAGACATGTGTGCATTTGCTTGATTCAGTTTATTGTGACCTTACCTGTTGTGAATTGCACCATTTCATAGGCATAGGAAACTAAGTATATTGCTGCTCTTTTAAATTTTCAAGACACTGCTTGCTTGAAAAATTGCATTTTTTTAACTCACCAAAAGAAAAAAAAATTCTTTGAAAAGGGCATCTAAATGTTTCTGATTTTGTATGTGGGGTTTTGTAACCAATTAAAAGCTCTTATCAAATATGATTGAAAAACAAAATGTGGGTATAAAATGCATTATACTCTTTTAAGCTAAGTCATGTTTTCAGTGGTAATAAGCTGCTTTTCTATTCCATTTATTTTCAAAATAAAAACTTACTGAGAGGCAGAGAAATATAGGTCTTGTGCTGGTTCATTTCCCAGATGCCTGCAGCAGCCATTGCTGGGCCAAACCCTGAGGTAGTGAGGTGCACATTAGCAGAAGTCTTGAATTAGCACAGATCTTGAATTTGGGCACCTTTTGTAAGCACCTTAGTGAGGCTTAGAATATGTAAGCACCCTAGTTGGTGTTTGAATAGCAGGTCCAAATATCTGCTCAGTGCATCTTTTATAACTTTATTATGACCAGAGTCTGTATTTTAATAAACAAGACTACTGGTGGATAGTTTTGAAGTAAAGCTCCTGTACTTGATCATGTTTTGCTGGCGATTTTGTCTTAGGAAATCATGTGGACGTTTTGCTGTCTTTTCCGTGTCTAACACTCAGATTTCAGACACATAAGTAAAGTAATCTCATCCTAATTTTCTGCAGTGTATTAATTTTATAACAAATTGTATCCTTTTTTCCGTCTCCTGCGTTTCCACTTTGTGTGAGACTGAATCTTTGTCCTCACTTGTTTTTAATTATTCGGTATCTACTTCCTTGTGAAAGCAGTATCTTTTCTATGCTACCTTAGTCCTTCTCATTGTTGTTATGCTACTTCTATTTTTTTTTAAGTTTTATCATCATATTGAAAGTCATCTTTTTTTCACACTTTCTAATTATTAGCTAGAGATGATCGCTATGGAAAACCCTGCAGACTTGAAGAAACAGTTGTATGTGGAATTTGAAGGGGAACAAGGAGTGGATGAAGGAGGTGTCTCCAAAGAGTTTTTTCAATTGGTTGTGGAGGAAATTTTCAATCCCGATATTGGTAAGTATTTTAGCTGATTGTGATGTTACTTCCTTTCTAACTGAGAATTTGTTCACGTTGGCATATAAGTATTTGTGCTGTGAAGAGCAACAAAAGGAGAGCTGTCTTAGGTTACCTGTGGGTAAGAACTAAAATTATAAAATTGCAGATTATGGAAAGTGCTTTTATTACTCAAGTATTGGCAGTAGGTATATAAAAAATATTTGAAACTTTTAGGGTGTTTTTCTTATAGGCATTTATAATGTACCTCGTATGAAATCATCTTTGACTTCAAACTTGTAATCTTTCTTATTTGGAGATGAGAATAGTTTACTTATGTAATTTATATTCTGAGGGTAACTATGTCATGGAAAACAAAAATTTTAAAAAGATATATTATTCCTGAAATAATGACATTGATACCTATTGTTTCTGCTTTCATTGTGTATCAGCTGTTCTTGGCCTGGTTAAGTGTGTCTACGATTAAATGATGTTCTTTCTACATAGAGACTGTAATGCAGCCTCAAAAAAAGGGAGGGGAAACTCAAAGTCTGAAAGTGAAAACGAAGAGAAATTTAAAACGTTTCAGAATTCTTACAAATTGGTTTTACAATGCATATTTATTTTTATTAATATTTACATTTTTCTTGATTTTGGATTTTTCAAATTTAATTTAAAATATTCAGTTTTGTAGTAATAACTGAAGAAATAGACTTTTTAAACTGAGAGCGTTGTAAATTCAGTCAAATGAACTATATATTTCAAAGGAAAGACTATAATTCAGTTTTAGTTGAACTCTCATAGCCAAACCAAAAATTGTGTTTGTGCTCTAAATAGTACAAACCAGGTGGAACTGAAAGACTACAGAACTTAGGCTCTGCTGACTCCCAGTTAATAGTGTAGTCAGTAGATTTCCTTAATTAACTCTATCAGGCTTATCTAATTATGAGTTTGAGATCGCTGAACTTTTTGAAATAAAGCTATCAGAAAGATTTCATGGGCCATTATCCAGTTTGGGGGAAAAAAACTATCAATTTTTAAAAAATATTAGTTGTGTCTTCATGAATGAATTTTTTTCCTCTTTTGACTTTGCATGTATTTTTCAGCCGTTGATTGGATAATGTATGATTGTGGGTTAATGTATGTGTTAGAGAATTAGAAAACTTGAGTTTAGTAAGCATATTTCCTAATTTCTAGAAGTGCCGTAAAAATTGCTAATTACCTTTTTTCTTTGGATTCTTGCAATTTGACACATACTAGTTCTGCAAATGCTGATGTATACATACATATTACTTGTAAATTTTACATGAATAATTTCAAGTTTCCATAATGATTATGTTAGTATAATAAAATTCATGTTTTTCCAAAATTATTTTTTGTAGGTATGTTCACATATGATGAGTCTACAAAACTGTTTTGGTTTAACCCATCTTCTTTTGAAACTGAGGGTCAGTTTACTCTGATTGGCATAGTATTGGGCCTGGCTATTTACAATAACTGTATACTGGATGTGCATTTTCCCATGGTTGTCTACAGGAAGTTAATGGGGAAAAAAGGAACTTTCCGTGACTTGGGAGACTCTCATCCAGTAAGTTCTTTGCCATTTTTACTGTGTCTGTTAGATCTTTGTTTTGTTTTTGCTTATATTAATACCTTGTAAAATAAAGTTGTTTTTAATGTGATTGATATACCGTGAATGTTTAAAAGTGTAAATGGGTAGATTTTTATGTAAGTTTTTGTAACTTTCTTAAGTTGCCAAGTACAGTGATGGTTGTCCTGGCTAAGCAACTTGGTGGCTACAGTTAGTGTGTCGTCCTCTGTGCCCTGTCACCTTGAGACACTGTCAGGACTTCAGCGCAGTGTGGAATCCATTGCTAAGGTGATGCTCAGTAGTTTGGGGCAGCAATGGCTAACAGTCATTCTTTCTAGGTTGTAAACCGAGGGGAAAGGGAGAATGTTTATGTCTTAATTCTTATTGAAAGAGATTGTTTTTGAAAGAATGATGCAAACCATTTATTGTTTTGTGTACTTCTTCATAGCCTCAATTTTCTGTTTCTGATTGTTAGGTTTTATATCAGAGTTTAAAAGATTTGTTGGAATATGAAGGAAATGTGGAAGATGATATGATGATCACTTTCCAGATATCACAGACAGATCTTTTTGGCAACCCAATGATGTATGATCTAAAGGAAAACGGTGACAAAATTCCAATTACAAATGAAAACAGGAAGGTAATAAATTATTTATATCATCATCATTGCTTTGTCTCTTCATTAACAATTTCAAAGCATGTATCATTTTGGCTTTTGATGAAGTTTTAATATGATTCAAAGCAAGAACCAAGGAATCTTTATCAAATCCATATAAATGGTAACAGTGGTATGAAAACACACAGTTGAGTACCAGATGCATTTCAGAGAACGAACACATTTGGAGAGAGGGAATAGATAAGTTTAGCTGTAGTATAAAGCAAGAAGGGAACAGCGTTTTTCTGATATTATGGGAGTTGAGTTCATTTCGTAGAAGTAATGGTCATTACATTATTATGTGTATATTTTTGATGTAAATATACTTCTGACATGCATATTTATTTTGCATTAGTGTTTCAAGTGACCTTAAATATCTGTTGTATTTATGAAAGAATCTTGTGTTTATATTAATAGCAATCTTTTTATAGAAATTATATTCTTTTAGAACACTAAGTGCATTTTCATGTTTTAATTCTGTATAATAACCAATATATCAAGTAAGGTACCAGTATTTTTGCTTTGGATACACTAGACGGTTCACTAAATATTTTGTAGTGGAAATCATGAAATTTTTTTGGTGTACTCCAATCAAGTACTTTACATTCTGTGAATGTAGTTGGCTGTTATAAGTAGTTGTGTACATGGTTTAAATCTGTAGCTATTTGCATAACTGAGTTGAGGAAGGTTATAGATTTGTATCAAAACTAACTTTTGTATGCAGTTCTGTTGAGTACGCTTTTGAAATTTACATCTATAAACCAGTTTATTTAGATTGCACAGCTTATTTTTGATTGTCACAGAGAGCTATGAAATACTATTTCCCTATGCCTGTATAAAATTAGGAGTTTTAAAAGTATTGATTTATTTTCTTGGAAAAATAAGGCTAGATTTGTTTTTATGCAGATTAATGGCAATGACTTGTGTTTTGTCTGTCTACCATATTCTGTGATATTCTTGTGGTTGTTTTCTGCAGGAATTTGTTAATCTCTATTCAGACTACATTCTCAATAAGTCTGTAGAGAAACAATTCAAGGCTTTTCGCAGAGGTTTTCATATGGTGACCAATGAATCTCCCTTAAAGTACTTATTCAGACCAGAAGAAATTGAATTGCTTATATGTGGGAGCCGGGTAAGAAAGTAAATCTCTGCAAAAAAGATTCATATGTTGGTTGAGACTTTTTTTGTAATGTTGTAGTTTAAATGATGTTATGACTTATTTTCTTGAATTTGCAGAATCTAGATTTCCAGGCACTAGAAGAAACTACAGAATATGACGGTGGCTATACCAGGGACTCTGTCCTGATTAGGTGAGGTGCTTAATTCTTAAAAACAAAATTTGATTTTCCAAAGGGAAGTGGACTTTATGCTTTAGATCTTTTCTGTAGATATTACTTCCCGAACAGGCAAAGTTAAAAATTCTCATCTATAGAGTTAGGAATGTGTTTTTCATATATTCATGGATTATTATTTATTAAAAGGTGGGAGTCACGATCCACCTCTGGGTCTCTCAACCTGGATTTAAGAGCCCAAGGCCTTGGGGTATCCTCTGCGGGCTTCTCAGGCCATTAGCAGGAAACTAGATCAGAAGTGGAGTAGCCAGCTGTATAAGCAATGCGTGTATGGGATGCCAACTGCTGTAGGCAGATGATTAGCTTGCCTATGCCCTTGCGCTGGCCCCTAATTATAAGTTTTTATAGTCAGTACTAACCCTTGATCCATGGGTTGCTGGAAGGATGTTTTGGTAGCAGGCATGAAAACAACAAAGTGCTTGAGTAGCTATGTTTATTATCTATATGATCAGGAATCTTTGTTTCTAAGCATCTTAGTAGGAAAGCAAACCATGTTGTAAAGAGAAATGGTGTTGTTAAGGGTCTTGGTTGTTCCATTTAGAAAATGCAGAATAGATTTTGTTAAATTCCTAAGGGTCCTATGATTTTCAAAAGAGTACATGAACATTGAAAGTCTCCTGCTGCATTAGTTTGCAGGAACTTGGGAGCTTTGAAACCAGGGATTGACTTGGTTTACAGCTATGAAAGCTGAGGGTGGCGTATCCTATTTAAACCATACAACTTTCTATGTCTAGATAAACAATAAAACTTGCTTTTCTTTTTTTTTTTTTTTTCCTGTTTTCTTTCTTTTTCTTTTAATTAGGTTCTCTGGAGCAGCACTTTTTCTTTAAGAACTTCAGTTACAACTTGACTTTTTCACTCAAAGAACTAGCTTTTGACTTATCTTGACTTTTTATGTACATTTCTTACTAATCCTCGTAATTTCTAGCTTTTGATATACAGTGGGTAATGTATGACTCATTTGAATTCTTAGAGACTGTTTTTTTTTTTTTATATTAATGGGCCTGATTTTAATACTGTATTCTGGAATAAGCTCAAGGAAAAGAAAAAATAGCCTATCCAGTCAGAACACAGGTCATTTATTTGTTCAATATGCTGTTGTATGTATGGGCATGGTTTGTAGCTCCAAAATAACTACGACAGCAAAATCAAAAGTCAGTGTTTGCAGAGTGTAGCAATAGAATAAGAAATTTTTCAAAACTTACCAATGTGACATCAGATATGGAACACATTATTGGAAAAACGGAACTCATCTTTGCCTCTCTCTCTGTAATTCTTTCAAGAGAAATAATTAAATCTTTAAAAAAAAGAAAAGGAAAATAGGATTGGTAGACTTGTTTACTAAACAGTTGCCACAAACCTTCAGTTTGTTTTTTTGAGAATGAAACGCCATAAAAAGAATTCAGTATTTCACTATTAACAGTGATGTTAACTGCAGAGAAAAGATTCCTTTGGGATAAATAAAGAGTACAGTTGTTTTGCTGCTGAGTGTTGAGACTAGTTTTGAGTTTGCACGGTGGCTGGAACACTGGCTGTCATGCCTGTGTCCCAGCTCTGACTTGGGCTTCCCTCTGATGCATCTGGCCGGACAGCTGTGCTCCTGGCACTCAGTGGGAGACCCACATTGAGTTCCAGCTCAGCACGAGCCATTACAAGTATTTGGAGATTGAACTAGTATATACCCATTCTCTCTGCATTTTAAATTGATAATTCTTAAAAGCCAGTTGTTTATATCTGTAATCGTCTGTTTCTGAGATTTTCTGCTCTCTCATTCATTCATTTTGAGGCTCTGTTATTTGGTATATATCCGTTGAAATTGATTAGGTATTCTGGTTGGATTGATCTTTTTATTATTCTGTAATTTTTTTCTTTGTGTTATAATTTTCTTGCTGTGAATCTGATATCGGTATAACCATTTTGATAGGACTATAACCATTCCTGTGTGTTAATTGTATGGTTTTGTCAGATTAACCTAACCTATCTATGTTGCTGAATTTTAAATTACTTTTTTGGAAATAGGATATAAATGGATCATTTTTTAAATGAACCATTCTCAGTCTCTGCCTTACGGTTGTTTTCTGTTCCTTTCTGGTTTCTCTTTTCTGTTTATTATATTTTGTGCCTTTTTCCTCTTTCTATAGGTTACTTCAGCATTGTTAGGGATTTCCTCTCAAGTTGTTATGAGAGATAATTTGGTGTATTTTGTTTTGTAGAGTTCTTCTGCATTCCTTCATACATAATGACTCGTCACTGTTCCTTGGTATCAATACAGCTTTGAGTCAAATGTAGAAACCTTGCTTTTGTTTGGGCCTGTTACTCGAATGTAAATGAAATTCTTTTGAATACTGTGACTTTTACAGTATTGGATCCATTGTCAACTATGCTGTGTTGAGATGTCAGCAGGAATGGCTCAATGTTTTCATCCTGTATTGTAGGATTTCATATTTTATCATTTTCTTGAGTCAGTTGATTCAAAGGCAGGCCTGTTGATAAATTCTTTTAATTTTTATTGGTTTGAAGGTGACTTGATCCTCATTTTATTCCCAAAAAGTTACTATGATTTATGCTATTTGGGGTTTGCTTAAATCGTGGATTTGTGTAATTTGGAGGACTTGAAGCCATCATTCCCTAGCCTGTTTTGGTGCCTCTCATTACCTGTTCCTTTTCTCATCTGTTTCTCCTCCTGTTCAGAATCACTCTACTGAGAGTCAAAGTAATGATTATTTTTCTTTTACTGTATTTTTCAGCTTTGTAGTTTCCATTTGCTTCTTTATTTCTATTTCTTTGCTAACATTCAAAACAGTAGAACTTGTAATTTCTTGTCAAGTTATTTTTGTGATTACTGCATTAAATTCCTAATAAGATAATTTCAACATCTTATTCATCTTGGTGTTGGCATCACTTGCCTTTTTTTAATTAATTAGTTAATTTATTGCATAGCACTCCTTTATTACTCTGTTCTCGAAAAGATTTAGTACAGTTATGCTCAAAATGAGTACTGTGCCCACATGGCAGGGCCAGGCATGATTCGGAATCAGACAGCAAGACACACTTGGACACTGCCACAGGACAAGGCAGGGAGGAATCCCAAGACACACAGGACGCACTCCTACCCCTTGGAGGCAAGGTTCATTCCATACTGATGGAAGCAATGGCTTGTTTTCTGGTGACCACACGGGGGACTATCTGAAACACCACTGGGAACCCCCAAGGGGCTTTTGTACCAGTTTTATGTATGTATATATACACACTCACTTTTTTGTTGTTGATAAAAGAAAATGCATCACATTAATTTATTCCTGGCTTGACCCCAGCCTTCTGAAGCCAGCTCCTCTTAGGTCAGGGAGGAAGTGGTGGGGTTTGTTTTATGATCACCAGATGGGTTTCTTCACCTTCCACTGGAATGACTAAAGCCCCATGCTCCCGAGGTAGCCACCTGCCTGTGGAAGGGCCCAGGGCTGGCTCCTGGGAACACAGCAGCCCCTCCTGCTCTCCTCATCGGCCAGCCCTTAGCATGGCTCCACCCTTTCCCTACTCCAACAGGCTCTTAGGAAATAGAGCACTCACATAGGGGCCTTTAGATTTCTGGACTGCAGGGAAAGAGGGCTCCTCCCTGCGCTTGCACAAGAGCCCCCATAGTTGCTGTCCTGACTAGATACTGTCAGAGGGGGTGGTGCAGGAGACAGAATGACTAAGAGGAAAGCAGGGGCCACCAGTCCCCACCTGCAGCTACAACCTAAAGTGCCTACAGATGTGGTCAGTGTGACATGTGTAGGGGACGGGTGCAGAGGAATGGGTGGGCAGGCAGGCAGGCAGGGAGGTCCCAGGGAGAGTGGTCTGCCTGCTTGCCTTCACTTCGTTGTTAGTTTTGAGCTGATTCGTTTGAATAGGTTCCAAGCATTTTCTCTGAGTCTGATTTGCTTTAGAAGCTGGGTTTGTAGTGATGTAGAAGAGTTTCACGGGCCCAGCACTTATCACTTCATGATCCCTTCGCACTCCCTTGGAGACTGGATCCTGTGTAACTCCCTTTAACAGCTTTCCTCAGATTGGTCTGTGCTGTACAGCAGGTTGGCAATGTTCAGATTCTGTTTTTCTGAGTCTAGTTCCCTCTGCTTTTTTACGTGTTGATACTGAGAGCAACCAGCTCTCCTGTCACTACCTTATTATTGTCCACTTAGGGAACTTAAAAGGTAATAAATAATGACCTTGAAAGATAAGTTTATTTTGCTATAAAAATCTTTGAAATCCATGTTTTTTCAGAAAGTTTGGAGAATACATGTTATTGTGGAAAAAAATGTGGATTTCAGAACAGTATATTATAAGTTAAATTTATTTTTACTCCATTTTCCCCCTGAATATTAAAAGTGCTCAAATCTTATTATTTAGTTTTATTATGAATAATGTCCTGTGGGCATTTGGTTGTCCCATCAACCTGCTGCCCTTGTGGGGAGGGGATATGGCAGGAAGAAGAGCAAAAACAGGTGAACTATCAACGCCATAGTCATCTTCCAAGAATTCTTATCTTTCGGGAGTTTTTTGTTGTTGTTGTTATCAGTACCATTACCTGAGTCTGTTATTTTCATCTTGCTGTCCCACATGTACACCCTTCCATTCTTTTTTTTTGTCAGTTGGTGCTGTTTGATTACCTTAAAGAACAGTTGTTGAAAAGGCATGGTAAATGATATTTAAATATTTTAGAGTAAGAGTAAGATAACTGATATTTAATAGGTTTTACATTCCTTTTGGGGAAATTAAAAATTTATGGTTTAACACAATTAGTGTGTCTCACAAACAGTGCCCCTTAATGACATTCGAATTGCTTGGCATTGGTCTGCTTTTCCTGTGGCCCTGTTAGTTGGTTCTCTCTTGAACATTTTCACCACAGACCTGGTAATTGACATTTGGAGGTCAGTCTGAGATTTGCTGTCGAATGTTGTGAGCCAGAACTAGGAAATATGTTCTAAGGATGTCCTAGAAATTCACACCGTGAAAATGCAGAGATAGATGTCACGTTATATAGATGCAACATAGTTTTACTGTTCAAGTATACTGTGGATTTTTCTAACCTTTTGCTTTTAGTAGTAATGTCACGGTGAATCCTCTGAAGCTCCTAGAATATCATGCATATGGTGTTAGTGATGAAATGCTAAAATGCATATTTCATTGTATCAAATGGTAGATGCATGTCATTTTCCTGGATTATACCAAATTTTTCTTCATATAATTATAAACATTTTGCTTTATCACCGACAGAATAGCACTCCTGGGCCCAGTGCTATGGCTTAACAGCTAACGTGCCGGGATCCCATAAGGGCACCAGTTCTAATCCTGGCAGCCATGCTTCCCATCCAGCTCCCTGCTTGTGGCTTGGGAAAACAGTTGAGGACTGCCCAAAGCTTTGGGACCCTGCGCCTGCATGGGAGACCCGGAAGAGCTCTAGGCTCCTGGCTTCAGATTATCTCAGTTCCAGCCATTGCAGCTTGGGGGATGAATCAGCGGATGGAAGATTTTCCTCTCTGTCTCTCCTCCTCTCCATATATCCACCTTTCAGTAAAAATAAATAAATCTTTTAAAAAACACATAGCACTTCCCCACCAAAAGAATATGAGAGAATCTCTTTACTTAAAACTCTCTAAACAGAAGTAATTAGATGTTTACCAACCAGGAAGTGATATTTCAGTATCATTAATTTTATTTTACCTCATTATCAGTGAAGATGGGCATGTTTTGATGTATTTCAATGCTGTTTTTATTTTTTTTTTTATGTAGTCTTACTCTGTTCAGTTCACCTGATGATCATTTAGTGATCACTTTTAGGAACATTTAGGGAAGCTAGTTTTTCAATTTTGACAAGTTTGCAAATGCTTTTTCCCAGTTTGTCATTTGGCTTTATTTATTTGTTTGTTTGTTTGTTTGTTTGTTGGTGGGGAGGGAAGGTATAAGTTTTCTGTAAGTCTTTACAGCAGATTATGTATTTACCTGTAAGTCTTTTCTGTTATTCTACTTTGATATGTATTGTTTATTTATTTTCATTCTCTTGACTTTTGTTTCTAAACTATGATGCACATTTTTTTGAGCATAAATTAGCATACATTTCTAAAAATATTTTGATTTTTGTTTTAGTGATTTTGAGTATTCTTGCTTGTGTTTCAGACTTGGCTCTCAGAATTTTCTTTTTCTGATTAGTGGTGTTCTTTCCTATTTAATATTGCCTGTTCCCATGTTGTAATGTGATATTAGAAAATTCTAACTTTTTGGATATTGATTTTCTTTCTGGTGTACTTTTTTGTCACACCAGAAACTTTGCCGTCTCAACTTTAGGATAGTTTTTCATTTCTTCATTTGGATTTCAGATTTCTATTTTTCTCATGTTTCTGCGTGTTGTTTTTTTTTTTCTTTGCTAGATCTTACGTAATTAATGCCCATTTCAGGCTCTTTGACCAGCCATTTCTTTTCCTACAAAACCCAAAGCCACTCTGCCCCTTCCTTTTCAGACAGTATGTATTCCTGGTCCCATGTGTTTCTCCAACAGCCCTTAAGTGTTCTGCCTGTAATCTAAGCTGACCTAAGTAGTTGTCTCCTAAGCTGGAGCTCTACCTACACATGAACCCTAGCTGCTGTTTGGTTCTGCACACCTGCTTTTCCCATTGCTCCTGCTGGACTTTGCAGTGTGGCTCAGGTGTGAACTCTCTTGTTTGTAGGTGTTTATTTCCTGATTTTACGGTAGGTTATGGGTGGTCTCCTTTTCCCAGTTTGCTCTAAATAAATTTTCCAGAAGTGTGAGCTGAGATCCATGCAGCCACCACTTTTAGGTAGAAACCTGGAATGAGTCTTTGCCTCTTCAGTTATCTAAGCGGGTACATTCTTATTTAATTCTAGATTGTAATATAGCATGTAACATAATAAAAGTAGAAGATTGTCCTGCAATTCTTTTTACTATATGAAGTTGATAGAAATCTCTTAAGTTCTAATTTTTAAAAATAGAATCTTAATATTATCTCCAAATTTGTTCTTTGTGACTACTACTGATCTGACATTCCCTTCGGGGTCTTTCCTTACCATTGAAACACACCTGTCTGCCTGCTTAGGTATAGCTTGTTCACTCGGGCATCAGGGCATTCCTGTGGTGGAAAGAGGCTTTTTAACCACCATATGCTGAACAGCTTTTCTTTTTCCAGCAGATTTGTTCTCAGTGGGCCCAGAAGGTAGTAATGGTAAAATGAGGTGTGACACCTTTCCTTGTTAGTTGAGAGGTGCTCTTGTAGGTTCCATTTTCTGTTGCTGTGTATTTTTTGTTTGCTCTGGAGCAGCAGTGGGGATTGTTGAGCCCCTGAGCAATATAAGGGCCATGGAAATCATTCGGTCTAGCCACGCCAAGGCAATCAATGCACAAATCCAACAAAAAAAGAAAACAAATCCAATAAATGTGTAACAGGCAAATTTTATAGTTGATAATTTTGAATGGCCTGTGAATAATGTTAGAAATATCCAAATGTTTCTTGGTAAATCGTACCCCACCCTAGATGAATGGTAGGTAAATTTTTAGAAATTGAGGATGTAGTGGCCAGAAACTTGTGAAGTCGTAACAGATTGGAGAAAGCCTGGGAGTCTGGCATTTTGGTAATGAAAATTTAGTGCTGTAATACTATATCAAAAATTACAATAATACAAACTGATTTGGGAAGTATGATATTTCAGGAATCTGGAAAGATTTTCAAATGAATATTATAAATTTATTACAAATACTTTGTTTTCTAAAAACTTCAAATTTTTTAGCTGTGAATTAGTGTGTGTCTATTCCCAGCTTGCACATACGAGCTTGCGTTTTGCTTTATGGTGATCGGAATAATGCTTTCATCCCACAGGTTTTAGGAGTGCTAGAGGTTAAATCATTCTCTTAAAGTGTCTGCATATGACAGGAAAAAAAAAAAACAGGATTTCCTTCACATAGCATGTGCAATTTGATAAAGTTATTCAAGTTAATATGACATTTTATACTTTTGTATTGCTGCTGTTAAGTATATATGGTTCGATTTTGTTTTCTCTCTTACGTTCTTGATCTGTATTACTCTTTCCCTTAAAAAATTCGGTGAGGGATGAGTGGACAAGATAAATAGGAGAGAAAAATAAAATATATACTCAAAGGCATTTGCAGTTTTTCACATGTTGTGTTTTATGACCACATTGACATAATCACCTGCTATTGTAAGGCGCCTATATTCGTCACTACATTATCTACCAGAATGAAAAATTGGGAACACCCAAGTGTTTATGTGTTTAGAACTATTGCCTTAAGGTAAATTTGTGTTAACTGGGATTTCTTTAAAGTTCCTAATGACTTCCAATTTGTTTTCTAATATTTTAAGAAAGATAGTAAATAAGTTTATATTAGTGCCTAGTTATACTTCCTGCACTAAAATCAATGTTGTATCTTCTCTGCATAGGGAGTTTTGGGAGATCGTTCATTCATTTACAGATGAGCAAAAAAGACTCTTCTTGCAGTTTACAACTGGCACAGACAGAGCGCCTGTGGGAGGACTAGGAAAATTAAAGATGATTATAGCCAAAAACGGCCCAGACACAGAAAGGTAATTCGTAATCATCATTACATGCTACTAACAGTCTTACATTCCGTATCACACACTCATCTGAACTCTCCTTGGAGCTTCGAAGTACCTTGTGGTTTTGTATAGAAATTTCCAAATCATCTGAAACTCTGGAAAATATTTTGTTTTTACTGTTTGAAGAAACTTTCTTAAACAGAGGCTCACATTTGTTTAAGTATTTTGAATTTATACAGGTTTCATTTTGGATTCACCATTTGTTGAATAGCTTATTATGTAATAATCTTAAAATGGTTAAATTAAGGTTTAGGGGATTGTTCAGCATTGCATCACGTTAAATTCCTTAGTTTTATAAATACAGGGGTTGGGCAATATGCGTGATCAGTATATTGGTTTAAATGTATAGATATCGCTACTGATTGTGCATTATTTGATGCATCATGGTGCTAATGTAAGTTTCTTCATAAACTGCCAGCAGTAGTTCTAATAAGCATTAAGAAACATAGACTTTGAAACATTGAAAAACAATTTTGAATATTTTGTGTACCTTACAGTAAGTTAACTTCTCAGTGATTTCCTCAACTCTGAAATGGGTGTACTGCTAGCAGTTCTCTGTAAGTTTGTTTTGAGACGCTATAGATGAACTATAAAGGTAAATACCTAAAATAGCTAGTATGCACTAATAACTCAGTGAATGCAATATGTTCTCATCTCCATCCTCATGATCATGATGGCCCTGAATGATGTATAGGATGACAGCCTGATTCTTCATAGTTGCACAGTAAGGTCTAAGCATTGCAAACCGTCTCAGCTGTATATACCATCTAAGAATAGGAGCATTTAATATTGAGCATATTTCCCATGACTTATTATTTTCCTGTTTTTCCCTTTTCTCTCTATTTAGGTTACCTACATCTCATACTTGCTTTAATGTCCTTTTACTTCCGGAATATTCAAGCAAAGAAAAGCTTAAAGAGAGATTGTTGAAGGCCATCACATATGCCAAAGGATTTGGCATGCTGTAAATCAAAACAAAAACAAAACAAGGAAGAAAAAAGGAAAAAAATTAAAATTTTAATGAATATGAAAAGAGGGATAAATTTGGTTGTGGTAGTGTCCCAGTATCAAATGGCTGTAAGATAGCGAACCACAGTAGCCACCTCTGTCTGTGCCTCCCTTCTTCATCTGGGGACATGTGGGCTGGAACAGCAGATTTCAGCTACATATATGAACAAATCCTTTATTATTATTATAATTATTTTTTTGCGTGAAAGTGTTACATATTCTTTCACTTGTATGTACAGAGAGGTTTTTCTGAATATTTATTTTAAGGGTTAAATCACTTTTGCTTGTGTTTATTACTGCTTGAGGTTGAGCCTTTTTAAGTATTTAAAGTATATATACACCAACAAAACTACTCTCCCAAGGAAAACATTTCCACCATTTGTAGACCATGTAACCTTCAAGTACGTACTATTTTTGTCCCTGTATCTAACAAAAATCAGGAACTTTTTTTTTTTTAAAGATTTGCTTTTGAAACTTGAAGTCTTGGAAACGGTGTGATGCAATTACTGCTGTTCTAGTCCCCCAAAGAATTTTCTGTGCAAAATCTTAATAAAGATGGAAGGGAGAACTTGGAACTTCTGCAGCCCTCAGAACCTTTACTTTAGTAACAGCACAACAAATTAAAAACAACTCATGCCACAGTATGTTGTCTTCATGTGTCTTGCAATGAACTTTCAGTAGTCAATCTTTAGTATTTGAAAGGTCAAGGGTTTTTTTGCTTGTTTTTGTTTGTTTTTTCTGTTGTTGTTGTTGGTTAAGTTTATTGGGAAAAGTGCATTTGGCCAAATGAAATGATTGTCAAGCCTATTGCGATACTTATAAAGTTTATTATAAAGAAAATGCATGTGAAAGTGCACTTATCCTTTTATTAATTATTACCTAGCTTTTAAATAGACAATCTGAAGTCTCGCCTTTATGTTGTCATTATTTTGTTTGATCAGCTTTTCAGCAAGGCAGATGATCAGGGTTGTGACATAGTAGAAAGAGTGGCTGCTGTGCCTTGTATCACCTAGACAGTAGACAGACCTGGAAAGGAATGCAACTTTTACTCATAACAATTATATTGTTATCCCCAAAGATTAAAATTACTTCAGAAAGTTTTAAAAAAGATCTTTCAAATGTTAAGGGTGGAAAAAGTCCAAATAGGCCTAAATTACTTGCTGTTAAGAAGTAAGTAGTTTTCCCTTTCCTAGTCTTCTGTTTTGGTGATGTTAATTTCTTTTTTACATTATTCAATAAAAGGATTGTGTATTTTTAGCTAAGGAGAGACATTAATATATCCTTCTACGAGCTGCAGCTGATGTGCTGAGCTCGGGCCTTGATTGTTTTTAACTGATTACTGCAGATCAACTTGATGATTTGTTTCAAATTGATAGGGAAAATACAGCTGTCAAATCATTGGAGGGAAAAAAGGATGTCTTTCAGGATTATTTTAATTCTTTAATAATTGAGAGAGAACTGTGTTGTACTTTAACAATAAAGCAGTGGCATTTTCACAACTTAGTGATTAAGATGATTATGCTTTCCATATTGTGATAAGGTAACATGGGTTTTTTGGCTTTCTTCTGGGCCAACTGTTAGAGTATTGTAAAGGTATGTACATTACTTGATGCAAGGGACCCTCAAATGACTATCTTAAAGTCAAAGGACCTCTCATCCACTGTGCTTCTTATGTAATGTAAGAAGAGGGAAAATGGAGTATTATGGGGAAATTTTATATAATAAATTCATGAAGAAATTTATGCTCTTCAGTTCTCAAGTTTTATCACTACAGTATTGGAGTTCTACATTTACAATAACATCTATGAAGTTGTTAAATAATTGAATATAGTTGGTTTCATACCAATACTTTTAACAAAAAGACAACTTATCCTTAAAATTTTATTAAATGTAATTGCTGGTTTAAACTAGTTGTTCCTCCCCTTGCTTAGTTAATAATTATCCCAAGCATTTTATGACTCTCTTATAACTGCCTTTTTACTTGTGTTCACCAGAATGTCACTAAATATCCTAAGAGGATAGTAAGAGGAATTTCACTGTAGTGTAGTATCCTGGCTACACCCTCTACTCCAGATACTGCTATAAACATGCTTTTTTCCTTAGATAGTCTCTTACATATTACGATATTTTTATTGTTCTACAGTCTGCAGGAAGCCCTTAGGAATAGAATGAACCATAAACTGTCTTTATAAACAAAATGTAAAATTCTTTTGCCTTTTCTTATTATAGGATAATTCAGATGTATAAAATCACAGCATGTGGCTATACTTTCTCTGGAGCCTAGCAACTCCAGTGTCCCTTAATTTATATATTGCTTTACTGGGCTGTTGTTAAATGTATGGTAAAATCTGAATACAGTATCTAGCTTTATTTTGGGATACATGCCTTTCTACAGAGATATATATCAAAAAGAACATGAATCTTCAAATAGATAACCTGTGATGTTACTCATCCCTCGCCACAGCTAACATATTACAAGAGACAGAAGTACCTGGGTAACGTCACTACTGTTGCCATAAAAATATGGCAGTATGAGAATTTCCTGCCCCTTTTAGGGATTTTTCTAAGAATTCACATGATTTGTCAGAGGCAAAAGTATCTTCTAAAGGCTACTCTCTATGATCTTGGTCTCGTGTCTGTTTACCTTAATATTATCTTTTCTGACCTACCAGCCTAAGGATCTTCTGCAGCCTATCCACCCTCTCTGTACCACCAAAGAATCACCAAACACAGTTTCCACTTGTGCTCTTTTGTGTTACTTCTTTTTATCAGTGTGTGAAGAATTTTCTGAATGGGTGAGAGAGGGTTCCTCCCCTCACTGTTCAGAGGATTTGCATTTGCTCACACAGATTTTTATGTACAAGTGGGATGGATTTCACTACGAAAGGCTGTGCATTCGTGCTGTTTCTCTGAAGACCATTGATTCCTCAAGCATACTCACAGCCGCCTCTGTCCTTAACATCCAAGAATACTCTGAACATGGGCTGCTGCTTCTCAAACTGTTCCCCCTTTCTGTACACATCTTATGTGGATCCTCCTCCAATTAATTTTTTGTCTGAACTTATCTCGATGTTTCTTGTCGTCATCAATTGGTCCCAAAGACTCCCACTCCTCTCTCGTCCAGAGTTCTGTCTGTAGTTTGCCCTTCTAGCACCTCAATGAAAACGAAGCCTTTATCTTGCATCTCTGTTGTGATTTACTTCTTCCTTAAAAATGTCACTTCCCGCAGTCTCTTGTTCTTTGTCACAGATATCAGTCCTTTTACCTCAGATCTCTTCTGTTCCTCCTTTATCATACTTTAGATCAAGGCCCTCCCACATCTGGATATCCTTCATTGCTTGATCATATAAGGCCTGACTGATCACCTCCTGATTCTTTCCATTTGCTGAAGTGTAGTTTTGCTGCTGTTGATACCCTCTGCCCTGAGGCTCACTTCCCAGTTTGGCATCCAGTGCCTTGCACTGACAGCCTGCCTGCCTTTCCACGTCTCACTTCTGTTCCAAAGCTTTCCATGAATCCCTACCTATGTGTACTTGTGCTACATTTGTATTTCTTAAATACCCTTCAAAGCCAAATTATAAAAGCACTCTGCCAATGTCTTTTGACCCTCAAAGTGCCTCCAAAACCTCAGAACACCCCACAAATCCATAGTACCACAGCACGGTGGGGGCATACTTTTGAATGGTATGGAGTCACTCAGATTCTTACTGTTTAGGCTGCTTTTGCTGAGGTCCTTTCCACACTTTAGGTTTGACTATGAAGAGGTTTTTTTTTTTTTATGTATAATTACTGCTTGGAGTACATTCATATAGTCAAGATTGTTTTTTGTCTCTCATTCCTATAGTAGGTGTGTAAATGATTTTTTGTTAAAGGTTTGGCTAAATCCCTTGTGCGTAGTCCCTCCTGTACGTACCTTACCAGTATCACTACGCAATGGTTGAAAATAACCTAGCCTACATTAAAATGTTCAGTGAAACTGATGATTTTTTGCTGAAGTTAGACTCTTATTTCCCTTCTTCCCATAGAAGTCCTCTTATATTTTGGAGTGTTTGAATATTTAGTAATTCAAGATTAGCTCCCTGAATAGGCTTTCCAGAATTCTTGCCCGTGTCATTCCAACCTGTGGGAAAAACGATTGCCACAAAGGATGAAGGGGAATGAGTGCATAAGAGCAAGATTTTGGCACGATTTTCCCCATCCTTCCCTCTTGGTGAGCTCTCTGGCAATACATCTCTGATCACCCACCATCCCTGGGTGTTCTCAGTCCTGTATTTCCCAATGGACGGGGCGGGGGTGGGGTCTGTCATCTTGTATTGTTCCCAGCTACTCATACCTGTCAAGGAGCAATCCTTAGCCACAATACTGCATTCCGTACTAAATGAAACACCATGATGAATACATTTTATGTGAGAGCCACATGTTGACATGTTTCCATACTCCCTTTCAAGTACCTTGTATACATGATGTTTCATATTTATGGAATAATTCCTACAGCCCAAGAGGTTGTGCATCTTACCCAAAGTCACACAGCAAGTAAATAGGTGGAGCTGAACCATTTACCATATGTTAGTTTCACATTGTCAAAAGCTCGAATCAGGATTCCTAGACTCAGCCAAACAACACCTAGAATAATTATCTTAGCTTTATCATCCAGTCCACTGGAAACATAAGGGGTTTATCTGATAAGTGGCACATGGTATTTGAGGGTGAAGCCTCCAGAGTCAGTATCTTTGAATTTGAGTCCTGGCCCTGCCATTCCTGTGGCTTAGATTATATACCCTGTCCTACCTTATCACTGGTTGTCAGGATTCAATGAAATTAAAATACAGATGCTACATAACATCTTGCAAGACATCCTGGCGAGACAGATGGGTTATCCCAATATTTGCATGAAGGGAGAAACTAAGAGTTTGTGGAATTGACACTCTTCATCCACCTTAAAATGGAAGAGGAGTGTTTTTTCCTCACCTTTTGTTAAGATGTAATTAGCATACCGTAAAGATCATCCTTTTTAAGCGTACAATTAGTAGTTCCTGGTAGAGTCAATGGTATTGTGCAGTCATTGCTATGTAATTCCAGAGCGTTTTCATCACTGCAAAAACAACTTGTGTCCACATTTGGAGTGACTGCTTATCCTTAGACCCTGGTAAACCACTAATCTACATTCTGTATATGGATTTACATGTCTTGGACATTTCTTATCAGTGGAATCACGCAGTTTGTGGCCTTTTGTGTCTTTTTGCCCCCCACTTAGAATATTACTTTCAGGACCCATCATCTTGTAGCATGTGTTAGTGGTTTATTTCTTTTTTGTGGCTTAATGATGTCTTTGTATTGGTAATAACTTTTTTGTTGATGGATTCAGTGATGGATGCTTGTGTTTCTATTTTTTGGCTGTTACGAAAACTGCAACTAGGAACATTTGTGTGTGTTTTATGTGGACCTAAGTTTTTTATTTCTTTCGGTTATATATCTGGAAGTTGAATGGCTGGATCATACTGTGACTTTTTTCTAGCCCTTTGAGGAACTGCCAAACATTTCCCAAATGGCTACACTATTTTGCATTCCAACCAGCTGTGTGTGAGTGTTCCAACTTCTCCCCATCCTGGACAACTCATTTATCCAGTTTTGATTCTTAGTGGGGGTAAAGCAGTATGTCGTAGTTTTAATTTATGTTTCCCTGAGGTCAGTGATGTGCTTTTTGGTCGTTTGTATATTGTTAGTGAAATGACTGTTCAGATCTGTCAGCCATTTTTTAAAATGTAGTTTTGGGTTGTTTTGAATATTTTTAATTATTACTGATTTTTAAAATAACATTCTGGATTACAAATCCAGATAAATAATTTGTAGTAACCTTTTTCCCCATTCTGTGGGGGGTCTTTTCATTTTCTTGATGGTGTCCCTTGAAGCACAAAACTTTTTTTTTTTTTTAATTTGTCTAAACTGCCTATTTTCCCTATTGTTGGTTGGTGCATTTGTGCCATTTCTAAGGAACCAATGCCTATTCCAAGTCAAAGATCTGTGTCTGTTTTCTTTTAGGCATATAGTACTTTCAGCTTTTATATTTTGGTGTTTGATCCATTTTTGTATATGGTGTGTATAGGGTCCTACTTCATTCTTTGGTATGTGAATGAATATCCAGTTGTCTAAACACCAGCTGTCAAAAAGACATTTCTCCCATGAATAGTCTTGGCATCCATGACTACAAGTGATTTACTGTAAATATATAAAAACTATTTTTGAAATACCAATTTTATTCCATTGTTCTATATGTGTATCTTAATCCAGTACTGCATTGTCTTGATTATTGTAGCTTTTAATGGGATTTGGGAATGTATCTTCCAACTTTGTTCTTTTTCAAAATCATTTTGTCTATTCTGGATCTCTTGCTTTCCATATGACTTTCAGAGTTAGCTTTTCAATTTCTGTAACACAGGCAGCTGGAATTTTAATAGTGATTGTGTTGAATCTGTATGCCAATTTGAGGAATGTTGGTATTTTGACAGTATTAAGTTTTCAATCCAAGCAACATGGGATGTCTTTCCATTTGTTTTGGTTTTTAGTTTCCTTCAGTGATACTGTATGTATTTCAGTGTACAAATCCTGACCTCTTTGGTTAAAATTTTTTTCTAATTATTTTATTATTTTTAATGCTATTACAGTTGTTTACTAATTTTCATTTTTGAATAATTGAAAATGTCTAGAAATATAAATGGTTTTTGTGCATTGATCTTGTATATTATAGTTTTTCTTAAGTCATTTATCCTAATTTTTTTTATTTGAATTCCTTAGATTCTGTATACAAGATCATGTATCTGTGAATAGAAATTATTTCTTTCCAGTCTAGATTCTTTTTATTTTTCTTGCCCAAGTGCCCTGGCTAGCACCTCCAATACAATATTGAATAGAAGTGGCAAGAGCAGAAATATTTTACTTATTCCTAATGGTAGCAGGGAAGCATTCAGTCTTTCACCATTAAGTATGATGTTAGCTGTGGGGTTATCATAGATGCTTCAAGTTGAGGAAATTCCCATCTGTTTCTAGTTTGTTGAGTGTTTTATCAAACAAGGATATTGGATTTTGTCAAATGCTTCTTCTGTATCTATTAAGGCTGTCATGTAGTTTTGTCCTTTATTGATATGTTGTATAACGTTGATGGATTTTTGTATATTGAACCAACCTTGCATTCCTGGAATAATCTCATTTGTCCATGCTATAAACCATTTTCTATGCTGCTGGATTTGGTTTGCTAGTATTTTGTTTAGAATATTTGCATCTATATTCATAAAGGATATTGGTCTGTGATTTTCTTGTTTTATCTTTGTCTGGTTTTTATATCAGGATAATATTGGTCCTCATACAGTGAGTTGGAAACTTCCCCTGTCCTCAGAACCAGTGAGGTATATTTCAGATGGAGTACTTCGAGACCATGGCCAATTATTTTTAGAACTTGGAGTATTCAGGAATGGTATTTTGTGGAAAAGGTCCCAAGGTAAGATACTTGTGAAGTAGCCTGTGTAAACTGAATAAAGGGAACTTCCAGCATTGAAGGGGTTATGGAATATCTTTCCTCTGACTCTCAGATGGTCCTGTAAAAGTTGAACCCTGAGCCATCTTAAAGCTTAGCTTGTCTGCATGGGCGTAACAAAGGCAGCAAGCAGCAACTGAGAGCAGTCCAGGGTCAAGGCTGTTGGTATCTTGGAGAGGCTGGAAATTACCACACATACCAGAGAATTTTTTGCTGTGGTCAGCAGGGAATATTCCATGGAAGAAAGTTACTAACACCCTGTGCACATCACCAAGAAACTAGAGCAGATAGGGTAAGATCTTTTTTTTTAAAATTCTGTTCCCTCCAGAGGGTTGGACCAGCTTTAAATAGAATGGGAAAGAAGGTAACAAAGAAGCAGGTTATGTACACTTTGATCTTCAGGCTTCCTACTTACAGGAAGGCCTAAGCATTCAACAATCTTAGGCTTTAAGATTGTTTGGTATTTTGCTGTTTCACTTTTATTATTTCTTTAACATCCAGAAAATTAGATCTCTTATTACCTGAAAGTAACCAGGAAAGCTACATGGGCTGATTTCATCTCTTGAAAAACTCACGGAACAGGCTAACACATGAAAGTAATTTGTGTTCTACACACCACACAGTTTTTGTGATTCAGTAACTGAACAATGGAAAGGACTTAATACAGGATGATTATACTTATGTTCCTATTGCAAATATGAAATGCTTTTATAAACATTCCCTGGTCAAAATGCCTATGGAGTTTTCAGTTTTTCAAGGTTTTGAAGTTATTCAGAACCACTTCATTAAACTAGTCTGTTTCAAGGGGATTAAGCCAGAACATCAATGCAAGATAACAAGTGTTATAAAGCAATGTAGAAGTACAATTTCAGAAATTTTGCAGATAGGTGATGAAAGCTGAAACTTATCACATGATGAGGTTTTGTATCAGATAAGTAAACAGTTCCTTGAACTTTAAGGTAAAGGGATCAGGATAATGGGAGGGCCTTGAAATCTGGAAACTTTAATATGCAAAGATGTAATTGGATTTGTGTTTGTTTCTTTTATAATATGAATTGAAAAAGCAAAAGTGACCATGCATTTTGTAGGTAGAATATGATGTAATTCCAGAAAGGCAGATTAGCTAAAGTGTTGAAGGAAGGAAGACAGTCAAGACATGCTTGGGACTGGGACTTAGTCAGAGTGTTGATTTGGAAAAAGTCAAAGATTGGATGACTGGATGGGTAGTAGTAAGGTTGAATTTACCAGAACAGAAGTGGGTTTGGGGAAAAAATAGTACTGTTAGATCATGATTTAGTTGAAGTGCCAAAAATAGGCAGATAGTGAACTGTCAGGCAGTTCAAGATATGTCAAGAACAAATCCTACAGAAAAAGACTTTTAAAAAAATCCTGTTAACAGAAGCATTATCACTAGAGTAAGGGATTATAGGGAGGAGAGAAGATCAAGGACAGAATACTTGGAAATGTTAGCATGTGAGAGACAAATCACACAGAAGGAAGATGAGGAAAACCATTTGTTGACTTATTTTTGCCTTATCTGTGCTAGACAGATCAAGATACATTGAAGCGAGGGCCTGTCTTCATGGGCTTGCACCACCGTGCCTAAAGTCAAAAACAGCTATGCCTTATGCAGCCACGCAGTTACCAGAGTGTCTGAAAACCTTCCCACAGGCTCCCTGCTGTCTTGAATACTAACTTGCCCTCTTCCTCCGTGTCACCTTTAATTGTAACTTTTTAGGACATAAAAGGGGTTTTCAGAAAGTTGGTGGAAACTGGTCTTTACCAATGTTCATACTGGGAAGCTCTGTTCTACTTCCCAGTATGAATGGGTAAAGACCTGTTTCTTCAGGCAGATGAGGATCCCAGCCCCACAAAAGTGTATGATGTGCACCTAGACCCTGGAAAATGTGAATTATTCCGGTAGCTAACAATCAATTTCAGAAATTATCTCCAGTGTATTTGCTTCCAGCGCCCGAACCCATGAAATGGCCATTCACCTTTATGCACCATTTTGAGTTTCTCAGATGTCATTATCATTTATCATTGCATAGTGTCTGAATTTCCCATGAGAGGAAGCAATTTTAGTTTTCTTTTCATGATACATTTGTTAAATGTGTGAATAAAATTATGATAGTAAAGACAAATGGGCTGATTTGTTTAGTGTTTGAGGTTTTCAGAGAAATTGCCAATAAAAACTGCATATTATTCGTGATATTGGATAGATTTTTCTGGCATTCAGATGCTCTTTTGCTTTCTTCCCACTGTGCAGTGACAACCACCACTCTCATTTTGCACTTAGTAACATAGTTGGTTTCAGAAAAGCAATAAAAGCAAAACCAGCTCTCTTTCAAGTATTCCTAAGGAGGTGGTGAGTAAATTGGTCATTTTCCCAGCTTTGCCTTATTGAGGACTTCTTTCATCCCACTGACTTTTTACTCTCTCTGCAGGTCCACCCTCATAGCCTACTTTTCGTTGCATTGTTCATGTTAGCATGGCTCCCTTGTTTTTCATCACAACCATCTGTATGCTCTGAATGTACCCATGTAAAGAACTCATGAGGAAATCAGCGAAGTGAAGATGCACTCACATGAAGTGCAGGCAGTTGTGTGGGAAGGACTTATGCCTCACCTGAGTCATCTGTTTTCATAAGTGGCACTGTGATCTTGTTACACAGTCCTGTGCTCTGTGACATCAGTTCTTGCTTTGGTTACTTTAACTGTCATTTGGAACCCGAGAGTCCCAGTGTTAATTCATTTTAATACATAAGTCCACTTCACATTATAGTCTTAGCTCATGTCCACCTAATTGATAATAAAAATTATAACTGCCTTATATATCTCAAAAAAGTTGTTGTTCTCTCCCCCTTCCCAGAAAAAGATTCTGAAATGTGAACTGACAGAGCAAAAAGTGGTGTTGTTTCTTTGCTCTCAAGGGCAATAATCCAGTCTTCGTTTTTGTGGCAAAGTAATAGGGTTGTGTAAATTTAGCAGTAAAAATAACCTAACTGCTCATCTCGCCCAGATTTCATTTACAGATGAGAAAACAGAGTTCTCAGACTGAGGTATTTTACCCAAAATCACTGTGGCAGGGATTGTTGTAAGTAAAGCAAGAAACCATATCCTCTGCTCCTGTGTAGCACTCATCTCCCAGTAGCAGTGGGCTTTATCTTTGCTTAGCTAAATGTGAGGAGGATTCTGGATCCACTCTCCATGGATAAGGCATGACTGGTGGCAGGAAATGCCTCCTTGCTTCTGTAGTCAATTCATTTTCATTTGTTATATTTGTTGGTATTGTATGAAGGTCAGGAATTAGAGCCAGCCTCACCTCACCTTGCATTGCTTTTCCCTCTCCAAACCCTGAAAAAACCAAGTTGCTAATGGTCCCTAAATTACTGTCTTTTACTCTCTTCCAGTAAGCAATGCTGCCAAAACGTTCCCCAGAGTTGTGATCCTCTTAGATAGTTCTCTGAAAATTGTTGTTTGGTGTGAAGATTCAGAAGCCTGGTGTGAAAAGTTAAGATGCCTTAGTCCCTGTCCAGCTTGGCTTCGCTTTGCTGCCCGTTCTCACTGCTTGTCTCCATGTCTCCATTCAAAGGGCTGCAAGGCCAGCTGTGACCTGCATCCATATCTTACTTTTCAATCCTGCCTTGGTGCTGTGTTTTTATACAAGAGGAAAGAAATTTCTTCCTGAGTACAGGAACAGTGTTTAGATCATGGGTAAGGTTATTCGTGAGTAAGTATTTAGTAGTTGCTAATGGGTGAAAAAGTAAAGGACTGCATTAGAAAAGAAAGTTTCTGTTCTTTGTGGTGCTGGAAATCCTTTCAGTTTGTTTTCCATTCTCCTCAAAAACTGTTTCCTGTCTTCTTCCTGCACTGTGTGTTCTGATTTTGTGGGCTTGCAGTGCTGCCTCTCTTCCTTTCTCCAAGGAGCTGTTGAAAAGGGAGCCTTGAAAATGGGTGGGCTGTGGGAGACCTTTGATTGTCTCTCCCAGACACTGAGCCGTTTCTTTCATGAGTAACTTGCGTGAGGATGGAGTGATTTGGATTCGGTAATGCTGGATCTGCAGGTACGTATTCTAAGCTGTGGAGATTGTTTCTGGGACTTAATCTTTTCTTCTTTGGGTGTTCCACACTTACATCTCCTTGGACTATGTATCTGAGAAGCTTGCCTTTGGATTCCCTGCCAGTGGCTGCATCTTGGAGATGACTCTGCTTGATGCTTGGATGTGTGCTGGAGGAGTCCATGGTTCCCTGCTCCTCCTGTGGTTCTGGCGCTCTGTCCTCAGGAAGTTTCTTTGTATGTTCTGCTCCCTGCTTTGGACTTAATGGAGACTCTTGAGATAAAACCAGAGCTCGCTTGGTCTCCACTTTAGATGGCAGTCTGCTTATTTTCAGAGGTGTGCTCCTACCCTCTTCCTTAGTGCTTGTCTTGAGGATTGGAGTGGAAATTGCCTGACGATCTTTAAGCACCGCTCTCCGGAGAGCTGGGTGTGGTGTGTTTTTGTGCAGATTGAAGAGCATCTTGTTCCTTTCCCCCTCTGCCCTTTTCTCAACTATCGTCTTCACTGCTGCCTCACTGTCATCCACTAAAGTGGCACCGTAGGTAGAAAATGAACTCTTGGATGTGAGCCATTTGACCAGCTCCTTGTGGCCTAGCAGCCGGGCATGGGCCAGCTCTGATCTTTGAAACTTCAAATAGCATCGCTTATAAAAGGCTTTCTGCTCCATTAGCCAAGCATTGGCTTCATATTTTTTCATGGATTCCAGGAAATTGAGTTTCTTTTTCAGCAGATTCTCTTCTTTCCAGTTAAAGGATAGAATTGAGTAGGACTTCTCTGTTTGCATGAGCTTCATGTTCTCTACGAATGTGGGATAATGCTTTTTGCCCTGGTTGCTGAAACTGTCTGACAGCCTCTGACGATGGCTGTGCTGGTGGCTCCTCCATGGGATGCCCAGTTGGGTCAGGGGATCTGACATTTCTCTGCCCACCTGGGGATCTGGCAGCCAGTGTTGTGTCATCAGAGGGCCTGTTTGTGTGGTTTAGGAACCGCTGTGCATTATGACCACAGCGTTCTATTTTTGGCCCTGGTGTGTGTTGTTAAGAATTGTGTCAGATGCCAGGGCCTCCATACTGGCAGCAGAGGCTTCCCTCGAGGTGGGAAGCCCTGGGACACTTGTTTCCTGGTCTCCTGACTGCAGAGATGCCTTCCTGGGGAGAACTGTCCCTTCCTCAGGGGAGGCAGTCTTGAAGGCCGTCCATTATGTCTACTTTCAGACACTTACAGTGGGAGATTTCTTAAGTTTGGCTCCCTCTGATTCCCTCATAGGTGAGAACAGAAGTTTTTAATCAGTTTATCAGATATACTGGATTTTAGAGTTATAATCTAATAGAGAAACTTTTCAGTAGCTGTTTGAAAGTGATTCTTTATGTAAGGAATCACCAAAAAGTTTATGGAAAATGTATATTAAAAGACTGCATGAATTCAGTAGATTTTCACTGGAATAAGTATTTAAATTCCATTTTTCCATGAACTCATCTAAGCCTCCTCTTTCGCCTTTACAGTGTGAACCTCATAAGGACAAAACTGATCAGGTTGATAACAGATTCCTTCTGTAAGAAAACTTTTTGAAAGTTAAAAACAAAAATAGAAGGTGAAGGAAGACGCAGGTGAGGACTCCTCACTAGAAACATGGCTGCCGCAGAGTCTCAGAAACCACAGTGAGAAACTGGGATTGCATGGTAAAGCCTAGTCCTACCTAAGCAGCCTCCGATAGCAGAGTAGAACGGCTGGCCCAGAGCCCACAGATGGTGCTGGCGTGCTGCACATGTCCTGACCTCCCTCCCCTGCCATTTCATCCCGTAAACCATTGCTCATTTGCATGCATACCCTCACATGAGCTGCCACATTTGTTCTACCAGGTTTACTGGGTTGAGATTGCAGCTAGTTTGTAATTTAAGGTGGTTATCTAGTAGAATTTTTGGTAAATTAGGAATGATGCAGACCATCTGACCACTTTCTGTCCTAGTATTCCTGCTATCTCACTGGTCATATTTCTCAGGCATCCCTATCCCATCAAAACTAGAAGTTTCTAATTTTACCTAAACACTGTATTCCTGAAGTAGTTCTGCACCTTCTTTTAACTTACTAAAAACTTATAGAAAGCTTATTTTTTTCCTGCATTTGACAACAGATGGGCTACCTATGTTTGTTCTCCCTCTTTAAAGCCCATTTTGTAAAAACAAAACAAAAACAGACACAAAGTTTTGATTTCTTCTTTACCAATGGAACTGTTAGCTGGGATTATTACATTTAGGACAAAAGCGCTATCTATTGATAAAAATACGCATCATTTAAAAGTGATTTCTGCATTAGAAAGTGTTATATAAATCTGAAGGAATTTTCGTGAGTTCCTGTTACACTCACCCCCCCCACCCCAGTCAGATCCCCACTCTTCCCACTGAGTGGCTGTCATGCAGTTTGAAAGATTGAATCCCAGTACACTCCCCAGCTCTGGGTGGAGACAGATCACACTAAGCCAGTTGGGCTTGCACTATCCATCTTGCCACAGGCCACCTTTACCACTTTTGTCTTTGTAAGTTATGACAAGGTGTTTACATGGAGCTTGGGGCAGTGGGAGAGAGCGTGCTTGCTCACCTGTGTGTGTTTTGATATGCAGCACTGCCTGAGCAAGGAAGCAGATGGCTTCAGTTGCTACCCAGGCTTCGTCCACTAAGCACATCCAGCCTGGAGAAGATTCTGACCCATGGAAAGCTGTGTGGCGATGCAGCTGTACAGAAACATGTAGTTTTGAAATCATATGTTGAGTTATTAAGTCAACCCAGCAATCTTCAGCTGAAAAACTTCTGTTGTTGATAACAGAAAAATTTGCCTACTTTTGCAAGTACCACTTTTCTTTTGTGCAGGGAGACACTTTGTGAAAATTGTATTGGGGCCCAATGCAGTAGCCTAGTGGCTAACATCTTCACCTTGCATGCGCCGGGATCCCATATGGGCACTGGTTAAAATCCTGGTGACCCCGCTTTCCATCCAGGTCCTGCTGTGGCCTGAGAAAGCAGTCAAGGATAACCCAAGGCCTTGGAACCCAGCACCCACCTGGGAGACCCAGAAGAGGCTCTGGGCTCCTGGCTTGGGATCGGCTCGGCTCTAGCCCTTGCAGCCACTTGGGGAGTGAACCATTGGATGGAAGGTTTTTCTCTTTCTTCTCTGTATATCTGATTTTCCAATTTTTAAAAATGAAAAAATCTTAAAAAACCAAATTTTATTGGCCTAATGCACACTACACAGGAAAGCCCTGTTTTGACATCACTGTCTTTAAATAGTAGGAAGGTAATTGCAGTGTGTTGGATATTTTAGATTGTTTTATTGCAGCTGGTGAAAGGAGTTCAATTAATCAAGTTGTGCCTTTTTTAACTATCTTTGCCTTCCCCTCCCTCTAGACATCAAAAATGCTGGCTTAGTTTGCAGTCAGTGAAGCACTGTGCTTTAAAAGATACCCAGGAATAATCTTCCAATATTAAGGAGAACACATCCTGGCAGCTGATATTTGTCTGCACCTGAAGCAGTGTTGTCACTTAGAAGTGTGCCCTGTATGCTTGAGCAGTACAGAGATCATGGTCATGCTACTTGCACAGTACCAGTTTGTGATTTGCTGCAGGGTCACAGGGCTGTTAGCTCAGATAATCACAGTACCATATTCCTGAAGTATGTGCACTGTGAACTTTGAGATTCATTCAGTTCTATGGCTACTGACTACATCTTAATCCCATGGTTGTGCCTTCATGCACACTGCTCCATGCCACACTAAGTTTCTAGAATATCTTTAGCTCTGTGTTCCTGACTTACCCTATCCACCCACTGCACTAGACACCTCCTGCTGCAACTGCTTCAGCAGATTCTCACTTGCTGGAGGAGAGCTTCAAAGGCTTCGGATCTCCCCAGAGCCAGCACAGTATCTGCAGAGAAGGATATGGAGCAGGTAATGAACAAAGATCATGTGGGTCACATGCTAGATTTGCATGAGGAGTCTGAATTATGAAGGAAGCTTAAAGAACCCAGAGCCCAGTGCACCTGCTTGCTATGACAATGATAAGACCTTAGATTTCAAGTGTGAAATTTGATTCCACACACACTTGAACATGTACAGCTTTAAAGGGAAGAGAATACAATGATTTATGAATTGATTCCCTAAGTTTTAGCAGGAGACATAAACACAAAAATACATTTTGTGTAAAGAATACAGTGATCAAGAGACAAAACTCTAAGGAACAGATGGTCTGTAAGAGGCAGTGAGTAGTTTTTTTTTTTTTTTTTAATCTTACATTAAATTTAATTTACTGCACAGGACATGTATGTTGATATTAAGAGAGTTTATTTAGTATTGTGGTATCTCCTATACCTTTTAAAAGAGACTCTAAAAAGAATCTTTGTTTAAATAGTAGTTTTGATACTATTTCTCAAATTAGCTGCAAGATTTTACAGTAATAGTGTGAGAGGGTTCCAATTCCTTCATATCCTCACCCTTTCCTTTCCTGTTGGAGGTAAAGAAGTATCACTGTGACTCTTACGAGCATTCCCTTATGCATAATTCCTAACTTCCTTTCATGTATTTATTGATAATCTAATTTTTAAATGTTAGTACACAAAAAGCTGATTATATTCCATGTGTTTAGAAGTTAAAACTTGACAGGTATAAAAGGACTTAAGCTTCTAGAGATTAAGAAGCTGCGTCTAAGAGAAAAAAAATTCACTAAATTTCATTTAAAAAACGTAGCAGTAGCAAAGAAAATTTTCCTGAAGAAAATGCCAAGAGAAAAAGTTTTGGAACAACTTTAGCCAGATTAATAAATATGTAAAATGGAGCAACAAAAATATATATATATATATAGGAATATTTTCAGAGTTGAAAAAACTCTTTAAGCCCACAGAATTTGGATCAAAGAACCCAAAGTACAGAAGAAGAAAACAATTGAGACAAAAATCTCACAGTTCTCAGGCAGACATTGAGAAAAATACTTAAGTCTACACAAATTCTGTATGTGTAACCTTAGCCACATAATTTTCATTTTTATAGTGTAAAGTTAACTGAATTTTCTAAAAGCAAAACACAAAAAACCAAAAAAACTACTTAACATAATTAAGGACAAAATGATCATATAAATAGCATTCAGTAAAATAGCATTTATTGTTCATTAAATACCTTTACAGTTCAGTGATAGAAGAAACATACCTCATTGTAAGGACAATGTGTACTAAACAATATAATGAATTAGCAAAAGTGAGAGCACTTTCTATATGGAGGCAAATGAGTGTTAGTTTTCACATGTTTGTGCAATTTTGGATGTTTTAATGAGTAATTAGGCAAGGAAAAAGGCATACAAATAGGAAAGAAGACAAGAAAGATGTCCTTGTTCTCAGATGATTTCTGTAGAGAGGAAAGACTGCATCAAAAGACCCTTAAAAGTGATCAGTGTATTTAGCAAAGCCTTAGTGTATAAAGTCAGCATTATATATCAGCAATACTTTTATACACCAAAACAAGCATGGTGAGGAAATTTATTAGCCTACTTGAAACAGCTACAGAAAATTACTTTGGATTAAATTTATTCAAGAATCTGGAATTCCTCTACAGTAGAAGTTATAGAACACTGAAATCAGTTGAGGAAGATACAAAAAGCCCTGCCATGTTCTGGGATTGGAAGAATTGATATAGTAAAATGTCCAGAGTCTGAATTGATTTACAGCCTCAATACAGTATTCATAAATATATCTATGGCAGTATTTACAGAGCTAGAAAAAAAATCCTAGGTTTCATACAGAGGCACAAAGCATCTGACTAGCCAAAACAATCTTGGACAAATATAACAAAGCTAGAGACAAAATTATCTGACTTAAAGGCATACTGCAGAGTCACAGTAATCCAAGTAATATGTTACTACTGGATGAGAAATAGACAGATGGACCAATAGAACATAATGCAGATTCAAGCAATGAATTTATACAGCTACAGCTAAGTGTTTGGGAAAAGGGAGATCTAAATGTCCCTATGTACAAGACAAACTTGACACATCCAGTGAGTCTACAAGAAGATTCAAAATGGATCAAAGACCTAAACATAACCAACTATGAGACTACTGGAAGAACATGGGAGGACTTTTAAGTCGTCAGTATGTCTGGAAAATACTTTAAAAAGATAAGAGTTTAAGTGCCTAAAGTAGAAAGATACGGGGAATTATATCAGGTTGTTTTGCTTAGTAAAAGAAACAAACTGAACAGATAGCTGTTGCAGTGGCAAATGAGATTTCTAAGTTACTCACCTGACAGAGTATTATGAACATATGAGTACATCAAAAACAACCATAATATAATCCACTGAAGGAATATGTAAATGATTAGTGCCTTCTCAAAAGAAAAAATAAATTGCTAATAAGTATATGAAAAAATACTAGCATTAGGCATCAGGAAAATGCACTCACAATGAAATGTCATTGTAGTTAGGATGTATATTCTCAAAACAATAGAAACATTCAGGTAAGAATATGGAGAAAGGAAACCATTATAAATAATATGTGTGTATGCAAATTAGTACAATCATGAGGATCTTCACATAGATCCCCCAGAAAACTTAAAAATGGATTTACCATGTGACTCTATCCTATATTGGGATGTATAACCAGAAGAAATGCCTTCACACCCGTATTGGTTTTAGAACTCTTTACAAAAGCCATGATACAGAATCAATCCTGGCTAGGTTTTTATGAGTGAATGGTTTAAAGAAAACAGGCTAAGTATTTAGAATGGAATTTTCATCTATGAAGCAACATCTGCATCACGATGGAGTCTGAGGTTGTTGCGTCAAGTAAAATAGGCTAGATACAGGAAAACAAGCACGACACTTGTCATGCTGATGTCCTTAAGATGCAGGAATGTTCATATTTGGAGATTAAGCAGAGAAACTGAGTAATAGGTATGCAGCCACAGTAAGATGGAAGTAACAAGTCTTAGTGTTCATAGTACAGTGGACGGATTATAATTCACAGTGGTGTGTTATGTGAAATTGTTCAAGAACTGAAAGGATGAAGATTCCAAACAAGCT
Source organism: Ochotona princeps (assembly GCF_030435755.1). Classification (NCBI taxonomy): domain Eukaryota; kingdom Metazoa; phylum Chordata; class Mammalia; order Lagomorpha; family Ochotonidae; genus Ochotona; species Ochotona princeps. The sequence continues at coordinate 77,176,870 of NC_080837.1, forward strand.
GTGTTAGGAAATAGAAACGTTAGTCCCTTGATTTCAGCAGCTGATATATTATCTGTATTGAAATATACTGTGTCCAGTAAAAAATATGCAAGTATTAATCTGTTAACCAAAACTAAAATGATATATTATACAGTATATGGCATGGTGGTAAACCATACGATTTCCAGTAGACTAAAAGCCAGAGAAAAGTTATAAAAACATGTTCATAATGTTTGAATACTATATGCAAAGAGATTGTATTACTTGAAGGTATAACAAGAAAGTTACAAGGAATCTCCCAAAAAAACCCTAAGTTAAAACTATGGTTAACAAAGGTAAAATGGAATCATGAATTCTGTCCTCCAAAAGGATATATTGAAGGTTTAAGACAAGTGCTTATCACTAAGACCTTATTTGAAAATAGACCTTTGCAAATCACTTTGGGATGAGGTTATCAGCATAGAAATTTATTGGGTATAGACAATTCTCATAAAAGAGAAGACTTGCAGCGAGAAGACACCCATTTGGTGATGGAAACAGAGTTTGGAACAGTGCATGTGTCAGTTGAGTGGCATGGATTGCTGTGAAACACCAAGACCTAAAATATGCCAGGAAGGATTCCCTCAACTTACGCAAGAACATGAATGTGATGCCATGTTTTGGATGAGTGGACATCCAGACTGCAAGACAGTGTGTTGTTTTAAGCTGTTCAGATTGTAACCGGTAGCAGCATCCTAGGAAGTGAACACTAATGCTCAACCCAAAACAAAGCAAATTTACCAGAGTTTAGATTTAGTCGTAACTAATTCTAGTGGATGTGAATCATAAAAATTGCATTAAAGGAGAAAGCTTGAATTACAAAACATGCAAATGTGCTAAGAAATGCAGCTTTATACAAAGTTAAAAGTAGAAGGATAGAAACAGACATGCTAATGCAGAAAAAGCTGGAAATACTTAGCAAGATGTACTCAAGAACAAGGAGTATTTTAAGGGGTGAAGAAGCTTAACATATAGTAATCATAACTATATTACTTGAAGCACAACTTCATAAGACTCAAAGGTAAAATAGATGAATTCAAAATTAAAATGAGATCCTAATGCTAATGTGTTTCATCACTAATAAAATAAATGATGGGAAACTTGCAAGGTTATAAAAGGCTAACCAGAGTAGACGCCATTCAGAGAACACCAGCAGTGCAATCCATGTTCCTGTGATACACTCAAAACAGCAAGATGGTATTGGGCCAAAATCCAAGTACCAGCAGGAGTGTGAGGTGGACAACAGCTTTTCCAAGATTTTTATTGGAAAAGCACATCTACAAAGAGAAAGATGTTTCATCCGCTGGTTCACTCCCCAAGTAGCCAGAGTGGAGCCATTCTGAAACCAGGGCCCCGCATGTGCAGGGTCCTAAGTCTTTCAGCTATCCTCCACTGCTTTCCCAGACCACACTTAGGGAGCTGGATGGGAAATGGAAAAGCTGGGATGCAAACCAGCAATCTCATAGGATTCTAGCCCTGAAGGGAGAGTATCAGCCAATCAAGCCATCGTGCTGGGCTGAGTGCCAACTTTTTCATTCATTCATTTATTTATGATGTAGGTATAATTGACCAAGGCATAGTGTAATACCATTGTTTACACATTTTCTTTTTCTTCTTACTGTATATGGGGGAGAGGGGAATACAAGAGGAGAAGCCATGCCGAGCTTCCTGACTGCTGCATCACCTGAAAGATGAGAAACTGCCACCTGATGTCATCTCAGACTTCCCATTGTGGAGCATTTTCTGAGGGTTCTGTACATGTCTTTTCTATAGTTCTGAGACTGCTGATAGCGCTGCTCCAAGGATGAGGAAAACCTTCCGAGGTCGATTGGCTGTCATCGTCCACCTCTGAATCTCCTTTTGCCCAGAAATTTGCAGTCAAGCTTCACTGGGGTTGTTGATCAATTGTTTCTGCCTTCTGTCCTCAGCAAACCAGTGAGTGCTGCGACCCTTCCCAGCCCTGCCCAACACACACTTGGCCCTCACATGCCACAGAGGGATCTGCAGCCCAGTCAGAGTGACCCCCAATAACTCCAACTGGACTGACCCCAGCACTGGTTCTTGCGCCCACCAGCATATGCAGTGGAGTGGCCCAGTCTGCCCCCCATCCCATTAAGATCTTGTATACATCATTGGGCAATAAAGCCTAACCCAGTTGACTCCAGCCTTCAGCACACACTCATGCCAGCAAGTGTCACCACCTTGTCCAGTTTGGCCTGCCCTCAGTCCTGATTTCTGCTGTCTCCAGTAGGAATTGCAAGCTATCAGAGAGGAACCCACAACTTCCCCACTGGGCCCATTCCTAACCCCATATTTCATACTCTCCAGGTGGTTCCACGGTCTAGCTTGTCAGGATGTTGCCTCCAGTTCTGGCACTTTCCAGCTTATGGTCCGGCAAAGCCCAACCCACCTGCCTTTATTCTGGCTCATGTCTGCACCAGCAGAGACAATCTGCTACCCCAGCCTGGCTCTCCCCCATACCAGTTCACATGGAAACCAACAGGTGTTGGAACTCTGCCCAGCCTGGTCTGCCCCCAGTTCTTGCCTCACACTTGCCAGCATGAGCAGTGGTGTAACAGTGGAGTACCTACTACTACCCTACCAGGCTTACTCCATCCCCTGTTCTGGTTTCACATGTCCTGATGGGTGCTAAAGTCCAGACCAGCATGGCCTGTCTCACCTCAGCATTTGCTAATGGGTGCTGTCACCTGGCCTGCCCCAGTCTGTCCCCATTCCAGCTCATGCTGGTTGCAGCTGCCACCCAGCCTGCCAGAGTCAGCCCCGAGTTACAGCCCTAATGTGAACTTTCTGGTGATGTGACCAGACCGAGCCTGTCCTGCACCTCTCCTGGTTCTCACATCTGCTGATTGGTGTTATAAGCTGGTCCAGCCTGGCCAACCACCATGCCTGGCCCACATGTAAGCTAGCAGGTACTGTAACTGGGCTGATCTGGGCTGCTCCTTGCTTTAGTTCTTGTGCTCACCTGCAGGGACTGTGCCCTAACAAAGGAGTTCCACAAGTTCCTGTATCAGGTCTCTCAGTGGTAAATCATGTGTATGCTGGTGGATCCTTGGTCCAGGCTGACTTAGTCCACTTGCTATCCTTGCAGGAACAGTTCAGCTCTAACCTTTTTTATCCCATGGGTTTATCAGGAAAAATACATAACCTTGAAGTGACTTTTGGATATATAAGTGTACAACAGGGCATGGCGTGATAGCCTGGTGGCTAAATCCTCTCCTTGAAACTGCTGGGATCCTACATGGGCACTGGTTCATGTCCTGGCTGCTCCATGTCCAATCAGCTTCCTGCTTTTGTGGCCTCGGAAGGTGGCAGAGGATAGCCCAAAGCTCTGCATTCACCTGGGAGACCTGGAAGAAGCTCCTGGCTGCTGACTTTGGGTCAGCTTGTCTGCTGACATTGTGGCCACTTGGGGAGTGAACCACCAGATGGAAGCTTCTCTCTGTGTGCCTGCTTTATCAATTAGAACCAATAAGTCTTAAAAAAAAACTGAAGAAAAAGCTACATGTGAAATGGTGGGAAACACTTTTGTTACTTACAGTTGTCTCATTGCCTCCTTGGCATGACATCATGTTTGCTGTTGGTGGAAATCCTTTCCCTTAATTTAGAGATGGAGAGAGACTGCTCTAGAGATATTACAAACTGTCTAAAGGAATTGTCTGTGTCTTAACTAACAAAGTCAGATGTGTATAGTAGCCACTGGTGGTGAAGGCTACAGTAAAACTACACAACTACAGAAGCCTAGAGAAAGAAATTATAAATGGAGACATATCAACCATCAAAGACCTGAGGAGGAACAGTTGAGATTGGAAAAAGCAGACTTTGAAACGTGGTCATATTTATAGGGAAAATGCGAAAGTCCCACACAGGCGTAGGAATGATTCATACTCAGACCAGTAAGAACAGCTGATTCCTAGGCTTGGATGCAATCAACCTATTTGTTAAAGACTGCTCTGGCATGGAGTGAGGATACAGAAACTAAAAATGCTGTCTATATATTTACCAAATTTTAAGCCTAAAATCACTATGTATAAAACAGCAGGACATTCCCATCGAAAACAAGAAACTTTCTGAGGAAGCACAGTTACTAAGCTTAAATAAAGACTTCAGTAGATTTGTTATTCTCAAGGTAAACAGACAAAACATCTACAGTGAATTGGGAAAATATATATGAACAAAGATTTGGATTAGGAATAGATTTATAAGAATTATGCTGATGGAGAAGAGCCAAGTAGAAATCCTTGTGTAGGTACATATCATCAATTTTAAAAAATGAATAAAGGGGTTGAATGGAAGATTTGAGCTGACATTAAAAAGAATTCACAAAGTTGGTATCAGCCTTGAAATTGTTGAATCAGGAGCACAAAGAACATGAAGATAAATAGAATTTAAGGAAGCCGTGAAACCCCATCAGTTGCATTGATGTAGGTATAATGGGATTGCTAGAAGACAGGATTATTTAAAGTATTGGCACATTCCCAAATCAAAGCTGAGAGATTCAGTACTATACCTTCCCTAAAAGAAATGCTAAAGGGAAGTCATTTGTGACTTTATGACATACTGTTAACATCTGGGACATTGATGTGAGTCAGTTTATGATATCAATAGTATAAATGGTGGGAGAGGTACATAGAAGTGGAGGCTTTGTGTGCAATTACTGTTATCAGTCCAACTTAATTTATAAAAATATGTGATATAACTTCAAAAGGAATCAGATGAATAGGAAATATGTTGGTAATTCAATCGGGACAAAAAACATTCAAAAATACTATAAAAGAAAATCATCTCATTTCTTCCATAGTACAGACACATAGCTTTATATTATTACATTGCATACAACTATTAGAAATCACAAATTAGGAAAAACCCTAAGGGTACAAGATTAGTTGAAGCATTATTTCATATTGATTCATATCACTTTCATACATAATACATGAGAAAGAATGGAAATCATATAATGCTTGCTTTAAAACCACAATGAGATAAGATTAGACATCTTTAACATATTTGTGGTGTGGTAGAAAGGTACAAGATACACAGGAAACCTATATGTCATCTTCATAAACCTGGAATTTCAAAAGTTGATTAAAATCACTATCAGAGACATCAGCTGCCAACATATCCAAATCCTTGAAAGGTTAAAAAAATACATGTACAAATAACACATAATTTAAGGAAGGGATCTCAAGAAATTAAAATCTCTGGCAACAGTGAAAATGTAACAAGTTGACAACACTTGTGTGACACAGTAAAAGAAGTACTGAGGGAAATTTACAACATTGGTAGTAATAAACCAAAATCATGACCTAAGCTACCGTCTTAGAAAACCAGAATAGTAAGTTAAATACAACATAAGCAGTCAAAAATAGATAAGGCACTGAAGTTAACAAATGGAAATTAAGAGAAAGTAAGTCAAAATGTGATTCTTTGAAATGATAAACTTTCAGGCAAGCTTCAAAAATAAAAAAGCAAATTTAGAATATACCTTCACAGGTCTCAGGCACATTAAAAGGAGGGTAAAGAAATACCATAGAGAAATCAGTCCATTACATCTGTTAAACAAAAGTAACAAAGACTGTCTAAAACAATAGACTTATCATTGTCATTGTATAACATGAAAACCCCAAGGTCAGTGTGCTGCCAGAGTTAATATCTAGTGAGGAGCAAGGATCCTGGTTCTTGGACTAAAGCCTTTCACTGTTTCTTCCATGGCACAAGGTACAGTGTGCTATTAGACTTTAATAGTGGTGCCAATCCCAGTCATGATGGCGGAGCCTTTGTGACATGGTAGTTGCCGAAAAGCTCCTCACTCCACACCTACTACTTCTTTTAGTAGTTATAATTATAACATGAATTTTGGGAGAAACATAGGCTAACAATCTTTGCCCCCAGTTTTGATGATTTATTTCCAAGAACTAGTCTGATCGAACTAATCTGTCAAATCTAAAAGAAAAAAAAATAGGTAATCTGAATAGTCTTATTTCAAATTAATCAATGATTAGCATGCTTACAAAAGCAGACCCAAATGACACCATTGGTGAAATTTAACAAACATTTAAAAAATAGATCTCACCAATTAGAGGTAATGCTTATCATTACCCTATCAACAAAAGGCTGCAAAAAGAAACAAATCAATACACCAGTGTCACCCATGAATACAGATGCCAAATCTCCCAACATAGCAAGAAAGTGAATCCGATAGTGTATTTAAAATATATAGCATGACATAGTGGGATAAATATGGATGGACAAGGCTGATTCAACATGTGAAAACCATTCGCTTCAGTACGCCAAACAGCAAAACACACAAACCTAGCAGAGTTTCAGATTCATGTGATGGAATTCAGCATTCCTTCATGATACAAACACTTTGTACCTAGGGATGAAGAGGAATTCCCTAAAGTTAATAGAGAACTTTTCAAGCCTTTGGCTAGCACCATAATTAATGGTTAGGAGCTACAAGCTTTCTTGCTAAGATCAAGGAGAAGATAAGGATGTCTCATTGGCACTCCTTTTCCGCATTGTACCGGAAATTCTAGTTGATGAAATATTGACAGTTAATAAAATGTACACAGTTTGGAAAAGAATAAAACTGTCTCATGATTATGTGTGTAGGGCACCTGATTGGATGATAGTAAAACAGAGCACTGATAGTCCTTGGTGAGGATCTGGGAGTCTCCAGGGTTGGGATACAAGCCTCATCCTGTCTGTCTGCTCCACTCTGGGATCCCCTACCCTCTCTGCTCTGTGCACTTATTTGTTGAGAGGAAACAATATGTTTGAGGGTACTTAACAGTTATTTGGATCCAAACATTAAGAAAGCCCAGCAATAATCCACATACTCTTATTTTTGGAATACCCCAGTTAGAAAAACAACATGAGAAAATTTATAATGTCTTTAATTAAATTGGGGACTAAATAAAGAAGAAATAATTCAAATTCATGGGTAGGAAAACTCAGTTTTGTCAATATTTGGTTTGTTTACAACCAATTACCTATCAGTTCAGAACAATACCAATCAAAATCCCTGAAACTTCTTGGTGTTGTTATTGGCAAGCTCATTTCATAGTTTTTATAGAGTTAAGACTCAAAATAGCAAACGCAATATAGTGTTGGCTTGACACTAGCCAGTTCAAAAACTTACTGTGGATGGAGCGTGCCGGCGACCCAAGGCCGGGAGCCTAGCTCTGTGGCCAAACCTATGCCTGGGTAGCATTTGTGAGCTGCGCTCAACGCCAGGATGGTGGGTACCCACGTGTGTCTGGAGAAGCTCGATAGGCTCTCTCACGCCTTCTCCAGGGCTCCAAATTTGTGCAGGAGCAGTCTTGTTACTCCCGTGTGGAGCTGATTGAAGGTTTGCACAACTGTTCCTCAGTTTTAAGCCACCACCCAAGTCCTTTAATTATCGTTATCTCCATGTCATATTTGAAGAGTAACAAAACCAGACAAATGCAAAAGCCAAATACTCCTTTTTTTTTTGCCCCCTTCCTTCTCTGAATGTAACTTAATAGCCCACCTTCTTGTGAGGTGAATTCAGGATGGCAGGAATTTGGTTTTGGCTTGTGGAATCTCGATCTTGGCCATAGCATCTGGCACAAACTTGGACTTTGGAAGACTATGTAAATGTTGACAGTCTGAACATGTTGCTTATTTGCTACAACACTGAAGTCTCTGGGTGACACACTCAATCCCAGTGGGCATATCTGGTGTTGGGAGTTGCCAGCACTGGAATGCCAGCCAGCAGAGTGGAAGACATGGAAGAGATTTAAATGTAGGCCCTGACTTTCTAAAAAAACCACCAAAAGCAATAGCAATCAAGTCCAAAACAAACAAATGGGATTACATCAAACTAAGAAGCTTCTGTACAGCAAGGGAAACAATCACCAAAGCAAAAAGCAACCCACAGAATGGGAGATCTTTGCACACTACATAGGTGATAGTGGGCTAATCTCCAGAATATACAAAGATCTTCAGAACAACCAAAACACAAAAAACAAACAAATCACTCAAGAAATGGGCATGGGAAATGGGCAGACATTTCACAAAGGAACAAACTCAACTGGCAAACAAACATATGAAAAAAATGCTCAAGTTCCCTGGCAATAAGGGAAAACCAAATTAAGACATCAATGAGGTACCACCTAATGCCAGTAACAATGGCTTACATACAGAAACCACCAACAACACTTGCTGGTGAGGATGTGGGGAAAAGGGAACCCTTCTCCACTGCTGGTGGGACTGCAGGTTGGTACAGCCTCTATGGAAATCAGTATGGAGAACAACTGAAACAACTGAAACTCAAACAACTGAAAATCTGCATACCATATGATCCAGCAATAGCACTCCTAGGAATATATCCAAAACACCTGTTACACAAGAAACCTACATGTACCCCTATGTTCATAGCAGCACAATCAATAATTGCAAAAACTTGGAAGCAACCGAAATGCCCATCAACAGAAGACTATGGTTCATCTACTCCATGGAATACTACTCAGCTATTAAAAAAAAAATGCAGTTCGTTGTGGCCAAATGGACCCAACTAGAAACCATTATGCTAAGGGAAATGAGCCAATCCCAAAAGATTAGATACCACATGTTTGCCTTAATATAAAATGAAATGATGTCAATCTGAAAAATAGTACCTGTAAATTGTAATATTATTTCAAGTTCTAACAGCGTGTAACACATGCAGTAAGATATTGTGATGCTGACCAGGGATAATCACCCCAAGAAACCGTTGAATGTATCTGGACAATTAGATACTGGATTCTTTGCTGGGTATATGCTTGCAATGAAAGACTCCCAACTGAATTTGATTTTTAATACTGCAACAGGGTGGAGGAGTCCACAATGGGCAGAGGACATGGAAGGGGTCGGGGGAATCCCAGAGCCTATGAAACTGTGTCCCAAAATACAATGTAATTAATAAAAAAAAGAAATAAAAAAACTTAAAAAAAAGATTGTGATGTAATCAATGAACCAACAACCAATGAGAGTCAGGCTGCTTATAATCTACATCAAAGAATTATAAAACCTAATATACTTTTAAGACCGTATGTTATTCTGTAATGGGGCGGGAGAGCAGAGAAATCTTCCATATCCTTAGAATGTGTGAGGAAGATGTTAAGTATAACCTATCAAGAATATAACATGTAACTTATAGATTACAGACTCGAATCAGCATTAGACATTAGCAAAAGTAGAGATATACAAGGATCCAAGAGCAATTCTGACAACCTCTTAACAGGAGGTCATATGCACAGAGCAGAGAGGGTGGGGGATCCCAGAGTAGAGCAGACAGACAGGATGAGGCTTGTATCCCAACCCTGGAAGCTCCCGGATCCTCACCAAGGACTATCAGTACGGGCACCAAGGAATATATCCCAACTAACAAGGAGACCACGGGGAACTGGACTGCCCTTGTAGCCAAGAACTCTGAGGTCATCCACTCCCTTTCAGATCTCCCGCATGGAATGGAAGACACCCAGATCCTTCCTCACAGGATCTAAGTCATTGGAACAATAGCCAGGAGCCTTGAGCAGACCTCAGAAACAGAACAGTAAACTTTCTTCGGGACTTGGGAGAAGAGCTTTCTCTGGTCCTTACTTAGTTCCAACTTTGGATCCCCACCCTCTCCTGCAATGACCATCACGGTCGCTCTGGAGGCCCCCTTCCTCCCCCAAATAGATTAGAGACCAATAAGGAAAGCTTAGAATCAGACAGGAAATGGTCAGCATGGACTCCCTTATACCTTATTAGACAGGATGCAAAGATTAGTTACTCCTCACTAAGGTATTGAAGATTTCTCTGCACACCCCTCCTAAAACTGTTCTGCGCCTCAACTGCTGACATATGCTTTGTTAGAGTTATAAGCCAGTTTGGACTATCTTAAAATTCACCAAATTCATAAAAATTATGCTTCAACACTATAAACTGCTAAATACAAAAATGATAATAGACACAAGACAGCTGAATAATTCCCTATAGCCATTTTAAGGTGTATAGCAGCCAGTTATGTATAAACCAAAATAGAAATATCAATGAGGTAGTCACACGATGTGGTTAAGAACTTGTATTTTTTTAGCATATTGGTTACCCAATACCATATCAAATAATTCCATAATTTTGTAAATTGTTGTTAATGTTATGTTGTGGCTTTTAATTGGATGGGATCATATTCTGCCAGCTGTGCTTTCAGGCCAGAGATGGTCACCCCAAGAAACTGTTGAATTTATCTGGACAATAAGATGCTGGACTCTATGCATGGTACATGCTTGCAATGAAAGAATCTTGACTAAATTTGATTTGTGATACTGCAACAAGGTGGAGGAATCCACCATGGGGGGAGGACAGGGGAGGGGTTGGGGGAATCCCAGAGCCTATGAAGCTGTGTCATAAAATGAAATGAAATTAAAAATAAGAAGAAAAAAAAGAGTCACACACATGAAGGTATCTGAGAGAATTTTGGAATGCTGGACAAATTTTTCAAGTCTTAAAATTGAAATTTGGACAGCTTTAAGCAAAATATTTTTGTCCTTGTGTGTCCTCTGTGTGAATCTGCTTTCCCAATAAGAATAATGTTTTAAAGACCAGAAAAAAAAAAAAGAAGGAAAAAAGAATTAGTTTTTCTGTAAATGCTATATGGTTGGTTAATGGTTTTGATTTTTATCTCTATTCTGTAGTATCTTCCTTTCGATAGGAGTACTTACATTCAATTAAATTTGCTTATATTTAACTAAATCTTTGATGTACTTGCTTGTTAGGTGAAATTGGTCCTGATCAACTTACTAATTATTTTATATATATGTTTGATATTGATTCAGGGTACCATTTAAATATCATGATTGTTTATTTCAGTTCTTTTCAGTGTTTTTCATGGGGATTAAAATTAAATTAAGAAATTCAAATAACCTAGTTTACACTAATATCAATTCAAGAGGAAACAAAACTTTGCATCAAAATCCACTCATTCTCACTCTTCCAGTGTGCTGTTATTGTCAAGTGGAATTTATACCTGGTGTGCAGTAAATCAATAAACATGGTATATTACATTAATAAGTGAAGAATAGAAACCATGTGACTAAGTAGAAGTAGAGAAAGTATTTGGCAAAATACAGCATCATTTCATGATATAAAAATAATCCTTAGGCAAATTGGATATAGAAAATAATCCCTCAACATAATCAAGGGAATATATGAAAGCCTTTAAGCAGGATCATATTGAATGGGGAAAAGTTGGAAATACTTCTGCTGAGGTCTGCAGCCCAACAAAGATGCCCACTCTTACCACTGCCATTCATTGTAGTCCTGGAAATTACAGTGAGAATAATTAGGCAAAATAAACAAAGAAACAAAAGGGATAAATTGAAATTATCCCTGTTTGCAGTTGACATGATTTTCTATGTAGGAGAACCAAAAGACTCCACAAAGAGCTTATTGAAATTTATAAGAGCTTGGCAAATTGCAATACATAAAATCAGTGTATAAAAGATCAATTGCATTTGAATACACAATCCCATTGCTAATAATGTATAAGATCAGCTACATTAATGAAAGCTGCAAAAATGTAAATATCTTGGCCTAAATGAAGAATCCTTATGATTAGAATTACAAAACATTAAAGAGATATATAGACGATATCAAAATATATAAACTTTTTCTATATTTGTGGGTTGGTAGAATTAATTTCATCAGTTTCCACTGATTGACCACAGAGACATATTTCAAAGATCAAAGCTATCAGTGGAGAAAATCCACAAGTTGCTAAGCAAATGCCTAAAAATAATAATGGAAGCAAGGGAAACATGAAGGTGACAATATGACTTCCCACCCAAAGGAACACATCATCACATTATTATATAATATGACGATGAAGAGAATGATGAAATTTTTGAAAATAAAACTTTCAAGATCATAAGGTTGTTCAAAACTGATAAGTATATGCTTATAAAAATCCATACATGACATTGATGAAAAGCTTTCCCACAAGTTGGACATACTGAGTATTATGCAATCTGAAATGTTAGAAATGAAGAGTTCAATATCCCAAGCAAAAAATTTAATGGAAAGCCATAATAGCCACAAAGACACACCTTTGCAAATATCTCACATATATCCAAAATACAAGAGGAAAAAACTTAAAATAGTTCCTAAGGTTTATGGGATAATAAGAAATGACATAATATATGTGTCTTAGGAGTTGCTAAAACCATGGAAAGAGATTGGAATCAGGAGGCCTATTCAGTGACACAATAGCAGAAAAGTTTTCTAATTTGCAGAAAGGGATATTCAAGCGTAGAGAGTATGCTGCATTCATAACAAAAGTTACCAGAAAAAAGATACAACCAAGATGGCTGATCATGGAGAGCTGGTATAGTGTGGAGTGCAGAAAGTGAGGGACCGATCCAGCAGAAGAACAAACAAGGAAGCATAGAATTGCAGGGAGAGGAGTGGGAAGGAACCTGGACATCACTGAAGTAAGAAGATCCACACAGCTTGGAGGGACAGCCAGAAAAAGACAGAAAGGAAAGGCAGCGCCCCACACGAAACTCAGTGAGTTACGATCCCAGGCAGGGGGAAGGCCAGCGGGAGTCTCAGCTGATCCAGAGAAGACAAAGGCAGCTAGAAGAATCGTTTACAAGTATCCATACCAGCGGGGGCCACAGACCACTGGAGTGCTGGAGACCCCAGAGGTGGCTGCTTGCTTGAGCATAGAGGACACCAACCTGGATAGAGGTAGAGGACAAGCGGGGGAGGGGTCCCAGCAGTGCACTTCCCAACAAAGGAGCACCTTTGAGAGAGTGTAGTGGGGAGTGGAAATGCACACACTGGGGCGGCAGAGTGCCCTGACCCTGCAAGGAGCAGCGGATGGCTGGAGGCTCTAGCAGAATACCCTGCTGCTCAGCACAGGCCCCAGGGGTGGTGGCGTGACTGAACAGAGAGGCTACTGACCTGGGCAGAGGCACAGGCAAGTGGGGCCACAGCAGCGCACTTCCCAACAGGAGAGAACCTTTTTGAGAGTGTAGTGTGGAGTGGAACCGCACGCAGTAAATCTACACAGAGCAAAGACCAGAAGCCCCAAGGCTACAAAGTCTCTCACCTACTCTCTGTCTCCATGGGCACACGCAAGACAGCACCTAACCAACAAGCTGCAGGGGAACCGGGTTTCACAGATACAAACCCAAGGGCAAACAAAATGACCCAACACCCCCACCGTCGCCTACTGTCCAAGTAGAGCAAGGAGAATTACACTTCTGCCTATACTCCATGCAGCAGTAACTGGACCACAACCACTCTAGGCTACATCACTGAGATCAGCGGCTGTGGACAAGCAAGTCAGAGGCTAAAATCCCAAAACGACAAGAAACCACAACACAATGGGGGAGAAGTATCAGAAAAAGTAATGGTTCAGATGAAAGATCAATCACTTCCCCCTCAAAACAATGAAAAACTAATCTTAATCTCCGAGATGCGAGATGAAGACAAGGAGGAATTACCAGATAAGGAATTTAAGAAAATAATGATAAAATTCATCAGAGGCAGCGAGAAGCACTGGCAAGAGTTCAAGGAATTAAAAAATCATGTCATTGCAGAAATAAAACAAGTGAAAAATTGAATCCTCGACTTAGAGCACAAAGTTGAGAGCCTAACCAACAGAATGAATACAGCAGAGGAGAGAATATCAGAAATGGAAGACAATCAGAATGAAAGTAAGCAGCTCATCAAACAGCTGGAGACAAACCTGAACAAAGCCAACAGGTCCATACAGGAAATGAAAGATAACCTCAAAAAGTCAAATATGAAAGTAATAGGCCTTCCTGAAGGAGTGGAAAAAGAGATAGGTTTGCAACGGGTGCTCGATGAAATAATACAGGCGAACTTCCAAAACACTAGAAACATAAATCCAGCACAAATCCAGGAAGGACAGAGAACCCCCAACAGATTCAACCCAAAGAGATCCTCACCCAGACATGTGGTTCTCAAGCTCCCCTCCAGCAAAAGCAAGGAAACTATTCTGAGACAAGTAGGAAAAGACAAGATTACTTTCAGAGGAAGGCAAATCAGAACCATGGCCAATCTCTCAGAAGAAACACTCCAAGCAAGGATAGAATGGGGTAAAATCTTTCAAATCGTGAAACAAAACAACTGCCAACCAAGAATAATGTACCCAGCGAAGATTTCATTTGTATTTGAGAATGAAATTAAATTCTTCCACAGTAAAGAAATCTCGAAGAATACACCAGCAGGAAACCAGCTCTAGAAGATCTCCTTAGGAAGATGCTAAACCCAGAAAGAAAAAATGGAAACCAAAATCAAAGATGGCAAATCGAAGACCTCCTCACTAAAGTCCACATGAGGAAAGACAATTAATCAGAGATACTCACAGAAGCAAATACACACCGAAATGCCCATCAACAGAAGACTGGATAAGAAAGCCATGGTTCATCTACTTCATGGAATACTACTCAGCTATTAAAAAAAAACAAAATGCAGTTCTTTGTGGCCAAATGGACCCAACTAGAAATCATTATGCTAAGGGAAATGAGCCAATCCCAAAAGATTAGATATCACATGTTTGCCTTAATATAAAATGAAATGATGTTAATCTCAAAAATATACCTGTAAATTGTAATATTATTTCAAGCTCTAACAGCGTGTAACACATGCAATAAGATATTTTGATGTAATCAATGAACTAACAATCAATGTAAGTCAGACTGCTCATGATCTACATCAAAGAACTGTCACATAATACAATGTAATTAATGAAGTTAAATAATAAAAAAAAAAAAAGAACTGTAAAACCTAAAGCACTTTTAAGACCCTATGCTTCTTGGTAACAGGGCGGGAGAGCAGAGAAATCTTCCATATCCTTAGAATGTGTGAGGAAGATGTTAAGTATAACCTATCAAGAACATAACAGGTAGCTTATAGATTACAGACTCGAATCAGCATTAGACAATAGTAAAACTACAAAGATATGCAGGGGGGATTAAGAGCAATTCTGACAACCTCTTAACAGGAGGTCATATGCACAGAGCAGTGGGGGATCCCAGAGTGGAGCAGATGGACAAGATGAGGCTTGTATCCCAACCCTGAAGACTCCCGGATCCTCACCAAGGACTATCAGTACGGGCACCACGGACTACATCCCGACTACCAAGGAGACCACGAGGAATTGGACTGCCCTTTGGAGGCCTAGAACTCTGAGGTCACCCACTCACATTTGAATCTCCTACATGGGATTGAAGATGCCCAAATCCTTCCTTGCAGGGTCCAATGTCAGTGGAACAATAGCCAGGAACCCTGAGCCGTCCGCAGAAACAGAAGAACAGTAAACTTTCTTCAGGACTTGGGAGAGGAGCTTTCTCTGGTCTTTGCTTAGTTCCAACTTTGGATCCCCACCCTCTCCTGCAATGACTATTAGGGTCACTCCAGAGGCCCCCCTAAAAACAAAACTAAACAAAACAAACAAACAACAACCAAAAAATTAGAATAGATGGAGAACAACAAGGAAAGCTTAGAACCAGGCAGGAAATGGTCAGCGGGGACTCACGTATACCTTACTAGGTAGGACACAAAAATAAGTTACTCCTAACTGGTGTACTGAAGATTTCTCTGCACACTCCTCCTAAAACTGTTCTGTGCCTCAACTGTTGACATATGCCTTGTTAAAATTATAAGCCAGTTTGGACTATCCTAAAATCTGCCAAGTTCAATAAAAATTATGCCTCAATACAATAAACAGCTAAATACAAAAATGAAAATAGACACAAGACAGCTGAATAGCATCCCATAGCCATTTGAAGGTGGATAGAAGCCGTTTGTTATATACTAACTAAAGTTGAAATGTCAATGAAGTAGTCACAGGATGTGGTTCATTTTCTAACATATCAGTCATTCAATACCATGTCAACTAACCCCGTAATTTTGTAAACTGTTGTTGGTTTTATGTTATGGCTTTTAACTGGTCGGAATGATATTCTGCCAGCTGTGCTTTTAGACCAGAGATGGTCTCCCCAAGAAACTGTTGAATTAATCTGGACAATAAGATGCTGGACTCTATGCATGGTATGTGCTTGCAATGAAAGAAACAAGACTGGATTTAAACTGTAATACTGCAATAAGGTGGAGGAATCCACTATGGGCAGAGGGTACAGGGAAGGGTTGGGGGAACCTCAGAGCCTATGAAATGATGTCATAAAATGAAATGCAATAAAAAAAGAAAAAAAAGTTACTAGAAAAGATATTCATTACGATGTAATCAAATCTGTCATAGTAAAACAAGAAGAAAATATTCTAAATTGTGTATGAGAGAAATGACAAATTACCTTCTGAGGGTCGACAATTAGACTCTAACCTAATTTCTCATCAGAATACTTGCACACTAGAGAATGGAGAGACATAGTCTGCATTCTAACAGAAAAAAATTGTCAACCCAGAATTCTACCTTGCAAAGCTCTCCTTTATAAATTAAATGGAAGTAAAGAATTTCCAATACCAACAAGAAATTTGAACAATGTCTCACAACCCATATGATCTTAAAAAGTACGCTTAAAGTTGTTGTACAAACAGAAATAGATTGGTATTCAGCATTTTGAAAGCCGAGAATATCCTAGTACAAGCACCAAAAAAAAAAAAAAAAATTGAAAAAAACAATAGATACATGTGAAAACAGCAGTCAGGTCATTGCTTATCAGTAATATCCTTGAATGTAAATGATCTAAATCTCCAATTAAAAGGCACAGATGGACACAATGAACTTAAAAAAGAAGCAGGACTCATGTATTTGTTGCTTCCAAGAAACATAACCTCACCAACAGAGACACAAGACTGAAATTGAAAGGATGGGAAATGAAATTGCATGCTAATGGAAAGTAAAAAAGAGTGGAAGCAACCATCCTAATATCAGACAAGGCAGACTTTACATAAAAACTGTCAAAAGACAAAGATGGGTATTATGTATTGATTAAGGTATCAATTCAACAGAAGATCTGATAATAGTAAATGTAATAGTCACTCTTCCAACCAAGGAAGGTACAGCTTCAATTTTTGAATGTTTTCACAGACTTTTTCCAATTCTTCTCAAACTATTATAGGCAAATGAAAGGAAATGGATTCTCCCAGACTACTTCCATGAGGCCAACATCGCATTAATTACAAAATCAGACAGTGCAAGAACTAGAGACCAATATTCTGATGAACATGGCTGCAAAAAATATCAACTAAATATCAATTAATCGAATCCAACACATCAGGAAAATCATTCAAGTTGGCAAACCAGTGTATATCCCTGATATGGAAACATGGTTGAACTCATGCAAATCAACACATGTGACACATCAAGCTGACAAGCTGAAGACTGAAAAGCATATGATTAACCCATTAGATTCACAGAAAACACTTTATAAAAGGCAAAATCCTTTCATGATAAAAACTTGAAGTAAATTGGGTATGGAAGGAACATTGCTCAACACAAGAAAGAAAGGTTAAAAATTGCAGACATTTCCATTAAGACCTGATACCAGAGAAGGATTTTCACTTTCATCAGTGTTATTGAATATAGTCCTGGAGGTTTTAGTTAAATCATTAGGCAAGAAAAAGAAATCAAAGGGATATAAATTGGAAAGGATGAATTAAAATTGTCCCTATACATAGGGCAACTAAAAGATTCCACAAAAAGACTAATGGAAATCTTGAGAGTTTGTCAAAGTTGCAGGATATCAAGTCTGCATATACAAATAATGCCATGGTGAGAAAGAGCTTGTACAGTAAGTCCTTTTACTACAGCTTCACAAAATTAAATATCTTAGAATAAATTTAACATTAGGATAGAAGGGATCTTTATGATGAAAATTACAAAATAATTGAAGAGATATAAGATACCAAAAAAAAAAAGGAAAAATCTTCCATGTTTGTGGATTGGTTGAATTAATATCATCAAAATGTTCATACTACTTACAGCAACACACAGATTCAATGCAATCTCAGGATCCATAAAGAGCTCAAGAAACTCAACAGTCCAGTTAAGAAATACGTAAAGGAGGGCCTGGTGTAATGACCTAGTGACTAAATCCTTGCCCTATATGTGCTAAGATCCCATATGGCCACCAGTTTGTGTTCCAGCTGCTCCATTTCCCATCCAGCTCACTGCTTGTGGTCTGGGAAAGCAGTAGAGGATGGCCCAAAGCTTTGGGACCCTGCACCTATGTGGAAGACCTGGAAGAAGCTCCTGGTTCCTGGGTTTGGATCAGCTCGGCTGCTGCCATTGTGGCCACTTTGGGAGTGAACCAGTAGATAGAAGATCTTTCTCGCTGTATCTCCTTCTCTTTGTATATCTGCCTTTCCAATAAAAATAAATAAATCTTTAACAAAAAAGTGAAATGTGCAAAGGAAATGAACAGAAATTTCTCAAAGGAAGAAAATTCTAATAGCCTACAGAAATGAGAATGCCCAGGTTATCTTTCATCAGGGAAATGCAAATAAAATCTACAGTGCTGTTTCACCTCATCCCCGTTAAGAATAGTTATCATCCAAAAATCAGAAAACAATCAATTCTGACAAGGATATGTGGGAAAGGTACACTAACCCACTGTTGGTAGGTATATAAACTAGAGCAGCCACTACAGAAGACAATACAGATTCTTCAGAGATCTGAAAATAGATCTGCCATAAGACCCTGCCATTTCACTCTTGGGGATTTATCAAAATAAAACTAATTCAGAGTGTGTGTGAGAGTTATCTCTACCCCGTGTTTACTAGCTTAATTTTAATTCACAACGAGTAAGATACTGAATCAACCTAAGTCCCCATCAATGGATGGCTGGATAAAGAAAATATGGAATGTATCTGCTTTGAAATTCCACTCACTCAAAAAAAATCTTGCCTTTTTACAATAAAATGGATCCAATTGAAACTTTTATGCTCAATGAAATAAACCAGTCCCCAAAAGACATATATCATGTTTTCCCTTATCTGTCATAACTAGTACACAAAGTACACAAAAGTGCAATCTATAGTTGTGAGAGCGATGCTCTGCGATTTGACTATCATGTACAATCTTGGTTTATACTCCCCAACGGTGTCGTTTTCTTTGTTCTTTGTTATTATTGTGTTGTACTTGTCATGTGCTGATATCTTTACCTTTTTGAATGTTAAACCTGTGATTGTGAAATGCAATGAAACGTTGCTATTTTACAAACTAGGAAAAAAAAAAGAAGAAATAAGGGAGGACAGGGTGGAGCAGGAAGTATCAGTAAACTCCTAAATCTGTTGAAATGCAGGTGAAATCTGTCCACTTTATTATAAACTTAAAAAGTATTTATTTTAATGTCAGAGCAACAGAGACAAAGAGACAGAAAGATATATCTTTCTTCCACTTTTTCATTCCCCACATGGCCACAACATCCAGACCTGAGCCAAGCTGAAGCCAGGAGCCAAGAACTCCATTCCTGGCCTTCCCCAAGGATGAAAAGGGCCCAAATGGTTAGCTTTCTCTGCATTCCTAGGTGTGTTAGGAGGAAGCCACACTGGAATCAAGGCTAGGCAGCACTTGAACAGATCCTCAGATATGTGATACTAGCTTCTCAAGTAGTGGTTTAACCTGCTATGCCATATTCTGGCCTCTAATTTGTAATTTTTATAGCTATTATATGTGCTAGAAGATTTGCCAGAAAACAATTCAATGAAGAAGACACATAAATATTAATTACACAAAATACCACTTTGGCTCCATTGTTATTCTGTATCATGTGTCCTATATTCAGTTAGAATTTCCAACATTACTAATAATCAACTTAATAGTCAAATGATCACTTGCTGACATATTTCTGGGTGTTTCCATAATAAATTTGATGTTCAAAAAACTAAAAAAAATATAGTTCAAAACAAATTGAACATCACATCTCTCCATAATGTCAAATTCTAAGAGTAATGCATCCTAATGAAGCTATGTGTCAATGCAATTTGTTGGAAAGAAATGGATCATGAGTTAACTAAGAAGGCCACCACACTGAACAAATTTTTAAAGTGATCTCTGCCTGTTATAACCAAGCCCCACTGCAAATAGCCTTCTTGTAGATCTGTCAGCTCCCAGTAGCTCCTCCTTAGATGTCAATTTTCAGTGCCAATCCTTCTGAAAAACTCAACTGATTAAGTCAAAGAAGCAGCACATTATCCTTTTCATTAACATAACTAACCTCTCAATGATGACTTTTGTTCTGAGAGCTCTCTTAAGAATGGTGGCTTTTCATTTAAGGGGATGTATAATAGCTGTGTAATGGAGACTGTCATATCTACTCATGTTATTCAACTTCACAGCATTGTAAATTTCTATTTTTATTCCTATTGTTGATTTTGTATTGTACCTTTTCATTTAAGGGGAAGTACAGTAGCTGTCAAATGGAGACTATCATATTCAGATGTGGGGTTACAATGCAGTATGCATCTCTTCTTCCAGACAAAGATGGGCTTACAATGAAACTGTTTACTATATTTTGACAATAGGATGCTGGACTCTCTGCCATTGTCCATGCCTGTGATGATGAACGTATGACTTTGTATGAAGAACTATACTTGGGTAATGATACAGGAGAATTCGGCAGTGGGGTGGGTGGGAATTGGGGAGGGGATAAGGGAAATCTCAGGAGCCTATGGAACTGTATCATAAATTAATAATAATAATAGTAATAATAATAATAATAACTCACAGACCTTGAAAAATTTTATTTAGCACCCTTTAGCTAACATCTCCTATTTAGACTTATATTGAGATAGTTTTTCAGGAACTTCAAGCATCAACCAAAGGAAGTAATCACAACCCGCCCCTCCATTCAGGCAGGCTGGAGTCTAAAGTTTTGCCACGTCACAGGAAACATGTTAGTTCTTATTACCGATCAGCTCAAGAATGCTACTCAAAGAACATGTACACAACAACCAGAAGGGAATAAACTATGCTTTAAGAGAAAATTTTCACTATTCATTGCATAGATTATCAGAGTAAAGGGGATCAACAAAACAACACCTTGTGTAAGCTTTCTAATAATAGCTTTATATATTTTCATTACCCTAAGTGTATTTTTTTGCCACATTGAAAAAACATTACTACAAAATACCAATTTACAGATTGCTTTATGAGACACAAATGTGTCTTTTTTCCTTAATCTGTATTTACACTTCACTTCTTTCATTAATTTTTCTGTCTCTATGAATAGAATGGTCTCAGTACAAAGAAATGTTTGAGGTGACAGATATGTTAATTACCCTGACTGTTCATTACACATTTTACACATGAATTGAATTATCATGCTATACTCTGTGAATATGTATAATTATTACATGTCAGTTAAAGATTAAATAGGTAAGAATATTAAGAATAAAGGGGAATGCAATAACTGTATGCATTCTCACAAATGAAAATAACATTAATTTTCCTATTCAGTAACAACAGCCCTATTTCTCGTCTCTCAGAAAATTAGCTGAGTCCTTCTGCTGGAGGGGTCACAGAAAGAATTTCCTGTCTCGTGTGTTTTCCAAATTTTCTCTTAGATGTGTTTATCTAAAAACCAAGAGCATCTCTAATGTAAACTTACAGCCCTGTCTCTATTTCAGCATGCCCACTTTGCCAAATCTCTCAATATGATGATTTTTTTTTGAGTATATAAATAATGAGTGTACCATACAACAGGCTGGCCCAGACGAGTGACAATGCATCTGTCTTTACACAACTTGCATACTTAGAAGCTACAAACGTAATTGTGAAATACTGTATTTTAAGACATTCAGTCCTGCTGTTTTTCCTGGGATGTTTGACCTGTGGGCTCACTCCAGGATTTTTTTGGTGGTGGGGGGGGCTATAACCTCCACAAGACTATTAACCACAGAGCACACCAGTGGCCTGATGGTCTGCTTTTCTGTGTCAAACTCCCTGCCTCTGCCCCTTCCACCATCCCACACCTATCGCTCATACATTTACCTGGACTGTCATCTGAAGAAGTCATAAAAAATGCAAAGGAGTAATATAAAACAAAATGTGTTTGAGGAAATGCTGTATCTTTCAGTGAGACAACATAGTATCAGTTTCATGTGGTAATCAACCTGCTTGTGTAAAGGTAAGCAAACATGCTGGGTTGAAAACTTTTGTGTTTTGTGATTTACTACTTCAACCAGGGACCTTCACTTACAGCTTTATATTGATTTTCTTATTTGTTCATCATCTAGCTTGCATTGTCGGCACCAAAGGCAAATATATTTACGAAAGAAATCCAATACCAATACAAATCTGTTTAGGTTAAATGGAAAGAAATACATGTAATACTAAAAATTTTAGAGTTCCCATTGCAATGATAAAACTGAGATAAGTATGTTTCTGAAATTGTCCTAATTTCTCTAATTTTACACTGTTAAAACTCTCCTGTTTAATTTCTTCATATTAACACTGCTTCATCAGTGTAATAAGTTTTATCCTGTCCTTGTCATCTTCACATTGGCCATCACAGACAACTGAATTAAGAATTTATTTATGTATGTAAATTATAATAATTGAAATTTGAATAATTTATTTGACAGTGCTGTTTCAGAACTTCTGGATATTATTATTTAAACTTCACTTGCAATTAAAATTATTTCAGTGATTGGAAGAAAAAGATTATTCTGGCATGACTTCTAGTAAGAAATGCTACTGTAATGGCATGTGTTGTATAAGCACCAAATGATATAATCTAGCAGAAAAAAAATCCTCGGAAATGTATTAATCAATAATTGGAACACTATGATGGAATATATTTTCCATGCAAGATTTTTGTATAGAACACCTGATTGGAAATCACCAGCTCAACAAATATGCACAATCCCAATGGTAAGTACTGAATACAGACCCAAATATCTTATTTTTATGACTATTTCATATATACCATAGACACATATAATTTCTCATTTTGCAAAAATGAAAATTAAAGTGAATCCATAATGACTGAATTAGAAGTAGTGATAAATTGGGATGGATAAACAGACCTTATGAACCATAGAGCCTTGTTCTAGAAATTCTGATAGTGAGATAAATCAGGAAATAGAATATTTTGGTACAACACTGAATTTCAATGAAATATCTTCTGATCAAACATGAAATTTCCAAAACTATCATTGAATTTTATGTTTCCATAAAAATAGAAAAGTCTTAGACTGACAGAAATAATGATATGTATTCAATAGAGTAGATGACCTTGCTGAGGGTATCAATGAAAAAAGGGCACTATAACAATAATACCCTGAAATAAGCTGCTCAAAAGATTAAGCTGGCACAAAATACATGAAATATAAATTCAAAAGATACTGGTTTGACTACTCACCCATTTTCTCTAAAATGAGGAACAGGCAGGTTCTAGATCTTCTATCTCGGCAAACCATGACAGAAAGAAAAACAAAGACATTATTTTAGAAAATATTTAGCAATAAAATGACAAAACACTGACATTGGTTTTGTGATCAGTATTCAATGTAGACATTCAGGGTTCTCTTTCAGCATAATGGTCATAAGACTTTCAACACACATCAGAATTGCTTGCCTCTTTCTCAATTCAATTTTATAAATTTACTAATTTGTTACTCAAGAACATGTTTTTAATATTCATTTACTTCTTATTTACATATAATTTTCTGTTTAAAATAAGCAAAGGGAATCAAGTCTCAGGTCATGGAGCACATTGCTTTTTCAGGAAGTGTTCTGAGACAGAAAAAGCACGCCCACAAGGACTATTATTACTAGGGTGTCGCCGGGCTTTGAGAGTCTTATGTGTCCCATTACAGAACCACTGGTCTGGACCTCAGATTGACATCTGGAATGAGTCCCTCAGCATCCTCAGACATTTTTTCTCATCATCGATCCAGACAAGCAGTCTCCCAACACATAAGCATTTCCATGCCCAGATTTATGTTGTGCAGGCTTATCGAGTTCATTATGAGGGAGGAACAGTAAATTGTGCAGTGGACATTTCTTTTTTAGTGTATAAATAACACAAAATTATATGTATACATACATATATACAATGCACGCATATACTTGATCATATATATGTGTATATATATATGTATATATATATAACACAAAAACAACAGATAAAATTTATTGGAATAGATTTTTGAAAATCTTTAGTCAGCTGAAATTTTAAGGCGTGCATACAGTAAAAAGTGATTACAGTGAAAATATGAGTAGAAATATCTATGACCCAAGTTTTCAGGTAAGGATATTAAATCAATATTTACCACATTTGAATTTCTTTACGTGATTATTTTTACCTTATGCAAAATGATAAAAAAGAAATATGTCAAAAATAACCCAATTTCTAGGAGTCTCTGTGTTGAGCCTCTTGGCTCTTCTATATAAAGAATCATGTCATCTGCGTATAGTGAAAGTTTGACTTCTTCATTTCCAATTTGGATTCCTTTGATTTCTTTTTCTTGTCTTATGGCCTCAGCAAGTACCTCTAGGACTATGTTGAATAGCAGTGGAGAAAGTGGACATCACTGTCTTGTTCCAGATCTCAGTGGGAAGGGTTTCAGTTTTTCTCCATTCAGTATGATGCTGGCGTTGGGTTTTTCATATATTGCTTTGATTATGTTGTGGATTTTTCCATCTATGCCTATCTTGGTTAGGGTTTTTAGCAGGAAGTGGTGTTGGATTTTGTCAAAAGCTTTTTCTGCATCTATTGATACTATCATATGATTCTTGTTTTTCAGTTTTTGGATGTGGTGTATCACATTTATGGATTTCCTTATGTTGAACCACCCCTGCATTCCAGGGATGAATCCTACTTGATCCGGATGAATGATCTGTCGGATGATTTTTTGAATTCTATTGGCTAGGATTTTGTTGAGTATCTTAGCATCAATGTTCATCAGAGAGATAGGTCTGTAGTTTTCTTTCTCTGTAGGATGTCTGTCCGGTTTTGGGATTAAGGTAATGTTGGTTTCATAGAATGAGTTTGGAAGGGTCGCTTCCTTTTCTATTGTATTGAAGAGTTTGTAGAGAATTGGGGTTAGTTCTGTTTGGAATATTTTGTAGAATTCTGGAGTGAAGCCGTCTGGAGCTGGGCTTTTCTTTGTTGGGAGGTCTTTAATCACTGATTCAATCTCTGCTTCAGTTATGGGCTTGTTCAGGTCGTTTGTTGCCTCTGGGCTAAGTTTTGGCAGGTTGTATAAGTCTAAGAACTTTTCCATTTCTTGGTGGTCTTCTGATTTGTTGGAGTATAGTGCTTTGTAGTAATTTCTGATTATGTTTTTAATGGTTGCAGTGTCTGTTGTTATGTTGCCTTTTTCATCTTTGATGCTGTTAATTCTTGCTTTCTCTTGTTTTTTCTTTGTCAGTCGGGCCAGTGGGGTATCTATTTTGTTTATCTTTTCAAAAAACCAACTTTTTGATTCATTGATTTTGTGTATAGTTTTTTTTTTGTTTCTATCTGATTAATTTCCTCCCTTGTTTTGATGATTTCTTGCTTCCTGTTGTATGTGGGGCTCTTCTGCTGCTGTTTTTCCAATTCCTGGAGGTGTGTGCTTAGTTCCTGTATTTGACGCCTCTCTTGGGCCTTGACATGGGCTCCAATTGCGATGAATTTACCCCGCAGCACTGCTTTGGCCGTGTCCCATAAGATTTGGAATGTTGTGTCAGAGTTTTCATTGGTTTCCAAAAATTTTTTGATCTCATCTTTAATTTCTTCTCTGATCCATTGTTCGTTTAATAGCATATTGTTTAGCCTCCAAGAGTTTCTGTATTTCCTGGGGCATTTTGAATTGCTAATTTCCAATTTCATTCCATGGTGGTCTGAGAGGGTACATGGTATGATTCCTATCTTTTTGAAGTTATTTAGGTTTGCTTTGTGTCCTATCATGTGGTCGATCCTGGAGAAGGTGCCATGTACTGCTGAAAAAAATGTATAATCTGTGGCCTTGGGGTAAAAAGTTCTATAAATGTCTACCAAGTCCAGTTGTTCTAATGTTTGTACAAGCTCTGTTGTTCCTTTGTTGAGTTTTTGTTTTGTTGATCTGTCTGTTGTTGTTAGCGGGGTGTTAAGGTCTCCCACTATTATTGTGAAAACCCCTCATAGCAAACAAACAATCATACAAACTAAAAAAACCTAAAATAAATAGACAAACAACAAAAAGTAGAGCTTGGAATCTGACAGGAAAGAGCTGGCATGGATTTGCTCATGCCTCGCTGGGTGGGACACGAAGATTAGTCACTCTTCACCATGGTGTTGGGGACTTTCCTGCACACCCCCCCCCAAAATGTTCTGCACCTTAATTGTTGACAAATGTAATGTTAGAGTTACAAGCCAGTCTAGATTATCCTAAAATCTGCCAAGATCAGTAAAATTATACTTCAACACAACAAATGGCTAAATACTAAAAGGAAATAGACACGAGACAGCTGAATGGTACCTTATAGCCATTTTAAGGTATATAGTAGCTGGTCCTGTATACAAACTAAAATTGAAATGTCAATGAGCAAATCATAGGTTGTGGTTCAGAACTTGTTTTTTTTTTTTTTTTTTTTTAACATACTGGTTACTCAAAACCATGTCAATTCCACAATGTTACAAATTGCTGTTAATGTTATATTGGGACTCTTAATTGACTGGGATGATAGTCTACCAGCTCTAACTTTGGACCAGAAATGGTCTCCCCAAGAAACTGTTCAACCCATCTGGACAATAAGTAGCTGGACTCTATGTTTGGTATATGTTTGCAAGGAAAGAATCTTGATTGAATTTGAACTGTAATACTGCACCAAGGTGGAGGAATCCACCAGGGGGGAGGGGCGTGGGGAGGGGTGGGGGGATTCCCAGAGCCTATGAAACTGTCACATAATGCATAATAATTAATTAAAAAACCCAATTTATTTAGATTATCTCAAAAAGAAAGGGTTTTTTAAAAGGTGCAACCAAGAGGGACATTCATGGGGAAATATATCCACCATAAAAATATTGTCTATTGAGTCTGAAAGCAGAAACTCAGATACCCTGAAGTCCTGGTATTATTGGCCATGGAGCAAACAAGGAATTTAAAAAGCACTGGGGAAGTTGCTTACCTGTATCCCAAGAAGTATAATAACTAATTCTAGTGGTCAACCTGCAGCAAAATAGTACAAAGAAAATAAACCATAGAAGAAAACGCACCAAAATTAATGCACAACATTGGCTCCATTATAATGAACATATTTGCCTAGCATTTAAAGTTGTTGCCAAAATCATTATAGTTGCTTAATTTTATTAGCTTCAGTATTTCATTTATTGATGTTTGCTCCTCAAATTTCTTATACTCAATAATATTCTTTCACAAGCTATCAGAAGACTGATAATAACAATTGCCTCTTGGATTATAAAGTGTGAAGTTGTATTCAAATAACATTTTATGAAAATATTGTGTGCTGCAAAAATTGAAAAGACACGTAATAGTAAGAAGGTCATCAACTGAGCCAATTCCAAAGTCATTATGTTCTATTAGGAGGAATACAACTGGACCTCAGCATCCTCATATATTTATGCTCATCTTTGATCCAAACAAGTCCATCAGTAACAAATAATCATTCTTCAAACCACACTGATACTCTAATAACATGTCACCAGCACTCAGTTCACAGCAGGTAACTCAGCAGGTGGACATTTTAGAGGATATCATTGTATCAGTCCCTCATTGGGAAGAAAACATCCTTGCTCATTCTATTTATTGATTTAATTTCAAAGATTGATTTATGCTTATTGGAAAGGCAGATTCACAGAGAACACGAGAGACAGAAAGATCTTTCCACAAGTAAACTCCCCAAGTAGCTGCAATGGCAGAGCTAAGCTGATTCAAAGTCAGGAACCTGGAGCTTCTTTTGGGTTTTTCACATGTGTCGGGCCCCTGCATTTTGGGCCATTCTCTACTGCTTTCCTAGGCCACAAGCAGAGAGTTGGATGGGAAACGGAGCAACCAGGACAAGAATGGTGTCCATATAGGATCCTGATGCTTGCAAAGAGAGGATTTAGCCAATGAGTCATTGCTCCAGGCCCTTCCTTGCTCATTTTATATGAATGAGTAGGTGTAATCATGTTAAAGGCCATCGTCTAATCAATTAATAGCATATTTAGAATGTTTTAAATGACCAAAGGTAGAGAATGGTGTGCCTCTTGATAGTTGAGCATTAAGACATCATACAATGAATTAAAAAATAAGCCAAAATATCTATGCCAACAGTGTGTGAAAATGGAGAATAATAAGCACACAATAAAATTTTTTAATGTTCTTGGAATCTTTTAGAAGGCTTCTTCCTACAAAGCCCAAAATCTTATGGCCTTCCACACTTTGTTTTAAGGATTGTGACTTCTTTTGGGTTTCAGCATAATTCTTTGTGAAATAAGCACTTATCAGGATGATACCCTTAAACCAATGGTTCAAAGGATTGGGAGACCAGTTAGATTCACTACTGGATGCCTGAGTTGTAGTGGCAGCAGGCCAAAGCATACTCTAGCCCCCAAATTTTTATCTAGAAGCAAATAGGACAATAGAAATTGTACTACAATACTTTATGTTACTTTAACAAAATTTAGTAAATATGTGACTAATTTTGGAGATGATTCCACTAAGCAACTATGTCACTTATTGATAAGAAAATCCACAGAGGGCCGACATTGTGACAAAGTCAGTTAGGCTGCTGCCTGTGACACCAGCGTTCTATATTAGCATTGATTGGAGTCCTAACCACTTACATCTCATACAGATTTCAATTAATCCACCCAATCACTTCTAGGCCTTTTGGCTACGATCAAGTGCAATTAATCTACCTGGGAAAACAATAGAAGATGGCTGAAGCACTGTGCTGGGAGCTGTGCAGGTGCAGCTGGAATCAATGCTGCGGAGGTGTGCAGAGAATGGCTCCCCTGCTGGCAAGGCAAGGTAAATGCCTCTTCTGCCGCTTCAATGCAGTTTCATGGACGCTACCCCTTAAAAAATTCTGAAATGTGTTGATGCATTGTTGTTTGCCCTTGTGAGAATGTTTCTGTAACTGATGTGAGCTTAATAACCAATGTCATTAACACTGTCTTGGTGAGCAGGACTTTAACAATTTATGTTGTCTTGAAGGCTCCCATGACCCTTAGGCTGGAGGAACTCAAGGATGTTTGTACTGACATTGTAAAACATGTTTTCAAAAAATTAAGTGGTTGTAAAACCTGTGGTTGTAGTGGGAATTTATCTTTAAAATTTTTTGTTTCTGATCTTTATGTTTTTCCCTTCATGATATATTTTCTCCTTTAAATGATTAGATAAGTTGTAGTAAGAGAAATGCAGTAGGAGTGTATTACTGATTAATAAATGCTGCCAGCTGAGGAATTCCTGGCTGCAAGGTCAGAATGGATAATGGCCTCTTTAAAGTGAGCTTGCAGAATTATCTTTGGAAACACCCTCTTAACCATGATGTAAAGTCCATGTGAAAGCTTGTGAGGATTTCTGTATAAATAAAAGAGACAGCTTTCTTGGGTTGTCCATTATGATCATTGAGCCATAACATGAGCCATCTCTTCTCTTCAAGTCCACACATGCTTTGTTGAAGTTTGAACTCAGCTGGAGCTGGTCTCCAGCAGTACTGGACCTCTGTACTCACATGAGACCTGCTTGAAGCTCTTGGCTTTGACCTGACCCAACCCTGCTGCTGAGCTATCTGGGGAATGAATCAGTTGATGGAAGCTTCCTCTATGTCTCTCTCCACAACCCCACCCACTTTGTCTAACTTTTAATCTTAAAAAAAAAAAGAAAACCTATAATGGGACTCACAAATGACTTTGTGAACATAATCCCCACAAATTCTGAGAATACCTTTCCTCATTTGTAATAAATACTTTCATTATTTCACAAATGATATAATATTATGCTCAGGAAATGAAGTTTGTGTATTGATTTGGCTAGATTATTTGATTTTATCTTCAGAGGCAAATCATATACAAAAATCTCAAGTTCTTATTCTTTATCATTATCCTACAATTCTACAGTTACAGGAATTTCATTAGTGACAGCAAATAGTGTAACAGTGTTAGAATCCCACAATATTATAGGAAAAAATTGTATGGGTATACATATGCACTCAAATAGAATATTAAACATTGAACTAGGTAACACAGAACAAAAAATTCTGCAATATTCAATCAAAGAAAATCTGAAATAAATATATTTTCACAAAATTTACATGAAGGAGAAAAATTTTGATATTGATATTCAAGTTGTCTGAATAAGTTGAAGTAATGGCCCAGGGTCTGGTTTGGCCACACCTCAATAGTTTATATTAAATATGTGTGTCATCAAAGAAAGTCACTGACCACCTATAATAACAAATTTTACATCTTTTGGAGGTATGACTTACTGAAAAACACATAGAAGGCAAAAGAATGAAATTAAAATAGGCCATGCTACTAGAAATTACAGATAAATAAACAAACAGCAGGACATGCATGGGGAGGGATATCCTATGGCTCTCAGGGCCTCAAAGACTCCAATCCTTAACACCCCAAATCCCATTCAACCACAATTACTAAGCTGAATTTCTCCATAGTCCTAAAAGGCATGGCTTTTGAGTCATATCATTCAAAACAAAATCTCATCATTGAATCAAAACCGGGTGACCCCGACCCTCACATGCATCCACTTGGAAATTGGCATCTGACTCTAATAGAGGTGGGAATTTTTTTTTGCACTAAGGAACATCTGGATATTTACAGCATCATCTATAGGCTATGCAAAATTATCAACTTAAAAATTAGCCTGCTACAGATACACTGAATTTCAAGTCATCTGACAGTTTCCTTGTCAGTGCCAGACCAAATGGTTGTCTACTGGACTTGGCCCCCAGACTGGATGATTCCTTTGCAAACAGATCAGTAGTATTATGTTGAGCAAGTGGTCAACAGACAGTGCCCCAGGGCATGAGAACGAACGAGGCTTTGCCTTCAGTGGCATTGAATGGATAAGTGCATAGGGATCAAAACAGAGTATTGCCCTGGTTGAGGGATAGTGGCTCATACAGAAATATCTGCAATATGATAAATTGAGAAGTTCTGAGGAAGGACCCCTCTTGTAGACTTGGGACAGTCAGTCCAAAATACTTGGGAAATAAAGGTGGTTGGTTCAATGGTTGGGAAAAGATATTCGATCTGTTTAAGGTTTTAAGTTGAAAGCATTCCACCACTACATTGCTGAACCAGCCAACCCATGATAATCCCAAAACAAGGGTCAGAAAGGAAACAGTGGCTGCTGTCTAATGTCAAAGAGAATATGAGATGATCAACTCAGAATGCCTGTTTCTCGATCAAGCTCAGGCCCTGGCAAGCACTTACCTGGGATATTAAGTATGAGGGTATCACACCAGGCAGCATGTCTCACTGAAAAACACAAAGGCACAAAAAGAGCTGCCATCATGGCTCCAGCCCTCTGCCAGGGTGACATGCACACACCAAGCCTGAGGAGGAAGGAGCTTGGACATATCCTGCACTAGTAGTTGCTTGTGGTTGAAGATTGCATCCTGGCCTGGCAGGGGGTCTTCAAAGCTCCCGACTCCAGGGTGTCTGAAAGGCACCAGGGAATCCCATAGCCTGCTTGCAACACTGTCATTAGGCTGGGCCTCAGCATGATCCTATTAAGCATGGTTTTTAAGTCATCATCTCTCTTTGAGATAGTGTGAGGCCTCATCATTAAGCCAGACACAAGAACTCTGCGAAGAACACCATAATGTGTATTGCAAACCTTCTGAGTCAGATGGATTGGCTTACCACGGGCAATCCCAGATGTCTACTTTGCCAAGAGATGACACCACCAGCTCACAGGCAGCTGTAACCTGTGAAACTTATAATAATGTCCTTTGCTGGCTGATATCATCTGTGTGATATGGAGGGGAACACACAGCAGGGGCAGGATCAGGGCATTTTGGCTAAGTGTACTTTATTCCTCTGCTCAGGTTCCCTGAAACTCACTTGAAGCTCATCTGTGGAGATAGTTACTCAACCAGATCTTTCTTCCTGCTTTAGTAGAGTCCACAGGCTGAGCCTTCCACTCAATCTGAGCCTATCATTGCATAGGGGACTGATCTGCAGTGTCTGCACAATTCCAGACATCCTGGCAATGCAACTGAGGGCCCAAGAAGCCCATACAGGCTGAGTGGTGATTCTGACCCCAAGTGAACCCTCCCTAGGGAAGCCTTTCTATTCCTGGCTTAGCCTGCACCCCAGGCCAGGTTTCAGGCATGGTGTTCTGGATTTCAGAGCCCAAAGGGGCATAGCTTATTGAGGAGCCTGGCCTAAGGCTGTCGTTTGTCTCTCTGTGATCCAACCCTTAGGCTGGCTTTTGGTAACCTACACAGACCCCTGTACTCCCAAGTACAAGCCTTATAACCCCTGCCATGCATTCATCTGAAATAGGCTACTAGGATGTCCTGCCAGGTAGCTTGCCTCACTGAAAGACACAAGGGAATGATCAGAACTAAGGAGAAAACCCCCAGTGTATCCTCAGCCCTGGGTCAGAGGAGCACACACCAAGCCCAAGGATGAAGGGTATTAGCTACAACCTGCTTAGGCAGCCACTTGAGCCTGGTAGTATCCAGGTCTCCCATCCCCAGGATGTGCTGCTTGGACAAGCATATGGAAACACCAGAGTCCCTTTGCAACTCTGTCTCTAGCCTGGGCCTCAGAGTAATCCTGTTGAGCACGAATCTTCTAGATAGTATGAGCTCTTATCATTGACCCAACCCCAAGAACCATACCATGGACACTCCAAGATGTGCCATCCTACCTTCAGGACCATGATGGATTGCTTACCACAGACAGTTCCAGATGTCTCTTGCAAACAGAGTTGTCAGCATCTGTTCATGGCCTGCTGAGGCCTTGATCACAGTTCCTTGAGCTTGTGTCATGGAATCCAAAGGGGCTTCCTCTGGTGACATTAACTGTAGGACATGGAGGAGGATGGGTGTGAACAAAAAGCAGGAGCAAGACCCAGGAACACATATTATTGTCATATTATCCCGTGTCTGTCTGGCTTCCTGGGCAGCAGATAAGGCAAGTTCCTCCCACTATGCCCATGAATATCTGGGCCCTTGTGTCAGGGATGTACCTTTAGGCCATCCTTAGACTACCCTACCCCTTTCCTGCTCCCAACACCAAGTTCCTGATAGGGACCTGGACTGGAAAAGCAAGCACTGCCAAGGCTTTGATATTGTCAAACAGTACCACAAGCCACAATTATGGATGCTCCCGTAGGCCCCTAGACCCACCAACCTGACTGCCATTTGTACCTGGTTGCCAATGTCCAGCCTGTGTACACATGGTGGATTATGGAAGTTCAAGTTCAAGCTGTGCCCCAGGGTCACGTATTTCTCCCATGATCACTGCACACTGAAATCCAGGACACATACCAAAGACAGTGAATGGTCACTTGGCCAGACCAAGATTCATTCTTCGAGCATTCATCCTTGCTGGGCTCAGCCCAGTCTGAAGCGCAGCCATCTGGCCCATGAATGCAAGATCTTGGACAGGGCAAAAATGAAGGAAAGAGACTCAGATGGCACAGTCCTGCAGGTGCCCTAGCTTCAGCACTTAGCTAAGGTGTTGACACTCCCTCATTAAGCACTAACCTGGATATCTCTGCTACATGGGTTCAAACATTCCTGTGAACTCTGTGAAGCTCTAGTCTGGCACCTACAGAGCCTGCTGGCCTGCCAGACCTCCCTCCCTGCCTTGGTGTGATCCATGGCTCACAGCTTACACTGAATCTGAGCCCCGGCTTTACAGAGGCCTGATCCTAGTGACCTCATGCCTCTAGACACTGGAAAGGCAACCCAGAGGTCCTGTAGCCTACATAGACTGAGTGGTGGCCCTGGCTTCACATGAACCATTCCCCTGTGGTTCAGGCTGGATCCAACTGAGCCATCTAGACCTTTGCTGCTGTACACAGACCTCATGATCCCTTCCATACACTCACCTCGGACCTGGAAAGCCAGGGCGCTCTGTTGTGCAGCTATTATCACTGAAAGATACAAGATATCAATAAAAGGTGAGGGGGGGCTCCCAGCATGGCCATGGCCCTTAATCAGTGGGGAACTAGCACCAAGCCAAGAAGAAACAGCTTGGGCACATACTTTCAGAGAAGCCACTCTAGCTAGGAACTGTGCCTTGCCCTGGGGTCCCCTGGTTTCTTCTACACAGTTACACTATTCCTGGAAGGCACAAGGAGACTGAGATCTTCGCAGCACTGTCACTGGGCCTCAGTATGATCCTATTGAGCATGATTTTTTAAGTCATCATCTCTCTTAGAGACAGTAGGAGGTTTCATCATCAGCGTAACACCCAGGAACCCTTTGATGAGCACCTGAAGATGTGCTCCCAATCTCCAGGGCCCAGATAGATTGGTTTGCCATGGGCATCTCAGATGTCTTCCTCTCTAATGGGGTTGGCAACACCAGCTTATCAGTCACAGGGGCTATGACCACAGCTTTTGCCCTCAGGCTTTTGGAACATAATGGGGCTTCCTCTGGTGACACCATCTGTGGGAAAGGAAGGGGGAGTGGTATGAGTAGATAAGCTGGATCAACCTCATGGTACACTGGCTTCAGGATAACTGTTGCTTTTCAGGACCAGGTAAGGCTTATTAGGCAGCTTGACCTGTTGGCATGGTGGATTGGGCAAGCTTCACACACCTCATCCCTAACTTTAGGCCTGTTGGCCCTGGGGCCAGAGAAACCCCACTGGGAAGAGCCACCCTGATGCAAGAAGGTAGCCCCACTCTTCTTTCCTGCTCCTGGCACAAAGTCCCTGGAAGAAAATTGGGTTGGATAAATACTGGCATGGCCTTGGACCCAGACGACTGGTTCACTTGATGCCACAAAGGATACTCCTGTGGATCCCTGGGCCTACCACCACAGCATTGCCCTCAAAGGGCATGGGCACCCTGGTCCACACTGCATGCAGACTGGGTTCTGGGGGCTTAGTCTGTGCCATCCAGAGACATGTTTCTCCCCTATTTGTTGCCCATGACAGTTGCAGACACATCTCAACAATCTGATACATATCAAGCTGGGCCATAACACTCCTTTTTAGGTCCTAAGCCATCCTGTGGAGAAGTGGGAATTCAGAGTCAGCAGGAGCCTTGACATTCTTGTTGGGCTCAGCTTAGTCCAAAGTAAAGTCATGACTCTGGATGGAGAATGCTGTGGACATGGGGTGTACCTGTCTCTGATGAACCTGATACCCGGCACCAGCTGGAAGGTTCCTGAGCATGATTTTTAAATCATCATCTCTCTTCAGTATGAGTTTTCATCATTGACCTAACCCCAGGAACTCTAACATTGGTACCCCAGGATGCACTATCACATTTCCAGAACTCGGATGGATTGGCTTACCATGGACAGACCCAGATGTCTCTTTTGCCAAGAGGGCTGGTAGCACCATCATGGGTCACCGAGGCCTTGACATCAGTCCTTAAGCCCA
Organism: Ochotona princeps; assembly: GCF_030435755.1. Lineage (NCBI taxonomy): Eukaryota > Metazoa > Chordata > Mammalia > Lagomorpha > Ochotonidae > Ochotona > Ochotona princeps. The sequence goes on from NC_080837.1 coordinate 77,212,404, forward strand.
GGGTAATGGAACCCATGAGGGCTTCCTCTAATGACATCATCTGTGGATCAAGAAGAATGGCGATTGTGAAGAGAAAGCAGGAACAGGAGAGGTGTGCTTTCCCTTCATCAGCTTAGGTCATACTTTTGGGTGGCTGGACTTGTTATCACTCACTCTGGGCCTGTTTGTTGTGGGGCCAAAGAGGATGCCCCTGGCCATGCCACCCTACTACAGTAGTCTACCACTATGTACCTTTCCTGTCTGACACGAAGATTCTGGTGGAGCCCTAGGCTAGACAAGACAGCACTGGCATGGGTTAGGGATCTGAGGACTGGCTGCATAAGCCACACCCAAGGAGGCTCCTGTGGGGATCTGAGCCCACCAACATGCCACTGCTATCTGTGTGGCTGACCAGGTTCAGCCTCTGTGCACATACTGGATCTTGAGAATTCAGGCTGTGACATCCCCACCCTCACTCCCTACTGACCATTCCTCGCATGATTGCTGTGCCATAGTCTGGGACATGTTTCAAAGTGAATGGTCATTGGGCTTTACCAAGGCCTCCCATGGAGGAGCAGGAGTCCATACCAGGAGAAGCGTTGACATTGCTGAGCTCAACTCATTCTAATGCCCAACCATGTGGCACATAAAGGCAAGTCCCTATATCCCAAAATATACAACAAAATGTGGGAAGGTTTGTGCATTGTTCCACCTCTAGAACTCAGATGGGCTGGCTTACCATAGGCAGTCCTGAATGCCAGTTTTGCCAAGAGGATTTGCAGCACCAGCTCATGAGCCTCTGGGACCTAGACCTCCGAGTTGTGGAACCCATGGTGTTGAATTATCTGTAGGATATGGAGGGTGATGTGCATGAACCACAAGCAGGAACTGGACCTGGGTTCACGACCCCAGAACTGCTTTTACCCCATCAGTTCAAGAGAGGATGCTCATGTAGCCAGCCCTGTTGGCATGGCTGGTGATGCAAGCTTTGCTTACTGGACTCTGGAACATCCTCCAAGCCTGCTGACCTCTGAATTTATGGTGTCACTGTTTTGCCTCATTGCATTGGTATAAGGAGCTTCCTTGACTTCTTTCTGCTGATGCCACCAAGTTCCTTGAAGATACACAAGCAATGCAAATACTAGCACAATCTTGGTCCCAAAACACTGGTCAAATGAGCTATTACCAGAGATCACATGGAGCCCAGGCTTACCAATACTGTTCTGCCCTCTGGGTATAGGCTCTTAGATCAGCCTGTCTGTACACAATGGATCCCAGAGCTCAGGCTATTCTCTCCAGAGACAAGTTCCAGCTTTAAGCATCTTTTTGTCATGGTCATTACAAAGACTAGGCACTGAAATTTTGCTGGACCTTGGCCCATTCCTCTTGTGGAGCATAGGGGTCCTCCTGAGAAGTAGCAAAACTTGGGCTAAGAATTGTCTTGGCATACACACTGGGTTCAACTTAATCTAAAGCCCAGCCATGTAGCATGGGATGACAACCACTCAACAATACAATCCACAGGCTAATACAATACCTTGAAGACACATGGACTTGGGACACCTAAGTAACAGGTTGGCCTTTCTTCAGTATGAGACCTCATCATTGATTCAACACCAGGAACATCACCATATCACTCCAAGTGACACTCCATCTCCAGTACCTGTATAGAATGGCTTACCATAGGCATTCCCAGATGTTGCTTTTGCAAATGGTTCTGGCAGAGCTAGCTCATGAGTCACTTTGGCCTTCACTGAAGCCCAGCGCCAGGGGTAGTAGAACTCATGGGGGCTTACTTTGGTAACATCATCTGTGAGACAAGAATGGTGAGGGGTTTGAACAGACAGCAGATGAAGTCCTAAGATTGCTTTGGCCATATTGGCCTAGGTCAGGATCATGGGAAGCTAGTTCTATTGGTGAAGAAGGTTGGAAAACCTTCATCTACTATGTACAAACATCAGGGACTTCTATTTATAGTACCAGAGGAGCACCTTAGGACCACATTCACTTGCCACATAAAGCTACCACTACTTACATTTCCTGCCCTGACACAAAGATCCTGAAAGTGACCCAGGCTGGATAAGCAAGATTAGCTGGCATAGCCTTGGCATTTTAGGACAGGTCTGATGAGACACACCCATGGATACCCCATTTGAGCCCTGGGCATACCAACATGGCATCACTATCAGTGCCAGGCTACCCATTATAGCCTGTGTGTACACACTAGACACTGGGTATTCCAGCTGTACCCCATGTGCACACATTCCTCCCATTATCACTGCACACTTCAGTCCCTGACACATTTCACTCATGGGAAAAGGTCATTGGACCTGAGCAAGGATCATTTTTCTTGTGGAACCTCAGGATCTCCCATGGAAGAGTGAGAGTCCAGTCCCAGGAGAGTCCCAGGTACAGCATGCTGGACTCAGATAAGTCTGAAATTCAGTCATGTGATCCATGAACTCAGGACCCTGGACAGGTAAATTGTGAGCAAGGGGCCCTTCTAGCATTGCTCTTCAGGTGGTCTGCCCTAGGACACTTAGGCCAGACATTGGCACACCCTGAACAGTCAAGAACCTGGGGAATCCTGTGACTAGGCTCCAGTTTCATTGACCTAAATGAAGTGCCCAGGTTGTTCAGCACCTAAGAGCCAACTGCCCTACTAGACTTCCCTCCTTGCCTTGGTGTAGTCCATGGCCTAGGTCTCCCACCAAAGCATCACTTCTCACAGAAACCAGGAACTCAGTGTCCTCACACTTTCAGCTGCACAAGCAAGTTAGCCTTGAGCTCCCATAGACTGTACAAGTCAACTGGTTGTCCTCATCCCATGTAAACCCTCTCTTATGAATCTTGTAAGCTCCTGTGTCTGCTACCACAACTGAGGAGTACTCTAGAGGTATTCTGAACCTCAGAAGTCAAAAAGGCACAATTCACTAGGAAGCAAGGCCTGAGGATACGTTCCTGTGGTTCTGTGGGTCCAAGGGTCAGGCTGGCTTTGGATGACTCCATCCAAATGCCCTGTGTGAAAATGCACCATGATCCTTACAATGCTCTCATCTGGGATCCTGGACATCAGGATGCCCTACTGGACAGCTATTCTCACTGAAAGACACAAACGGAAAAGAGGAGTTGAAGAGGGAGCTCCCAAAATGGAAGTGGCCGTCAGCCAATAGGGAGCTCACGACAAACACAAGGAAAAAGGAGCTTGGGAACATCCTGATGAAGTGGCCACTTTACAATAAAAATTGCATCCTGGCCTGGGGGACATTCAGGACTCCTGTCTCCAGGTTTCCTTCTATAAAGGCACATGGTGATCCTGGGTCTTCTTGCAACACTGTTACCAGGCTGGACCTCAGCATAATCCTATTGAGCATGATTTTTAAGTCATCATTTTTCTTCAATACAGTAAGAGATCTTATCATCAACCCACAACCAGGAACTCTGCATGGCAACCCACCTCCTGGGCATAGATGGATTGCAATACTATGGACAGTCCCAGACATCCCCTTTGTCAAGAAGCTGTTAGCTCCAGTTCACTGGCCACAGAGGCCTTGATCACAGAGCTTACTTCCAGGGCAATGGAATTCATGTTGTTCCTTCAGGTGAAGTTATCTGTGGGACATGGAGGGGGAATGGTATGAACAGGTAGCAGGAGCAGGGTTTATGAGATCCAGGTGCTCTCATCCCATCAACTCAGGTGAGTCCTCTTATGTAACCATACATTTTGGTGTGGCTAGTGGGGCAGGCAATGCCAAATTCACCTTCAAACCTCCAGGCCTGTTGCTCTCAGAGGCAACCTCTGCCCCTTTATTTTGCCATGTGGTGCTACTGCTACCCCTCCTTCCTGCCACTGACACTAAGGTCCTGTGTGGGTCCTAGGCTGGATAAGGCCCTGGTTAGGACTCAGAAGATGGGCTGCATGAGCTGCAACCAAGGAGGCCATATGGGGCCCTGATCCTACCAATACTGTGCTGCTCCCTTGGATATGGACTTCTAGGCCCAGGTTGCTTATGTACACTGGATCCCAGAGCTCATGCTGTGCTCTCCAGAGACAATCCCTAGTGAGTGGTCATTACAGTCTTGGACACATCCCACAAACTAGGTACTGGCGTTGGGTAGACTATCATGCCCTATTTGTCCCACAGGACCTGGGGGCCTCCTAAGGAGGAGCGGGAGCTGCCCAGGCCAAGGAAGGGCCCTGGCATTCACCCTGGGTTTAACTAAGTCTGAAGTTCAATAAGATGACTTGGAAATGACAGTCTGAATGGTACAAGCCAAGGGCAAGAAGTATGTCTGGCATCACCTTGCAGATGCCCTGACCTTCCTGACCTTGGTATTTTCCCTGATGAGTCACTGATTAGATTTTCCCTGTGACCTAGGCTCCAGTGTCTCTTAAACCAACAAGAGCTCCGGCCTATCTGACACATGCAGATCAGGCTGCTACATCAGACCTCCAGGCATGCCTTTGTTGGTTCATGATCCATTCTCAGTCCAACCTTCACACAGAGCCCTGATTCTCAGTGTCTACATCCTTCTGGCCACCCCAAAAAGGCAACCCAGAGTTTGTGCCATGGACACAGGCCAAGTGATAGCACTGACACTATGTGAACCCTCTCTCAGAAAGCCTTTACAGTACTGGCTCAGCCCCCATCCAGGCTGGGGCTTCAGGCAAGGCATTCTGGGCCTTAGAGTCCAAAGGGATACAGCTCACAAAGGAGCACTATCTGAGACTGCCTTCTTGTACTTCTGTAGGTCCATCCCACTGTCTGACTTCAGATGACCCACCCAGTGAACAGGTCTCACAACACCTAGCCAGCATTCATCTAGGAACTGGGATACTACGGTCCTCCACCAGGTGGTTCATCTCACTGAAAGACACAAAGGGATAAGAAGAGCTGAGCAGGAGGCTCTCAATATGGCCTTGGCCCTCAGCCAGAGGAGAGCATGGAGCTTGGGTGTATCCTGCCTGAGCAATGACTCTAGCCAGGAGACTGCAAACAAGCCTGCGGGGCTTCCAGGTCTTCCATCTCCATGGTCTTCTACCTTGGAAGATATACAGGGATCATAGGTTTCTCTTACAACATGTCACTAGGCCTCAGCGTAATCCTATTGAGCAAGAGTTTTAAGTCATCATCTCTCTTCAAAACAATAAGAAGGTTCATCACCAACCCAACACCTCCTGAGTGCTTCCCAAAGCACTCAGAGTATATTGTTTCATATCCAGGGCTCAAATGGATTAGTTTGTTGTGGACCGTTTTGGGTGTGCCCTTTGCCAATGGAGCTGGTAGCTTTAGTTCTTGGGCTACTGAGGCTTAACCACATCCCTTGTATCTAAGGCAATGAACTCAAGTTGTTTCCTCATGTGAAATCATCTGTGGGACATGGGTGGAGGTGGGTGTGAACAGATAGCAGGATCAGGGATTATGGGCTCCAATTATTCTACCCAGTCCTTGTCTACCCAGATGAGGACTCCCATGTAGCCAGTCCTGTTGGTATGGCTGACAGGAAAAGCTTTACCCTCAAACCTCTGGATATATTGTTCTTAGGACCACCAAGGCAACCTCTGCCCTTCCCCACTGTCACAACGGGTTATTTCTACCCCTTCCCCTTCTTCCTGCCTCAATACCAAGATCCTGGCAGGATCTTGGTTGGACAAGCAAAGGCTGTCCTGCATTGATCCCAGATGACCAGTTGCTTCGATATGCACCCAAGGAGGATCAGTGGAACACTGACTCTACTACCATGGCATTGTTCTCTTGGTCTGGGTACGCTCAGCATGTTTGAACACACTGGATCCAGGTAGCTCATGTTGTGCTGTGTGAGATGTGTTCCATCCAGGGTCACTGCCCTCCACGGTTGTGGAACATTTCAAAGATAGAATGTTGTCATCAGACTAACCATAGCCCACTATGGAACCTGGAGGTGATCCATGCAGGGGTCAGAGCCTTGAGAATACAGACCATGTGGTTACATTGGCCCCACTTGGACCCTCCCTTAGAAAGCCTTTGTGTTCTTGGCTTGGTCCCTGTGCTAGATCAGGGTTTTAGACAAGGCTTTTGGGGACTCAAGACCCAAATAGGTATAGATTATACATGTCCATATGCTTCAATAGGTTACCCCCATCGCTCTCCTGCCCTGAATGCCAAGATCCTGCTGGGGACCTGTCCATGCCTGTGCTGGCATGACTATGAGCTTCACCCAAGGAGGCACCAGTGGAGTTTCTAACCAACAAGGCATCAATTTCCATGGCTTGCTCTTCTAAGTCCAGGCTGCGGGTACATAATGGATGCTGAGAGCTCAGATTGTACCCCCCAGAGACAAGCTTCTCCCATGATTTCTGCACACTGTAGTCACACACAGCCCAAAGACTCAGTAATGGCATTGGGCTAGACCAAGGCCCATTCTTCCCATGGGGCCTTGGGCCCTCCTGTGGAGGAAGGAGGAATCTAGGTCCAGAAGCTGCCCTAGCATCAATGCTGGTCTAAACACAGTCAGAAGCACAACCATATAACTGGCAAATGCCAGCACCAGGATGGGTCAAGCATGGGCTTGGGGCATGTCTGGCTGTGTCCTGGCCTGAGGCATTTAAGTCAGGCATCAGTACTCCCTGTACTTAGCACTGACTGGAACTTCCCTGGGACAAGGAAAGCTTCTAGGTTGCCTTGACCCTGCAGAACCAGCTGTTGTGACACACCTCCCTTTCTGCCTCAGCATGGTCAATGTCCCTGGCCTTCTACCCAGTCTGATATTCACCTTCATGCACAAGACTAATTTCCAGTGTCCCTGTAGCTCTGATCATACTCGCAAGGTTACCCAGAGCCCCACAGTCCACACAGGCTGAGCAGTGGTCCTGGACCTATGTGGAACCTCCCTTAGAAAACATTTTCACTCCTGTCTTGGCTCCCACACCAGGCCAGAACTTTAGGCAAGGCATTCTGGGCTACAGAGCACAAAGTGGCACAGATCATGCAGGAACAAGGCCTGAGGCTTGCTTACTGTGGTTTCATGGGTCCATTCCTCAACCCCTCACTCCCACACAACAGACCTGTGCTCTAGAGTATAAGCCTCATAACCCTCACCATTAACTCACCTGGGACTGGTCACCAGGGTGCCTCACTGGGAAGTCCCTCTCACTGAAAGACACAGAAGAGTAAGAGGAGCTGAGATAAGAGCCTCCAACATGGTCTTGGCCCTTGGTCAAAGGGAAGCTCACACCAAGTCCGAGGAAGAAGGAGCTTTGGTGCATCCTGCTGGAGCAAGCCTCTCAGGCCTGGGGGCAGTGTCCTGCTTAGGGTTATCCAACTTCTCCTTTACTAGGGTCTTCTACCCTGGAAAATGCGTTTGGAATTCAGGGTCATTCTGTAGCACTGTCACTAGGCTGGGCCTCAGTGTTATCTTATTGAACATGCTTTTTAAGTCATCATCTCTTCAGTGTGAGGTCTTCATTAACCCAATGCAAGAAATTCCCTTCAGGCATCCCAAGGTGTGCCTCCAGGGCCTGAATGAATTGGCTTACCATGGGCAGTCCTGGATATTGCTTTTGCTAACATAGCTCTTGATCCAGAGGTGTTGAAACTGATGGTTGGTGGGAGGGCTTGTTCTGGTAAAATCAACTGTGGGACATGGAGGAAGATGGGTGAGAACAGAAAGCAGGATCAGGATCTAAGTATACCCGTTTCAGGTGTTTTTCAGTTTTGACCCATATTAGACTTCCCAGACAACCACATTTTGGTGTGGGGGATGGGTAAGCTCTGCACACTATGCCCTGAAATTCCGAAGCCTGTTTGTCCTGGCGCTAGCGACACACCTGGGATGTTAAAGCCTTCCATTCAGAAGTAGGAGCCTGTACCAGGAGTGGCACTGTTGAGTTTAACTCAGTTAGAAGTTGATCTATATGAGCTGCATTTGCAAGCTCTGGGGTGAAGCAAGCTGCTGGAAGTGAATGATCTGGCACAACACTGTAGGTGGCATGGCATGTGGCACTGAAGTCAGGGGTGGTCAATCTCCTGAATGATCTATGGTATACCTATGGACCAGGGTGACCCTATGGTGGATGCCTACCATGTCTCATGGACACATCTCCAACACTTGGTGATGGCACTGGCTGAACCATGGCTGATTCTTCCCATGGGGCCTAAGGCCTTCACAGGGAGGAGTAGGAACAAAGACTCAGGAAGTGCCTTGGCATCCTTGTTCAGCTCAACTCCGACTGAAGCACAGCCATGTGGTTGGCAAATGCCAGTCCTAGGACAGGCTGTGGGTAACAGGCATGCTTGCTACTGCCTTTTAGATGCCCTGTCCTGGAGCATATATGTCAGGGATCAGCATGTCTCTTAATGGAGACCAACAGGAACATCCCTGTGACCTAGACTCCCAGCATTCTAGTGACCACAGCAAGCTCTTATGCTGCTTTTGGGACCTGTAGAGTTGGCTGCTTTGCCAAACTCTCCTTCCTGCCTTGGCATTGCCCACTTCAGGCCTGACACCCAATCTGATCTCTGCCTTCACATAGAGACCTGATTCCTAGTGTTCTTATACTTCAGGTCACACCAACAAGACCATCCAAAGCTCCTGCAGCATATATTGCCTGAATGGTGGCACCGGCCCCACGTGAATCTATCATCAAGAAGGCCTTCAGTTCCTGGCTCTGGCATAGATCCTAAGAGAGTGCTGTCCAGGGCTGTGTTTCTGTGGCTCCATGAATCTACTCTTCAGTCAAGCTTCAGGTGAAACTCCATCCAAACAAGTCACCTTCTGAGCTGGGACGCATGACTCTATCCTGCACTCATCTGGAATGTCAGACAAATGATTGCCCGTCAGGTAGCTCCTCTCACTGCAAGACACAAGGGACTGAAGAGGGAGCTTATGGCTTTGCCTTAGCCCTAAGAGAGCTGGGAACACACAATAAGTTCATGGAAGAAGGAGATTTGGTGCATTCCATCTACTAGGCCAGTTGAGTGTGGATACTGCATCCTTGCCTGAGAGACATCCAAATCTCACATGCATAGGGTCTCCTTCCCTGGAAAGCACATGGGGAAATCAGTGCCATTTTGCTGCACTGTCACTAGACTGGGCCTCAGTGTAATCCTACTGAACATGATTTTTAAGTCATCATCTCTCTTTGAGACAGCATGAGTTCTTCTCATTGACCCAGCATCAGGAGTTCCACCCTGAACATCTCTTGATGCACCGCCCCACCTCCAGAACCCAGTCGGATTGGCTTATCATGGGAAATCTAATATATCTATTTTACTGACACCACAAGCTCGAGGACCACTGGGGCCTTGAATACAGCCAATGTTATCCAGGATAGTAGAACAAATGGGGCCTTCCACAATCTGACTGATAGATTCTGTGGAACAGGGAGAGGGATGGTGTGAACAGACATCAGGAGCAGACACTGGAAGCAGTTATGCTTGCACCCTATGGTCAGGCAAGGCTTCTGGCCTACCAACACTGTGGTGGTTCCATGTTGGGTAAAAACTACCCACTTCCTCCAAACACCCTTGGTCTGGTTTGTTGGGACCAGAGAGGTACCAGCAGGCTGTGTCCCATTGCTACAACAGGGTATCCCATCTCTTTAATCATCTTCAGATCTTCTGTCCACAGGATTTCCTGCCCCAAAAGACAAATGGAGAACCTGTTGTCTCCTTTTAGCACTGTTATTAGTCTGGGCCTCAGTATAATCCTATTGAACATGGTTTTCAAGTCATTAGTTTTTCTCTGAGACATTATGTTCTAATCATCAAGCCAACCCTAAGAATACTGCTAAAGGCATCACAAGTTGTGCTGCCATAACCCCTTTGCCTGGATAGATTGGCATACCACGGGTAATCCCAGCCTTCTTTCTTAATGGGGCTTTTAGTACCAGCTCATGAGCAACTGAGTCTTGACCAACATCATTTCTAAAGATGCAAATAATCATTAGTCTACAGCAAGGCTCACTTTCGCTGTGGAACCTTTAGGCCTTCTGTGGCAGAACAGAAGTCATGTCCCATGAAGAACCCTGGTGTGCTTGCTGGGCTCAATCAGTCTGAAGACCAGGTACATGGGCACAAACAAAGGGTTTTTGTCAGGGCAAGCTGCAAAGCAGAGGCCCACTGGTCACAGCATTGGAGGTACACTGAACTTAGGCACTTACATGAGATGTTGTCACTTCTTGACTGGGTACCAGTCTGGGTAATTCTGCCACATAGGCTCCAATGTGTCCATGACCCAAATGAAACAACATACACCTGTGAAGCTAGATGCTCCAGCAGACCTCCATCACTGCCTTGGTATGTTGCATAGCCCAGGCCTCTTATCATTAATTCCTGCCCTGAACAGAGGCATAGTTATCAGTGATTTCAGATTTCTTGACATGGGTGTGGTAACCCAGAGCCCCCCCACAGCACAGGCAGGCGAGAGATGGGACTGGCTACATGTGACCCCCCCTCAGAGAATATTTTCCTATTGGCTCAGCCTCTGAACTATACCAATGCCTTAGTGATGGCTTTCCATCCACGGAGCCGAAATATGCACAGCTCATGGAGGAACATTACCCCAGGCTGTCTTTATATTGCTCTGTAGTTACCACCTTGTTTGGCTTGCAGTGACCCACCCAGACCTTTGCTCAGAGATACAGATTTCATAACAACTAGTACGCCCTAACCTGGGACCTAGGGTACCAGGGTGCCCTACAGGGAAGCTAATATCACTGAAAGACCTAGGGAAACAAGAGATGCTGAAGAGGTAGCTCCTAACGTGGTCTCAGATTTTGGCCACTGGGGAGGACATGTCACATCTAAGAAGGAAGGAACTTGGATGCATTCTACAGAGTATCTGGGGACCTCCAGACCTCCTGTCTCCAGCAACTCCTGCCCCAGAAAAGCATGTGGGGACCCCAGAGTTCTCTTGCAAAAAATGTTACGAGGCTGAGCTTCAGCATAATCTCATTGAGCATGATTTTTAAAGTCATTATCACTCTTCAAGACAGTATGAGGTCGCATCATCGACTCAGTGCCAAGAACACCAGGTATGTCTGCACAAGTCCAGGGCCAAGAGAGATTCTCTTACCATGGGCTGTCCTATGTGTCTCTATTGGTAATGGTGCTATCAGCATCAACTCATGATTAGCTGGGAGCTTGATAATTGGCCTTGCCCTCAGGACGCTGGAAACCATATGAGCTTCCTGAGATGACATCTGTGGACAGGGAAGAGGTTGGGTGTGAAAGAAATGCAAGAACAGGATTAGGGTATACCTGTCCCTATACTCAGGTCAGCCAGACCTGTTACCTTGGTAGGTCACACAGACTTCATTCACTTTGTCCCAAACCTCTAGGCCTCTCCATCCTGAGCCTGGAGAAGCATCCTATTGGTGCAATTGGCTGCATTTGGCTGCCTCACCATTCTTGACACCACGATCCTGGTGAAGGACCAGGCAAGACGAACAAATGCTGGCATGGCCTATTAACTGATTCTGTGACTTGCACTTCAAGAGTCTCCCAAGGGGTCTGGGCCTACCAATATGGCATGTATATCTGTGCCTGAACAACCAGGCCCAGCCTGATAGTACACCTGATCCAAGGAGCTCAGACTCTGTTCCAAGGACTCACATTTCTTTCTTGATTGCTGTTTACTGCAGTCCAGGACACAATGGTGGGGCTGGTCGTTGGGACAAGCCAAGGCTCACCCTTTCCATGGCAGCTTAACACTTCTCATGGGGAAACGGATCCCAGTCTCAGAAGAGATTGTTGGTATCTTATTAAGCTCAGCTCATTGTGGCCCAGGTGAGGCTTCCCAAGCATTATTTCTCTTCAGGACTGTATGAGTTCTCATTATTGTACACTCCAGGCACCCCAAGATATGCCCATACATTCCAGGATGCCATGAGCAGTTCTGGATGTCTCTTTTGTAAGAAGGGCTAGAACTACCAGGTCACAGGCCACTGAGATCTTGACCGCAACCCTTGGCTCTGGAGAAATGGGACACAAGGAGGCTTCCTCTGGTGACACCATCTGTGGGACCAGAAGTACAAAGGTTGTGAAAAGATACTAGGCTTAGAATACACTGGCAACAAGCATGCTTTCTCCTGGTTGGTCAGAGGACAATGTTCCTGGTCTGAAATCCCTGTGGATTTTGGCAGAAGGAAAGCTCTGCCTATCTTGTCCAGGAATCTCCAGGCCTTAGAGCCCAAAGGGGCACAACTCATGAAGGAGCACTGCACAAGGCTGCCTTTTTGTGGCTCCATTTGCTTTGGGTAACTCATACAGAAACACTGCTCTCACGCACAGTCCTCATGGTTCCTGACACTCACCTTTCACCCAGGGTGAAAAGGTGCCCTACCAAAAAGCTTGTGAGACTAAAAAATACAAGGATACAACTGAGTTGAGAAGAGAACCAGCACTACTGTGACCTTTGCCCTCAGCCAGTGCAAGAACACACCAAGTCCAAGGAGGAAGGACTTTGGGGCACATCCTGCTGGAGGACCACTGTAGCATGTGGACTATGTCCAAAACTGTTTACTTCCTGTTTTCCTATCCCCAGGGTCTCCTGCTCTGGAAGGCATGATAAATAGTCTGGGTCTCAGTGTAATCCTATTGCGCATGATTTGTAAGTCATCATGTCTCTTCAAGACAGTATGAGTTCTCATCATTGACCCAAACCAGTAAACCTTATTAAGGGACCCTAAGACATGCTGCTACCACCTGTAGAACCCAGACCAATGGGCTGGCAGCAACTCATGTGCACCTGGGGTCTTGAGGATAGCACTTGCCCTAAGGCAGTGGAACTCATGGTGATATTTGGCACAGTGAGTAGGTATGAGCAAACAGCAAGAGAAAGCTCAGGGTACACATATTCAAGGGGCATTTCCCCATGATTGGCTTTGATGAGGCTTCATAGCCTGTCAGTTCTGTTCGCATGGCTGGTGGCAAGCCCCACCGATGTTACCACATAGCAATTTGCCTGTTGGTCTGGGGTCAGAAAGACCACATTGCACTGTGATGCTCTGCAGCAATACTGTCCCCAAACTCTCCTTCCTGTCCCCCAAACCAACATCCTTGTGGTGATCCAGGCTGGACATGTAAGCCCTGGAACACTCTTGGAACTAGAGAACTGGTTACACTAGATGCACCCAAAAAGCCCCCCCTGTGGGATCCTGGGCCAAACACACCATACCCTCTCTATGTCTGGGAACCCGGGTCCAGCCTACATGCTCAGACTGGATCCTGGGAGTACATGCTGCATCTTGCAAACAAATATTACCCCCATGGTTACATCCACCAAGGACACATCTCAAAGATGGGGTATGGATATCTAACTAACCTTGGTCCACTCCCCTGATGGAGTTTTGGGGTCTCATGGAGGATTGGGAGCAGAAGCTAAGGAGTGGTTCTGGCAACCTTGAAGGTCTTAAATAAATCTGAACCCATCCATATGTTCCTGGAACACCAGTCTCCTGATGGGACAAGCCATCAGGGTAAGGGGCATGGCTGCAACCACCGTGCAGGTGCCCTGGTCTGGAGCAGATAATCAGGCATTGGCACCTGCATGGCTGGGTCACTGAGGGAACATCCATACAACCTATGATCCCACACTTCGGTGACACATGTGAATTTCCCTGGCTGCATGAGTTCTTCAGAACCAGCTGCCCAGCCAGGCATCATTCCTTGACTTGGTGTACCTTGCAGTCCTGGATTCCTGAATAATCCAAATCATGTCCGCATACTGATACATGATTTGTAGTGTCTACTTATATACAGTTACATTGGCAATGACTCTCAGAGACCCCACAGTCCACATAATCAGAATGGCTACTCTAGCCTCCTTCCTCATAGGGAAGCCTTAGTGTTCCTGAATGATTTAGCGCTCCTGGCTTGACCTCCACATCAGGCCATGGCTTCAGGCAAGGTGTTTGGGGCTTCAGAACCCAAAGAGGCACAACTCATGCAGGAACCCTGCCTTCCTGTTGCCCCAGACACCCACCTCTCAGGCTGACTGAGTTGATCAGTCAGGTACCTATTCCTCTGCATAAGTCTCAAGATCCCTCCATGCACTTAACTGGGAGTCAGGGCAACAGAGTTCAATGAACATGAGTTTTAATACATCATCTCTGTTCAAGACAGTATGAGGTGCTCTGCACAGATGCTTCTCTCACTGGAAGATATAAAAGAACAAGAGGAGCTGAGGAGGGAACTTTAAGCTTGGCCTTCCCTCAGCAAGAGATTTCATACCACGCCCAAGGATAAAGCAGCTTGGGACACTTCCCATCAGAGCAATTGCTCCAGTGTGGGGGACAAAGCCATGACCTGGGGGCTCCAGCTTTCCTGTCCGCAGAGTCTCCTGCCTTGGAAGGCACAGGTGGACCCCAGAGTCCTCTTACAACACTGTCACTAGGCTGGGCCTCAGAATCATTCTATTGAACATAATTTTTAAGACATCATCTCCATTTGAGGCAGTCTGACGTCTTATTGACCCAACACCAGGAACCCAGCCCTGGGTACTCGAGGCCCAGATTCATACCTCTAGGTCTAATTGCATTGGCTTACCACAAACAGTCCTAGATGTCTCCTTTGCCAGTGGCGCTGGCAGCACAATCTCATGTGTTGTTGAAGCTTTAAGCATAGCCCTTGTCCCTGGGGCACTGGTACTCACAGGGATTTCCTGTGGTGGCATCATCTGTGGGACAGGCAAGGTAATGATGTGAACAGAGAGTAGGAGCAGGATACACATGTGCCAATGGTGCATTTGCTTAGTCAGTCAACGTCATGCATCCCAGCCACCAGCTCTGTTGGAATTACTGGTTGGACAAGTTTCTCCCATCCCTTGTGCATGAGTCTCCAGGTCTTTTGTTCCAGGGGTAACAGTGACTTCCTTGGACTATGTCACCCTACTTCAATGGATACTTCTTTTTCTCATTCATTCCTCCAACACCAAGACCCTGGCGGGAACTCAGTCTGGGCAAAGTAGCCTCATGATGGTTTCACTCCCAGAATGTACCCAAGCATATCCTTGTTAGTCTGGGAATATCAACATAGTATCATCAGAAAATCTGCGTGTACAGAGTATGTGCACGCTGGATTCTAGAAGGCCAGGTTGTGTCCTCCAGAGACAATTTTCAGCCATTGTCTCTTCTCACTGTAGTCATGGACACACCATAAAGACTAAGTATGAGCCTTTGGCTGGACCTTGGTCTACTTCCATGGGGCCTTTGAAGCCTCCTATGGAGTAACAGCAACCCGGGTGTAGAGGGTTGCCTGATATCCATGCTAGACTAAAGTCAGTGCAAAGCCCAGGCATGTTCTTTGAAATACCTGAACTTGCATGGGGCAAGCTGCACAAAAGTGACATGCCTGGAACTGCTTAGCAGGTGCCCAGACCTGAGGCAGTAAGTCATAAGTGGACACCTATCTGAAAGGTCATACTCCAGGGAAGACTTACAGGAGCTCAGAATAAAGAGGAGCTCAGCCAACAGAAGCACTAACCAAGGTGCCTGTCATGTCAACCCATAAATCCACCCATCTAGCTCACTCAGCTTACCTACTCAAACCCTTGTTCACAGCCCAGGCCTCAAATATTGCCATGCACTAATCTGAAAATCTGGGGGAACAGAGTTTGTGTTAGGCAGCTTGTCTCACTTAAAAAACAAAGTGTTGAAAGGAGATAATGACAGAGCCCTCAACATGGTCCCAGCTCTTTGCCAGTGTGAGGAACACACCAAGCCAAGGATAATGTAGCATGGGAACATGCTGCTTAATTAGTCACTTATCTGGTCTTGGTGTCCTCTAGGACTCCCACCACCAGGGTCTCATTCCCTAGAAAACCTGTGAAGGCCCACCCCAGTGTGCTCTTGCAGCATGACTAGTGACATCCTAGTGTAATCCTATTGATTATCATTATTAAGTCATCATCTGTCTTCAAAAGTTCTCATCATTGACTCAACATCAAGAACCACATCACATGTCCTCGGCTATGTAGTCTTTCTCCCAGGTCCCCAATGGATTTACTTACCACAGGCAGAACTGGATGTTTACTTTGCGATTAGGCCTGGAATCAATTCCTAGACAACCCCTAGAAAACAGCCATTGTCCCTTGGGATTTTGGAATAGTGAAAACGATGCGGGCTTCCACTGCTGACTGATGTCATCTATGGGAAAGGGATAGAAAGAGTGTGAACACTCTGATATTGAGGTGAAGTAACCCAGGCAGTGTCTATTTGAGTTGTGCAAGCTCTGCTCATCTCACCAACTAACTTCTGGGCTTGTTGGTCCTGGAGAAAGAGTTTTACCCTTGGGCCTCTTGGACAATGTTTAAGGCACTACCTATACTCCTAGAAGGACTTATGCTGGGCAATCAAAAGCTGAGATGGCCTTGGTCAGAGGTCTGGTTGCATCATTTGCACACAAGGAGACCCCATGTGGGGCCCTGAGACAACTAGCATGGGATTATCCTCCAGGCCTTGGTCTCAGTATCAGATTGCCTACACACACACACACACACACACACACACACACACACGCACACTAAATCCTGAGATCTCTGGCTGTGCCCTGTAAATCACATTCCTTCTGTGGTCATTGCCTACTGTGCTCACAGACACACCCCCAAAACAAGGTATGGTCATTGGGCTGACCTTGGCCCATCCTTCTGTGAAGCCCTGGAGGCTCCCTGAGGAGGAGCTATAGTGTGGGACTGGGAGAGCTCCTGACATCTTTGCAGGAATCAGCTAGTCTGATGCTCAGTCATGTGACTAGTGTTACTGGATGGGCCCAAACTCAGATGCCCTGACATGGAGCATGTAAGTCAGTGGTGAATACCCCCTTACTGGCCACTGACTGAAACATCCAACTGACTAGGGATCCAGAGCACCTCTGGCCAAAGAAAGATTCCATGAGGCCTGGCACATGTAGAGCTGGGTACCCCTTAGACTTTCTTACCTGCTTTGTTGTGGTCAATGCCCAAGTCTCCTACTTAATGTGTTCCCTGCCTTTACAAACAAAACAAAACAAGACAAAACCAAACCAAAAAAAAAATGATCCTCAGTGTCTGTACATTTATGGCCACACTGGCAAAGCCAAGCATAGCACTTCCAGCCTGCATAGGCTGAGTTGCTGCACTGGCCCCATGTGAATTCTATTTCTAGAGCCCCCTCCCGCTTTTCTATTTGCACAGCTCCTGTGCTAGACTGCAAACAAGGTGTTAAGAACTTTAGAGTTCAATGGATCTGCAGGAGTACTGCCCAAGGGTCTTCCTGTGGCTCAACCCCTAAGTTTGGCTTCTAGTAACCCTTTCAGTATCCCTGTTCCTGTACTCAGACATCATGACCCCCACCATGCACTCACCTGGGGCCCAGGGCAACAGGGTGCACTATTGGGCAGCTGTTTGCACTGAAAGATACAAGAGAATGAGAGGAGCTAAGGAGGAGGTCTCCAGCATGTCTTAGCCTTCAGCCAGTAGGAATCTCACACCAAGCCCCAGGAGGAAGGAACTGAAGTACATCCTGCCCAAGCAAGTCTCCCATTCTTAGGGATTTTTCCAAAGACAAGCACATGTAGTCACTAGGTATCTCCTGTAGCACTGTCATTAAGCTGGGCCTCAATGTAATTCTACTTAGCATGATTTTTAAGTCATCATCTCTCGAGACAGTATGAATTCTCACCATTGACCCAACACCAGAAACTCTGCCATGATCACCCCAAGGTGACCAAAGCTACCTCCATGGGCAAGATAGATCAGCTTACCACTGGCAGTCATGAATATCTAATTTGCCAATAGGGCTGGTAACAATAGTTCATGTGCCTCTGAGGCTTTAACTCACAGCCATTGACCTGGGGACAGTGGAATCCATAGAATTCTTCTGGTGACATTACTGATGGACAGCAAAGAAATGGGTATTAATAGCAAGAGCAAAAACAGGAAATCTACAACAACATGAAATCAAATAACACACTACTGAATGACCTGTTGATTTTGTTTTATGTCTTTTCATTTGGGGGATGTATAGTAACTGTGTAGTAGAGACTATCACATACAGATGTGAAGATACAATGCGGTGTGCATCTTTACTTGCAAACCAAATATGGACTCCCAAAGATATTGCTGAAAGTATCTTGACAATAGGATGCTGGACTCTTTGTAATTTGTCCATGTCTACAATGTCAGGATGCACTCAAATAGCAGAATGACGGATTTCACTGATTGTGAAGGACTATACTATTGTAACGATGTGGGGGTTTGGAGAGGGCGGAAGGGAAATCCCAGAGCCTATGAAACTGTGTCATGGATTAATAAAATCAACAAATTGGGCCCAGCGGCACGGCCTAGCGGCTAAAGTCCTCACCTTGAAAGCCCCGGGATCCCATATGGGCGCCATTTCTAATCCTGGCAGCTCCACTTCCCATCCAGCTCCCTGCTTGTGGCCTGGGAAAGCAGTCCAGGACGGCCCAAAGCTTTGGGACCCTGCACCCGCGTGGGAGACCCGGAAGAGGTTCCTGGTCCCGGCATCGGATCGGCGCGTACCGGCCCATTGCAGCTCACTTGGGGAGTGAATCATCGGATGGAAGATCTTCCTCTCTGTCTCTCCTCTTCTCTGTATATCTGGCTTTCCAATAACAATAAAATCTTTTAAAAAAAATAAAATAAAATCAACAAATTAACTAAAAACATTTAAAGCCATGAAAAATAAACAAAACAAAAGCAGCAGGAGCAGGGCACATCTGCCCCATAAGATCCAGGTTTCCTGGGCAGGCCAACTCGTAATATTGGCAGGTGGGGCAAGTTCCTCTCACTTTACTTATAAACATTTTGGCCTGTTTGTTCTTCAGCCAAAGAGGTACCCTTTGGCCAATTTCCCTATCATAGTATACTACCCCTATATCTTTCTCGCTCAAACATCCTGATTTTGGAGAAACAGACTAGACAAGCAAACACGTGCATGACCTTGAATTCAGAGGGCCAGTTGTACACATTGTATCCAATGAGGTCCCTGTGGGACCCTGGGCCTATCAACATACTGCTGTAATCGGTTTTGGGTTGACCAGAATCTGCTTATATGCACATACTGGATCCCAAGTGCTCAGGCTATGTCCTAAGGGCACACATTCCTCCCAGGGTCAGTGCTTGCTGCAATCTGGGACAGTTTTATGATGAGCACAAACATTAGGGATGAACTTGGATCACTCTACCTATGTGGCCTTAAAGTCTTCCATTGAGGAGTAGAAGGGGCCCTAGTATGCTTTCTGGGTCCAACTGAATCCAAAGTCCAGCCATATGGTCTGTGAATGACAGCTACTAGAACAGGCAAATCCTGGGAAGCAGCAAACCTAGCATCACCCTGCAGGTGTCCTGAGTCAGGAGCTGGCCCTGTCCCAGTAAGCACTGATGTGGGTATGCCTAACCTAGGTTCTAGCATGCTTGGGACAAACACAAAGCTCTTAGGCTGCTCAGAATCTGCAGAGCTGGCTGCCCCCAAATCACTGCCTTTGTCTCATTGTGGCTCATGGCCCATGTCTCCTACCTAATTTGATCATTGCCATTACCTGAGCCCTAGTGTTCTCTCACTTCAGCCAAACCAGAAAGAATCCCAGAGCCATCACTGGTCACACAGGTCATGTGGTAGACCTAGCTTTATGTGAACATTCCTTTAAAGACTTTCATTTTCTGGATCAGCCCCTATGCCAGGTAAATATTCAGGCAATGTATTCTGGGTCCCAGAGTCCAAAAGATTACGCAGGGATAAGGCCTAGGGTTGCCTTTCAATGGCTCTGTGTGTCCAAAGCTCTAGCTAGTTTCAGATGACTTGTCAAAAATTCCTGTGCATTGGTTAGATTTATTCCCAGATATTTCATATTTTCTCTGTTATTTTGAATGGTATCTTGCTGGTTAAGTCTTTTTCCATCTTGGGGCTGTTCGCATACACTATGGCTGTTGATTTTTGTTCATTAATTTTGTACCCTGCCACTCTACCAAACTCTCGTACAAGTTCTAGCAGTCTCTGTATTGAGTCTCTTGGCTCTTCTACATAAAGAATCATGTCATTTGAAGAAAACTACAAACTGCTTAAAAAAGAAATTGAACAAGACCTCAAAAGATGGAGTAACATCCCATGCTCCTGGATAGGTAAAATCAATATCATTAAAATGTCTATACTGCCAAAAGCAATATATACACTCAACGCAATCCCAATCAAATTGCCCAAAACATTCTTCATGGAACTGGAAACAATGATCCAAAGGTTCATCTGGAAGCACAAAAAAACACGGATAGCTAGAACCATCCTGAAGAACAGGAAGTTAGCAGGGGGAATCACAGTTCCGGACCTCTGGACATACTATAGGGCAGTGGTTATCAAAACAGCGTGGTACTGGCACAAAGATAGAGAGGAAGATCAATGGAGCAGAATAGAAACGCCAGAAGGAAACCCACACAGATACAGCCAAATAATCTTTGACAAAAAGACAAACGACAACCCAGGCAAATGGGAAGGTCTGTTCAATAAATGCTGTTGGGACAACTGGTTGATAGCCTGTAGAAACAAAAAAATAGATCCATATCTCTCACCATACACTAAGATCAGATCTAAATGGATAACAGATCTAAACCTACATCCAGAAACCTTCAAACTTTTGGAAGAAAATGTTGGAAACACACTGGAACACTTAGGGGTAGGCCCTCACTTCCTAAAAAAGACTCCAGATGCAGTAGAAATCAAGACCAAAATAAACAATTGGGACCTCATCAAACTAAGAAGCTTCTGTACAGCTAGAGAAACAATCAACAAAGTAAAAAGGCAACCCACAGAATGGGAGAAGATCTTCGCACACGACATAGGTGATAGAGGGCTAATATCCAGAATATACAAAGAGCTACAAAACAACCAAAATGTCAAAACAAGCAACCCACTCAAGAAATGGGCACGGGAAATGGGCAGACACTTCACAAAGGAACAAACCCAAATGGCAAATAAACATATGAAAAAATGCTCAAGTTCCCTGGCAATAAGGGAAATCCAAATTAAAACATCAATGAGGTACCACCTAACGCCAGTAAGACTGGCCCACATGAATAAAAGCACCAACGACACTTGTTGGCGAGGTTGCGGGGAAAAGGGAACCCTACTCCACTGCTGGTGGGGCTGCAGGCTGGTACAGCCTCTATGGAAATCAGTATGGAGAATATTCAAACAACTCAAATTCAACATACCGTATGATCCAGCAATAGCACTCCTAGGAATATATCCAGAACACTTGTTCTATGAGAAACCAACATGCACTCCTATGTTCATAGCAGCACAATCAGTAATTGCAAAAACATGGAAACAACCAAAATGCCCATCAGCAGAGGACTGGATAAGAAAGCTATGGTTCATCTACTCCATGGAATACTACTCAGCTATTAAAAAAAACAAAATGCAGTTCTTTGTGGCCAAATGGGCCAAACTGGAAACCATAATGCTAAGGGAAATGAGTCAATCCCAAAAGGTTAAATACCACATGTTTGCCTTAATTTAAGATGATATGATGTTATGTATAACATGTTATGTTTTGAATGTTATATGTTGTGTATAAACTAAAATTGAAGTATAGGTGAGGTGGTCACAGAAGGTGGCTGGGAACCCGCATTTACTTTTAACATATTGGTTACTCATTACTATGTCAATTAATTCCATAATGATGTAAATTTTTGCTGATGGTATGTTGGAGCTTTCAATTGCTGGGATGATACTCTGCTGGCTCTGTCATCAGACCAGAGAGGGTATACCTAAGAAGCCGTTGAACTTGACGGGACAATAAGATGCTGGACTCTATGTTTGGTATACGCTTGCAATGGGGAAATCTCAACTGAACTTGAGCTGTGGTTATGCAACAAGGTGGAGGAATCCACCATGGTGGGAGGGTTTGGGGAGGGGTGGGGAGAACCCAAGTATCTATGTAACTGTGTCACATAATACAATGTAATTACTGAAGTTAAATAATAAATAATTAAAAAAAAATTCCTGTGCAATGTCCTCATGAGCCCTAACAATAACTTACTTTGGATCTGTTGCGCCAGAATGGCCTGGCAGACACTGGAATACACAAGGGATGAGAGAAGCTGAGGATGGAGTACCCAAGGTTATCTTGGCCTTTGAATAGCAGGGAGTACACACCAAGTCCAAAGAGGAACGAGTTTGAACATATGCTAGCTAAGCAGCTACTTGAGCCTGTGAGTGATAGCCTGTCTGGGTGGTGATGCAGGTCTAACATCTCCAGGGTTACCTTCCCTGGAAGACACATTGGGGCTTGGACTCCTTGTACAGTATTGCCACTAGACTGGGCCTCATTGTAATCCTACTGAATATAATTCTTAAGTCATCATCTGTCTTCAAAACAGTATGAGTTCTCATCATTGACCCAACCGCAAGATTCCTACCTTCAGGTTTCAGATAAATCGGATTTCCACAGGCAGACTCAGGTATCCACTTTTGAAACAGCACTAGCAGGACCTCTTCATCTGCCTTTGAGGCCGTGACCAAAGCTCTTGTACCCATCATTGGAACATAAGGAGGCTGCTTCTGGCAACATCACCTGTGGAATAGTGATGGGGAGTGGTGTGACAAGACAGTGGGAGCAGCCTCCAGCCACTGTATACTGTCTTCATACACACAGTCAGCTATTGGCCAAAATGAGTCCTCTGTGGCTACCATACCTCTTGGGAAGTGGGTCATTCAAGTTCTGCCCAACTCATCTGCAAACCCTTTGGTCTGTTGGTCCCAGGCCAGAGAGGATGGGTTAGAAAGGGTTGTTTTTGTAAGGGGCTACCCCAAACTCTCCTACTTTCCTCAAATAAATTTTTTTTTTGTTGGAAGCAACTATCAGAATGGCTTCAGACTCAGAGAGAGGATTAGTCTCACCTGTTGCTCCAATGAATGGCCCTGTGGGCCCTGGGCCTGCAACAGTTTACCCACAATGGCCCAGGTTTCTTGCTGCATTCTTCTAGCACATATTAAATTGTGCTAGTTCATTATGTGCACTCCAGTGACATGTTTCTCCCATGGTAAATGCCCACCATGGTGACAGACAAATACCAAGGACTTTGTAAGGATATTAGGCTGAACCATGGCTCACGCTTCCTGTGGAGCCTTAAGATCCCACACGGATCATTCCCTGCTAGGCGCAAACCCAGGGCAACAGGTATGTCTGGTACTGCCCTTTAGGGATGGTTAATTAAGGAGTGGGACGTTCATTTGGCATCAAATGGGATGTCCCTATGACTAGGCTCCAGGGTACCCATGACTGTGGCAAGCTCCAAACCTGCCCAATATCCCCTGTTTTAGTGTGGTCCATGACTTGGGCTTCCTGCCTAATTTGACATTTAACTTCCATGGAGGTCTGCTGATTCCTAATGTTGCATGCTACCAGCCATATCAGGAAGTTTCACAGAGTCCTAACAGCCTACCAGTACTGTTTGTCAACACTAGACTCATGCGAATCCTCCCTTAACAGCCTATCTGTCACTATATTTATCCTCAGAACAGCTAAGGGCTCCAAGCAAGGCATTCTTGGTTTAGGTCCCAAAGGACACAAACCCCTAAGGAGCACTGCCCTAAGCTGACTTTCTGTGAATCTGTGTACACACCATTTAGGCTTTGGGTGACCCAACAAATCTATCTACTCATATACAAACAGGCCTCATGATCTACATCCTAGCCTGAGAGGCCTCTAAGACTCAGGATCCCAGCATTTCCAACTTGGAGATGCACATGGAAAGAGTAGGGTCCTCTTGCAGCATGTCACTAAGTTGGGCTTCAGTGTAATCCTGTTGAGCATGATTTTTAAGTCATTCTATCTTTGAGACAGTATGAGTTCTCATCAGCAACACAAACTCAGGAATCCTGCCGTGGGCACGCCAAGACACACTGTCACACTTCTAGTGCCCAGATGAACTGGTTTACCATATCCAGTTCTGGAAGTGTCTTTTGCCAACAGGGCTGGCAGCACCAGCTCATTTTCCTCTGAGTCCTTTAGCACAGCTCTTATTTTCTGGTTCTTGGAATTCATAGGGTTTTCTTTGGAGACATCATCTGTGGTATATGGATGGGAAGGCTGTAATCAGACAAGTGGAGCAGGAGCAGGGCACATTGTTTCCAGATGTGCTTTCCACTGTGGCCCAGGCGAGGCTGCCCAGGCAGCCAGACCTGTTGTCTCAGCAAGTGTGGAAAGCTCCATCTACTCTCTCTACATACACCTCATAACCACGACCATGCACTCAGGACAACAGGGTGGAGAAATACATAGGGGATGAATGGGGCTGAGAACAATAGCCTCAGCTCCTTCCTTTCATTCCTGTAGCATGTGGAGCACACATCAAACCTAAAGAGGAAGGAATTCAGGAAGATCCTGCTTAATTAATATTCCAGTCTGGTGACTAGTTCATGGTCTGGAGACCTCCAAGTCTCCTTCCCCTGGAGTACCCTGTCTGGACAAGCACATGGAAATCCAGTGTCCTCTTGCAGCATGGTTGCTAGACTTGGGTTTGATGTAATCCTATTGAGCCTGCTTTTCAAGCCATCATCTCTGTTAGAGACAGTATGAGTTCTCATCATTGACCCCATACCAGGAATCAGTCCCAGGAACTCCCAGGTACACCATCCCACCTCCAGGAGCCTGAGGGTTGTCTTACCAATCCAAAACTTCCTTCTGCAAACATGTTTGGAAATACTAGCTTGTGGGCTGTTGGGGCCTCGGTAATAGTCAAATCCATGAAGGCTTTCTCTAGTGACATCATCTGTGGAAAAGGGAGCAGAAGCATGTGAACAAAAAGCAGGAACAGGATTAGCAGCAGGATGTACTAGCTATGGGACTGCTCTTGATCATCAGCCCAGGTAAAACTTCTTGTGCAGCCAGCCATGTTGGAATTGTGGGTTTGGTAAACTCCAATCATGTCTTCCACTAATATCTCAGACTCTTTGTAATGGTGATGGAGAGCCCTCCTCTGCTCACATAGCCCTATTGTTAAGGACTACCTTCATATCACCATCCTGCCTCTGACACCAAGATCCCTGAAGGTATAGAGGCTGGGTTAGCAAGGGCTGGCACAGTCTTGGTCCCAGAGGATCTATTACTTGAGATACACCTAAAGAGTCCCCTGTAGGAACCTATGTATACTAACAGGGCATTATTCTTCAGGCCTGGGTAACCAGGCCCAGTCTGTGTGTACTCACTATAACCTGGGAATTCAGCCTGTGTCCCAGGTGCACACATTCCCTAAATTATTGCTGCATACTGCAGTCCTGAACACATTCCATAGATAGGGGACAGCTATTGGGTCTGACCAAGGCTCATTCCTCACATGGAGCCTTAAGGCCTCCTGTGGAGGAGCAGGAGCTCAGACTAGAAAAGGCCATTACGTTCTTGCTGGGTTCAACTCAGTCTGAAGCCCCACTATGCAGCCAGTGAGCATAATCCCCTGATCTGGGCAAATAAGGGGACATAATCACCCTGAATGGGCACTGACCTGGATGTCCCTGTGATCTAGGTTCCAATATTCCTACAACCCATGAGAAGCTCCCAGGCCGTTGGCACCTGCGCAGCTGGTTGCTGGTTGCTGGTTGCCCTGCCAGCCTGGGATTCCTACCCAACTAATCCCCACTGTCACACAGAAGCTTGATCCTCATCGTTCCACACTTGTTGTCACAGCTACAAGGTTAACTAGAGTCCCTGTGATCCACATAAGCCAAGTAGCCATGCTGGCACCATGTAAACCCTTCGCCAGGAAGCTTTAGTGTTCTTGGATTACTCTCTGCACCAGTCCAGCACTTCAGATAAGACATTCTGGGTCTCAGAGCCCCAAAGTGAACAGCTCACATAGGAGCACTTACCTGGGACAGGGGTGACAGGGTGCTAATCTTACTGAAAGACATATGGGAATTAGAGGAGCTTAAGAGGGAACCTCTAGAATTTCTTTGATCCTAGATCTCATGGAACAGACATCAATCCAAGGAAGAAGGAACTGAGATGTATTTTGCCTGATTAGCTTCTCAACCTGGAGACTGCATATTGGTCTGGGGTCCAACAGGTCTCCTGTTCTCAGGGTTTCCTCCCTGTAAAGCATGTGTTGATATGGGTCTTCTTGCAGCACTGTCACTAGGCTAGGCCTCAGTGTAATTCTACAGAGTACGATTTTTAAGTCATTACCTCTTCTCAGTATGAGGTCTCATAATTGACCCAACACCAGGAACCTTGCTACTGGTGCTTCAAAAGTTCCCCATCCCTCCTCCATTGCCCAGATGGATTGTCTTATCATAAGCAATTCCAAGCATCTCTTTCGTCATCAGGGCTGGCAGCATCAGTTCATGAGCCACTGAGGTCATGAACATGGCCCTTGCACCTGGTGCAGTGGAACCCAAGGGGCTGGCTTCATCTGTGTGATGAGGAGAGAGAAGCATGTGAATGAACATCAAGTTTAGGATACACTGACATCAGGCATGTTTTCACCTGATTGACACAGTTCAGGTTCACCATGCTGCCAAATCTGTTGGCATAACCATTTGCAGAGCTCCACCCATCTTTCCCTGAGTCTCTGGGTCTTTGACTGCCAGGCAAGAGAGTCTTCCTTCAGCTTTAGAGCCCAAAGAGACACTTATCACTAAGGAGCCTTGTCTGATACTGACTGCTAGTGGCTCCATAGGTCAATACTCCAGGCTGCTTTCTGCCCTGGAAAGACTTAGAGACCTCAAGACCTTCTTGAAGTACTGTCACTAGGCTAAATCTCAGTGTAATCCTATCAAGCATGATTTTTATGTCATCATCTCCCTTCAGTATGAGTTCTCATCATTGACCCAAACCCACGAACTTTACTATGGTCATCCATGTGCATACTGTTCAACATCCAGGGCCCATATACATTGGCTTACCATGGACAGTCTTAGATATTTCTATTTTGAAAGGGGCAGGCATCATCTGTGCATGAACTGGCCAGGTCAGGCTTCCTTGAGGTCAGTTCTGTTTGTGACTGGTTAGTAAAATTTCAACAGCTTATCCTCAAAATTCTAGGTTTCTTGGTGCTGGGGTCAGAGAAGTCCCACTGGGAATTATGACCCTGAAGCAAGGGGTTACCATCACCTCTCCTTCCTGACCTAGACACCAAGATTTTGGTGAGGCCAGGACTGGACACTGAAGCACTGACATGGTCTTGGGCCCAGAGAATTGGTCATATAAGATGCACACATTTGTCTCATGGTCTACCAATATGTCATCGCCTTTAAGGGCTTGTGTGCATAGTTCAAATCTGTGTGCATACAGTGGATCCTGGAAGCTTGGGCTATCCCTTACAAGACTCTACTATTTTTCTATTTTGCTGCAATTGTTATTCTGACATATTTCAAGGCATTGGAATGGGTCTGAGTTTTCATGTTGGTTTACTCATGAGGTTCTGGAGGCTCAGTGGAAGGTCAGGTGTCAAAGCCTAGGAGAGGCCTTGGTACCATTTATGAGCTCAACTCATCCAAAGCCCAGCCATTTGCCACAAAACACCAGGCTTTCTTAACACAGGGTTAAGGCATGGGTAAGGGTATGTGTGAGATCATCTTGTTGTTGTCTAGCCTATGGTAACTAAACCAAGGGTCAGCCTATCCTTGATCAGGCTCTCATTATATCATTCCTGTGACTCAGGCTCCAATGTCCCCCAAGCCACAGGAAAATGCAAGGCGCTTGGCACATGCAAAGCGTGGTCTAAGGTTTGGGTCTATTTTGAAACCTGATTCCAAGGCCATAGAAAAGAAGCCTGATCTATAGTATCTCCATATCTGTGGCCACACAATTAAGGCTACTAAGAGGCCAACTAAATCTATGCCCTATGCCCAGAGATGTTTTCCCTGGTTGCTGCTTGTCATGGTCTATTATACCTCCCAAGGTTGCCTATGGGCATCCCAAGGTGATCCACTCTTCATTTGCCCTCCTTTAGACTAGTGGAGCTGGGCCCATGTGGGGCTCCTGGAATTTTTGCAGAGCTCAGATGAGACTGAAGCCCAACCATGTTTCCAGCCAAAGAAAGCCCTTGAGCCTGATAAGCATCAGATAAGGGACTCACCTTGTATGGCACTACAGTTTCTTTGACCTCAGACATTTAATTTGGGGTTGGCAATCTTATGAGAAGACAAAAGCCAATGAGTCCCTATGCTCCATATGCACCGGCATCCCCTCAATTCACCTGAATTTTCCAAGTTTCCTAGCACCTGCAAGCCACTGCCCCCTACCACCATCCCTGTTTCAGTGTGGTCCACAGTTCCGGCCTTCTACCCATTCTGAGCCACATCTTTTTACAGATTCCTGATCCCTAATGTCCACACACTGTTCACACTGGTAAGGCAACTGAGAGATCCCACAGCCCACACAAGTGTTTGCCTCAGTCTAGCTGAACCCTCCACCAGGAAGACATCGCATTCTTGGCTTGGGCCCCACAAAGAACAATGTTTATACAGGCATACAAAGCCCACGAGGGCACAGTTCGTGCAGCAGCAGAAACAGAAGGTGCCTTTTTGTATTACTATGGGTGAACTACACAGACCCCTGCTCCCATACATAGGGCTCATGAACCATCCCCCCAATTCACTTGGAAACTGTGCTGTCAGGTGCCCTGCTTGGAAGCTCATCTCATTAAAAACACAAAGGCATTAGAGGAGCTAAGGAGTAAGCCCCAATGTGTCATCACCCAGCATGGAATTCACACCAAGCCCACAGAGGAAAAAGTCTAGGCACATTCTACTCCAAGTGTCTGATTGAGTCTGGAAATTGCATTCTGTTCTGCAGTATCCTCTCCAGGGTTACTGCCTGTAATTTATGTATGGGCTTCCAGAGTCCTTTAGTAGAACTGTCACTAAACTTGGCCTCAGTATAATCCTTTTGAGCATGATTTTTAAGTCATCATCTCTCTTCAAGACAGTATGAGTTCTCATCACTGACCCAACTGTACAAACCTGTCATAGACAACTCCAGGTGCCGTGTCCCACACCTAGATCCAGGATAGACTGACTTACCACAGGCAGTGCCAGAAATCTTTTTAAATGAGGTTAGCAACACCACCTCATGGGCCACTGGAGTCATGACAACAGCCTTTGACTCCAGGCATTTAACTCACGCCACTAACTTTCTTTAGTGGCTTCATGTGTGGAAAAGGGAGGAGAAAGGATATAAGCAGGTAGCAGGAGCAGCCTCACCTTACACTGACTCCTGCCATACTTCCACCCAGTTATCCCAGGTGAGACTTACTGGGTAGCCAGTTCTGTCGCACCAATAGATTATGAAAGATCTGCCTACCTCCTTGATTAAGTCTGGGACTATCGTTTCTGAAGTCATAAAGCTCCAGTCCATTTGTGTCATTGTGGCATAAAGAGCTACCCTCACCTTTCCTTCCTAGTCATGACATCAAGTTTCAGGGCAGTACATGTTGATTTTGACCTGGCCTTGAATCGAGATGATTAGTTGCACTAGATATATCCAAGGATGATGCACAGGGGTGGATACCAATAGGGCTTCCTCCTGAAGGGCTGCCATGCCCAGGCCCAGGCTATAAGCACACACTTGATCCCATTAGTACAGCCTGAAGCCTTGAAGCTTTGTTTCTCCCATTTTGCTGCACCGCTTATTCTCAGTCATATCCCCAACCACCGGAATGGGTATGGGTCTTCAATCTGGTCCACTCCTTTCATGAAGCTCCAGAGGCCTACCATAGGGGAAAAGGAAGCCCAGAGAAAATATTAATTCCTTGCTAGGCTCAACTCAGTTCAAAGACCATCCATGCAGCCTGGGGATGCTAAGAGCAATGGGTATGTGTGGCAGGGCCTGCATGTTACCTGGCCAGTAACATTTACTTTAGAGATAAGCATCTCCCTGACTAGAACAGATGAAGCCATCCTTGTGATTCAGGCTCCAGAGCCTTCCAACATACCTGAAGCTCCTAGGCTGGCTGACACTTGCAGTGCCAGCTATCCTGCCATAGCTCCTTCCTTGTTCAGTATGGTTCAAGGTCTTGTTTTCCTTTTTGCATCTGACCCCAAGGGCATCCCCAGTGTTCCATGTCCTGCCACACCAGCAAGGTGATCCAGATCCCCTGCAGCCACAGACACAGGGCAACCGGTGGCATTGTTCCATGTAAACTTTCTCTCAGGAGATTTTATGTTCTTGTATTCGCCCATGAACCAGGCCCAGACTTCAAGCAAGGTGTTCAAGTCCTCAGAGCCCAGAAGTATACAACTAATGTAGGAGCACTGAACAACAATACCTTAATGTGGCTTTGTGTGTCTGTCCATTGTACTAGCTTCAGTGAACCTGATCAGCTCTCTTGCATCTGTACACAGTAGTCATGACCCCTGAAATGTAGCCATGTGGGATCTGGAGTTCCTGGGTACTCCTCTAAACTGCTTCTCTTGCTGAAAGACACAGGGAACAAACTTAGGCAAGAACACCCATCATGGTTTTGGTCCCTGGTCAATAGGGTGTTCACACCAAGTCCATTGAGAATGGAGCTTGGGCATGTACTGCCTGAGCTTTCATTCAAAAATGGAGATTATGTTCTGCCCTGTGGAAGCTCCAGATCTCCCCTACCTAAGGTCTCCTGTTTTGGAAAGCTCAGGAGGATGCCAGAATCATCTTGTAGCACTGTCACTAGGCTGGACTTCAGCATAATCTTATTGAGCATGAATTTTAAGTCATCATATTTCTTCAAGACAGTATGAGTTCTCACCACTGACTCAAATCTAGGATCCCTAAAATGCAGTCCCAGCTCCAAGGTACAGAGAATTGGCTTACCATTGATAGTCTCAGATGCCTCATTTGCCAATGGGCCAATGGTATAAGTTCATGGGATGCTGGAGACCAGTCTTCAAGGCATCGGAACCCACAGAGGCACCCTCTAGTAGCATGATTTGTGTGACAGGGAGGAGACAAGTGTGAACAGACAGAAGAATCAATCTTGGG
The DNA here is from genome assembly GCF_030435755.1 of Ochotona princeps. Classification (NCBI taxonomy): domain Eukaryota; kingdom Metazoa; phylum Chordata; class Mammalia; order Lagomorpha; family Ochotonidae; genus Ochotona; species Ochotona princeps. The sequence goes on from NC_080837.1 coordinate 77,243,315, forward strand.
GTACACTGAATCCAGGTGTACTTATGTATCATCAGCCCAAACAGGCTTGCTGGGTAGTCAGCCCTGCTGTTATGGCAGGTCAAAAGCTCCACCAACTTTGTGAATGAACCTGTGTGCTTGTTGGTCCCTGGGCCCACAGAGCTCCTCTCAAGCTGCATCTCTCTGCTGTAGTGGGCTGGACTCATCTCTCAGTCCTGCCCTGTACACTAGTTTTCATGGCAGAGAACCTTGGCAGAACAAGCAAGTGCAGGCATACCTTTGCCCCAAAGATCAGTCTCAGCAGATGCACTCATGGAAGCCCCTTTAGGGCCCAGGAACTACCTAGCAATGTGGCATCACCTTCAATGATCTGAGCCCCCAAGTTCAGGCTGTTTTCTGAATACACATTTCCACAATGGGCACTTCCCAAAGTATTCTTAGATACATAATGAAGAGGTCTAGCCTCTGTGCCCACCCTGGATCTCAGTATATCAGGCTGTCCAGTGCTCATGTATATTTCTCATGTGGTCACTGACCAGTGGATTCAGAACACTTTGCAAAGATCAGCTGCAGTCATTGTAATGGACCATTACTCATTTTCCTGTTGGGCTTAAGGGCTCCTGGAGAAGTGGAGGCCTGCCAGAAAGAGCTCTGCTCTCCGAGTTGGGATTGAGTCAGGCTGAAGCCCAGCTAAAGGGTCTGGGAACATCTATCCTTGAGATTGGAATTGGGGAAGCCACAGACAAGGGAGTTACCAGGCACCACTCTGTGGTTGCCTGACATGGGGCACTAAAGTAAGAGGTCAGCACACCTCTGATTATAATCAGACTGGAACATCTGTGCATACCTGTGACCACAGGCACCTTTACATTCAGTTGTACTCTACTTCCCCAGACCACAATTCCTTCCCTATTTATAGTCCATGGCCTAAGCTCCTACCCAACCTGACCCTCACCTCTGCACTGATCCTCAATGCCTGTATACTGCCAGTCCAAATACCCAGGCATTGAAAAGCCCCTGCAGTAAACAGAGGGCATGAAGTGCTACTGGTTCCCCCTGAACCCTCTGTCTCATGAAGCCTTGTTTTCCTGCTTCTACTCCTGCCCCATGCCAGGGTTCATTTCATTCTGAATCCCAAAAACATGGTCCAGGAGTGATGGTGGGGATAGGGCAAGTCATAAGCAAATAACATGAATGGAACCAAGCTACAGATGCTCTGATCTGGGACACTCAAGAAGAGGTACAGCATCTCCCTGACTGGGCATCAGGAGTCTCTGAGACCTAAGTTCCAGTGTCTGTGCAACCCTGTGTGGTTCTGAGGGCTAATCTTTGGCTGCTGTTTTTACTAACTTGGTTGCTGGGAAAGATAGGGAGACTATTCACTTGGTTGCTGGGAAAGCTACAAGAACTGTTTACTTCCAACAGATGATTGTTTAAATTTGTTTCCAGTCCCCTCATATCATCTCATATGGCGCTATCTCCTACTCATGCTGCACTCTGCACATCCCCCAACTCCATCTTTTGGGGTTCTATCCTGCCTAAGCAACATTTATCAGAAACACCCCTCTGGGGTTCTACAGTTCAGCCTACATCAAAGCCAAACACTTGCCCAAACTTGTGGGGATCTGAGCCTTCTTTTGTGACATCTCCAGTTAATACAATTATTACTAGACAAACCACCTGGCTCCCACTGCAGTGGTGATATCCACATGACCTTTAAAACTAACCCTAATTTATATTGTGCCATGGTAAGAACAACAACAACCACAAAATCTTGTTTCAGATATTTTTAGCCCTCGTAGCATCCTAAGAGAGAAAAAAATCCAAAAAACTCGAAAGTTTCAAAATTTGGGGACTTTGGTAAATCCAGTGAGGCCTCCTAGAGATATCAAAGGATTTATTTCCTGTTTTGTGGAGACAGTTGATCAGGCAGACTGGATTATATTGAAATGTTGCCAAATGCCAAATGGGGAAAAATTTTGCTGTGTTGAAGTGCTGCTGTGGATGTCCAAGGAGCTGTGAAGTTTAAATTTTTGCTTGCGTGCTTTTGATGATTTAGTTATGCGGTCATGTCTGGTTGTTTGCTATATATTTTTAGGATGGCTTGTATTGGAAGGCTGAAGCTTGGATTTTCAGCCAGCCTGGTGGAGGGGTTTCACAGTGGTAACCATTTTTTTCTCTCAGGGTCTGGATTTAAGATTGCCTTGACTTGATGGATTTTCATTTACTGATTTTTGGTGAACACTACTACTGCCAAACTTGGTTGGTGATGACTTCTTAAGTTTTTGAAGTGTATGTATATGGCCATATGTGTATCTTTTAATGTTTGTTTTTGTGAAATTGTTTGGTTTTCTTAGAGGGATATTGGCGTTTGGATGATGATTCCCAATATTTGCTGATCAGAAAGTGTTTTAGCTCTTGCCTCTTTGAGTTCTTGTGACAGGGGTTACTTAAGAAGGGGTGAATATACTACCCTCCTTGAATGCATTGACTTGGCTCTATTAACCCTAAATTTTCGTCAAAATTCCACCTCTGGTGGGCCACCAGCTCTGCATTACTGGATGCCACTTGCTGGCCCAACAAACCTGCTTTGGTTTGATGGAGGGACCCAGATACTCAAAAATGGAGAGGCCCCAGCCTCTTGTTAACTGTGGGAAGAGGATTTACTTGTGCTTTTCCACCACAAAAACTTTAAAACCTTGTCCTGAAGCACCCACCACCATCAAGGAGACAATGGAAAAGGAGAAGGTCAGCCTCCTCCCAACAATGGGTGATATGGGGAGATCTTAAATGATTGGTGGATCAGACCTAGTGACTTCCCACAACCCCAAATCCCACTGGACCCCTTCTGCTGGTGTTGTCTCGTGCAGCACTAACAGTCAGGAGTGAAGCAGCAAATTTACAGGTGTATTAGTAATATGTTCCTAATGTCACCCTATTTTGTTCCTATGTCACCCTATTTTGGTCAGGGTCTCCTCTTTGGAGGCCAGACCATGCCTTTTAGTATGATTCTAATGTTTATGATCCCTGGCTTGTTAACCCAAAGTTAATACCTAAAGACACCCTTTTACCTTACAAATCACAGAAAATTTTCCTTAGCTACCTCTTATATACACTGATATGCCTTATAGTTAATACTGGCAAAATTTAACACCTTATATATTTAGCTTTTCTTTATAGATATAATAGAGAATAGGTATTATATAACATCCTTTCTTGCCTCTCTGTTTCTGGGTGTCTTTCTAACCCTAAAACTGTGAAGCATTGCTTTATTCTATTCAAAAAATGTGACCTCCTCAGTCTCATATGTGGTTTGTAGAGATCACACGTACATATGGAATCTTACAGCCCTTACTAATGTTAGGAATATTTCCATCTTGCACCTCACAACTTGTTGTTGTTTGATCACATTTGGCTTAATATGTGTTTCAAAATCTGCAACAAGAATGGTGCCAGTGCTAGACCAGCAGAATGATGAGTAGAATGCACCCTGGAAGCAAGCACATGATATGGACCAGATGTGCACTTGGTCTCATTATTGCTGCTACTGTCTCCCTCATGACCACAATGGTTGTTGCTGCAATATCTGTGCTGTCCTTGACTTAGATCATCTTAACTGTAAAAACTGTGAACAACATAGCCATTCTTAGCACCTATGCCCTTGGGACTTGAATCATCAATAGACCAGCTGTCCTGACTCTTCAACAGAAATTGGACTTACATCAAAGACAATTAACAATGTTGTGGCAGGCATTCTGGCTACAAAGTGGTGTGATGAAAAATGATGTTCTTATGTTAAATTTTGTCCTCCAATATCTGATCCACCATCTTAGGGTCTCAAGACAAAGGTCACCATTTTGACAGAAGTCTTGGTGGTAGAGTTTGTTTTAAGAGCAAAGGGGGGAGATGTGGGAGATCTTCCCTGGATCTCTGCCTGGGTAGCCCATGTAAGAGGCCATAGGCACATGGCACACCGGGTCTCTGGGGGAATCCCTGATAAAAGTCTTGGTTAACCAAGACCCCAACATGGCCTGTTCACTGGGCATGCAGCAAGAGCAATGGGAGTCACCTAATTCTCTCTTCCTCTTTAAGAACTGTGCTAGGACTTCCTTGGTAAACAATTCTGGAAAGTCAAATGCTACATTCATCCTGTATTTCAACATGTAACAAGCTTGCTTTGGGACACATCTTCCTGTGCTTCCTGTGATTCACAACCTATAACTTCATTGGAGCGTCCAGAGAGACAGACATACCTATTAGCCAGTCACAATGTTGTTGTAGGGGGGAAATACTGTCAAGACCACCATTTCCTGCCCCCTTTTCAAACTCCATGTAAACTTATAACTCTTTAAAATAAATAGACATCCCTCACCACTAGTTTTTCTCTGGTGTTTCTGCTGCAGAAGAATGCAGTTGCCTCACCCATTGGTAGTCTTGGGGCCTGCTTGACAGAAGACCCCTGAGAAAAGTACACAGACCCAGGATTGCAATCTCCCCAGTGGCTCAGATTAGGCCTGTCAGTCTGGCAGTTATTTTGTCATGATGTGTCTGGAAAGCTCTGCCTACCTTTTCCATGAACCCACAGGCCTGTTGGTCCTGGGGTCAGAGAAGCACCATAAGGTCATGTCACCATGTTGCAAGGAGCTACCCCCTCTCCCTGATGCTGAAACCAAGGCTCTGGTGGGTCTAAGACTGGACATACAAGCACTGGCATGGGATTGGACCCAGAGGACTGGTTGTATGAGACACATCCAAAGCTGTCTGTGGTTCTCTGGGCATACCAACACAGCACCATCCTGAAGGGCCTGTGTAGCCAGGTCCAGGCTGCATGCACACACTGGATCCCAGGAGCTCAGCTTAGGCCTTCCAAGCCATGTTTATGGCATTTGGGTGTTCTATTCTGTCTCAGGCACATGTAAAAGCATTGATTGTCTATGAGGCTTCAACTTAGATCAGTTCCCTCAAGAAACTCTAGATTCATGTGGAGGAGCAGGAGCCCAGTCTCAGGATGGGCCCTGATATTGTGACGTGGTTCAACTCAGTATGAGGTCGGGGAAAGACAGGCCTCGGCAGGGCCAAGCCAAGGGCAAGGGGCATGTGTAGCACCATCTACAGGTGTCCTGGCATGTGGCACTTAAGTGTTAGCTTTTTCTTGCCCAGAAACTTCTGAGAACATCCCTCTGACCTAGGCGCCAGTATTTTCCAAGCCATGTGCAGATCCCTGGCTGCCAGAACCTGAAGAGTGAGCTGTCCTGCTATTTCTCCCTACATGCCTAGGTGTAGTTCAGGTCCAGGCCTCCTTAACAATTCAATCCCAAGGCCTTAGCACTAAGACCTGATCCCCAGTGTCTTCACATTTCAGACACACAAACAAGGACACCCAGAGTCCCTGCAACACATAAAGACCAAGTAGTAGTACTAGCCCAATGTACCTAACCCTCAGTTAGGAAGTGTTTGCATTGCTGACTGGAGCCAAGCAGAAGGCTGAGGTCAGGAAAGTTTTCTGGGCTTCAGAACCCAAAGGGATTCAGGTTTTGCATGAGCACTCTGGGTCACTGCATTCTATGGCTCTCTAGGTCCTTCTCTCAGGTAGGATTCACGTGATTCTCATCACCACTCATAAAAACTCTGTTCCTTCACCCAGTCCTTATATTAGTCAAGCACTCACCTAGCACCTGGAATGCCCAGGAATCCTGCTGGACTGCTCACCTCACTGAAAGACACAGAGAAGCCAAGGCAGGAACCCCGGCATGGCCTTGGGAATCAGTGAATCTTCATCAAGCCAAAGGAGACAGGGTTTGGCCAAGTATGGCCTGAGCTTCAACTCAAGCATTGGCATGGATTCCCAGCCTGAGAGTCTCCAGGTCTCCCTTCCTCATAATCTCCTGCCTTGGAAGGCACATGAGAACCCCAGTACCTTACTGTAGCACTACTTATAGGCTGGGTCCCAGCATACTTAATCCTTTTGAGAATGAGTTTTTTTTTAAAATTTTACCTCTTTTTATTATCATGTTATGATACAATTACACAGGCCCTGGGATTTACCTTATCCCCTTTCCAATTCTCTCCTCCCTCACTGAGTTCCCCTATATTACTACTATAGTATAATTCTTCACAAACAGTCATATGTCCATCATTGTGGGCATGGTCAATGGCAGAGAGTCCAGCATCCTATTGTCAAAATATAGTAAACAGTTTCATTGGGAGTCCATCTTTGTCTGGAAGTAGAGATGCATACTGCATTATATCTCACACATGGATATGATAGTCTCCATTACATAGTTACTATACATTCCCTTAAATGAAAAACCACAAAACAAAATCAACAAGAGGAAAAAAAAAAGAAATTAACAACACCATAAAATTAAACACCATGCTACTGAATGACTAATGTGTCGCTGAAGCAATGAAAACCAAGAACCTTCTGGAAGAAAAGGATGCTACTCTATGACCTATGAGTCATTGAAGAATTTAATCAGAAGAAAGTGTTTTATATGAGTTATGGGAGTCCCAGAAGGTGCAGAAAGAGAAGCTGGGATTAAAGGTATATTCAACAAAATCAGGGAAAATTTCCCTAATCTAGAAAAAGAATTGGGAAACATACAGGAGGATCACAGAACTTTCAATAGCATTGACCAAAAGAGATCTTCACCAAGACACAGGATAGTCAAGCTTTCTTCAATCGGACACAGTGAAAAGAACCTTAAACATGCACATTTAAAAAACCAATTAACATATAGAAGCATCCCATTCAAACTCACAGCTGAACTCTCAGGGGAAAACTTAACAGGCCATAAGAAAATGGAGCGACATATTCCAGATTTTAAAATCAAAAAATTGTCAGCACAGGATAATGCACCAAGCAAAACTTTTACTTGTCTTTGAAAATGAAATGAAATTTTTCCACAGTAAGGAAAAGTTAAAAGAATATGCCTCTTCCAGACTTGCCCCACAAATGATACATAAAGATGTTCTCTTCAAAGAGAAAATAGCATCTACCAAAACAAAAGGCAACTGTGGAGAATGTCCCAATAAAAAAAAAAAACCAGAAGATTAAATCAAACAATGAAAAACCAATTGTAAAAATGACAGGAACAAATTAATAACTATTGATATAAACTCTGAATCTGAATGCCTTGAACTCATCAATCAGGCATGATAGATTAGCAAATAGTAACAAAAAAATCAATATATTTGTGGCATACACGAGAAACATTACACAAAGATATGCAGAGACAGAAAGTGAAAAGACAGAAAAAGATAGTCTACAATGATGCAAAACAGAAAAGCTGCTGTATATAAGACTTTGACTTGAAATATATGAAGAGATGATTGACACCACATAATGATCAAAGGATGCATTCAACAAGAAGTGCTCACTAGTGATTACTAGTATGTCAGGATGTTTTCTCTTTTAGCACTACTTTACCTCTTTTTATCTCCCTGCCCGAGGTGACCTAACAGAGTGGTGTCCTCGGCTGGCCACAAGCTGGCGCATCCCTCTGAGGCAAGTGGAGCTGGGACCTGCACAGCCAGCTGCCTCACCAGTCCTGCCTCTGTGCCACTGTGTGATCCATGACACACACCTCCAACACAACCTGACGCACACCTCTTCTCAGACGCACCATCGGCCATAGCTGCACCCTTGCACCAACACTGAAAGGCAAGCCCTTGGCCACTGCATGCACACACATCGAGAGCCACTTCTCGAGCTTTTCCACAAGGAGCCTGGCTCCTGCAGCTGACCAGGGTGTGAGGCGAAGCTGCTGAGCCTCAGGGAACAAAGGCTCCCATCTCCCGCATGGCCACCCCGCACCAGGCTGCCTTCCCATGGCTCTGAGGCTGCACTGCCCTGCCTTGATTTGTGTGAGCCACACATTCTGTTCAGACTTGTGGAACCCACGACACACTCACCTGCCACCTGCGGTGCCATGGTCCCCTGGGGCAGCTCGTCTCACTGAAAGACACAAGGGCATGAGAGAAGCTCAAGGGGGAGCCTCCAGTGTCTCCTAGTTCCTGTACCTCGGGGAACACACAGCAAGCCCAGCAGGAACAAGGCTGGCTTCATGTTGCCCGAGCAACTACTCGAGACCAGGAACTGAGTCTTGGCCTGTTTGGGGGCCTCCACGTCCCCAGTGTGCATGGCTTTCTCCCGAGAACACATGTGGGGCCCCCAGGGTCCTCTGGTCACACTGGGACTGTGCTGGGCCTCAGCGTAATCCTATTGAGCATGACTTTTTTAAGTCATCACCTTTCTTCAGTATGGGATCTCATCATTGACCCAGTGCAAGGCACAGCAGCAGAGCAGGTGGCACAAGATGCGCCCTCCCACCTCCAGGGAACAGGTGGATTGGCTTACCATGACAAGTCCCAGAGATGTCTTTTGGCAACAGGGTGGGCAGCAGCAGCATTTCATGGGCTCTGTGCTCTTGCAAGTGGCCCTGGAGTGCAGGAGAGTGGAAGGGATGGGGGCTTCCGGTGGAGACATCATCTGTGGGACAGGCAGAGGCGGGTGGGTGAGAAGAGCAGCATGAGCCGCTTCTGAGTGCACTGGCTCTGGGTGGGTTGTGGTCCCCATGCTGCAGCTGAGGGTGTCCAGGCAGGCAGGCTGCGTGCTGGGGCAGACAAGCTCCGCCCACTCGGCTTGGGACAACTGGGCCCACAGGTGCCCCAGACCCACAGGTGCCATTGGCCCACATGGCCCTGCTGAAAGACACTCTGTGTGCCTCTCTTTCCTGCCCCTGATGCCCACATCCTGGCACATTCCTGGCAGCACAAGCAAGCAGGGCCACAGTGTTGGCATGACAGCATTGGTTCCAGGGGCTTTACTCAGGGAGGGCCCTTCACAACCCTCGTCTCACACCTAACAACATGGCATCAGTGTCTGTCCCGAGCTACCCAAGAACAGGCTGCGAGCACACACCGCATCCAGGAGCTCAGGTTCTGCCCTGCACACACACGTTCCTCTGCACACCACAGACCTGGACAGCTTAGAGAGATGAGGAATAGTCACGGGGCTGGACAAGAGGCTAAGTCTTGTGGTGTGGCTTGGAAGCCACCCGTGTAGGTGTAGGCATCCGTTTTCAGGGAGCCCTGGCACCTGGGCTGTGCTCAGGACAGCCTGAAGCCCAGCCATGCGGCGTGGCATGGCATGCAATTCAGACAGTGCCAGCTGTGGGCACGGGACCCAAATGGCACTGCCTGCAGCTGTCCTGCCCGAGGTGACCTAACAGAGTGGTGTCCTCGGCTGGCCACAAGCTGGCGCATCCCTCTGAGGCAAGTGGAGCTGGGACCTGCACAGCCAGCTGCCTCACCAGTCCTGCCTCTGTGCCACTGTGTGATCCATGACACACACCTCCAACACAACCTGACGCACACCTCTTCTCAGACGCACCATCGGCCACAGCTGCACCCTTGCACCAACACTGAAAGGCAAGCCCTTGGCCACTGCATGCACACACATCGAGAGCCACTTCTCGAGCTTTTCCACAAGGAGCCTGGCTCCTGCAGCTGACCAGGGTGTGAGGCGAAGCTGCTGAGCCTCAGGGAACAAAGGCTCCCATCTCCCGCATGGCCACCCCGCACCAGGCTGCCTTCCCATGGCTCTGAGGCTGCACTGCCCTGCCTTGATTTGTGTGAGCCACACATTCTGTTCAGACTTGTGGAACCCACGACACACTCACCTGCCACCTGCGGTGCCATGGTCCCCTGGGGCAGCTCGTCTCACTGAAAGACACAAGGGCATGAGAGAAGCTCAAGGGGGAGCCTCCAGTGTCTCCTAGTTCCTGTACCTCGGGGAACACACAGCAAGCCCAGCAGGAACAAGGCTGGCTTCATGTTGCCCGAGCAACTACTCGAGACCAGGAACTGAGTCTTGGCCTGTTTGGGGGCCTCCACGTCCCCAGTGTGCATGGCTTTCTCCCGAGAACACATGTGGGGCCCCCAGGGTCCTCTGGTCACACTGGGACTGTGCTGGGCCTCAGCGTAATCCTATTGAGCATGACTTTTTTAAGTCATCACCTTTCTTCAGTATGGGATCTCATCATTGACCCAGTGCAAGGCACAGCAGCAGAGCAGGTGGCACAAGATGCGCCCTCCCACCTCCAGGGAACAGGTGGATTGGCTTACCATGACAAGTCCCAGAGATGTCTTTTGGCAACAGGGTGGGCAGCAGCAGCATTTCATGGGCTCTGTGCTCTTGCAAGTGGCCCTGGAGTGCAGGAGAGTGGAAGGGATGGGGGCTTCCGGTGGAGACATCATCTGTGGGACAGGCAGAGGCGGGTGGGTGAGAAGAGCAGCATGAGCCGCTTCTGAGTGCACTGGCTCTGGGTGGGTTGTGGTCCCCATGCTGCAGCTGAGGGTGTCCAGGCAGGCAGGCTGCGTGCTGGGGCAGACAAGCTCCGCCCACTCGGCTTGGGACAACTGGGCCCACAGGTGCCCCAGACCCACAGGTGCCATTGGCCCACATGGCCCTGCTGAAAGACACTCTGTGTGCCTCTCTTTCCTGCCCCTGATGCCCACATCCTGGCACATTCCTGGCAGCACAAGCAAGCAGGGCCACAGTGTTGGCATGACAGCATTGGTTCCAGGGGCTTTACTCAGGGAGGGCCCTTCACAACCCTCGTCTCACACCTAACAACATGGCATCAGTGTCTGTCCCGAGCTACCCAAGAACAGGCTGCGAGCACACACCGCATCCAGGAGCTCAGGTTCTGCCCTGCACACACACGTTCCTCTGCACACCACAGACCTGGACAGCTTAGAGAGATGAGGAATAGTCACGGGGCTGGACAAGAGGCTAAGTCTTGTGGTGTGGCTTGGAAGCCACCCGTGTAGGTGTAGGCATCCGTTTTCAGGGAGCCCTGGCACCTGGGCTGCGCTCAGGACAGCCTGAAGCCCAGCCATGCGGCGTGGCATGGCATGCAATTCAGACAGACAGTGCCAGCTGTGGGCACGGGACCCAAATGGCACTGCCTGCAGCTGTCCTGCCCGAGGTGACCTAACAGAGTGGTGTCCTCGGCTGGCCACAAGCTGGCGCATCCCTCTGAGGCAAGTGGAGCTGGGACCTGCACAGCCAGCTGCCTCACCAGTCCTGCCTCTGTGCCACTGTGTGATCCATGACACACACCTCCAACACAACCTGACGCACACCTCTTCTCAGACGCACCATCGGCCACAGCTGCACCCTTGCACCAACACTGAAAGGCAAGCCCTTGGCCACTGCATGCACACACATCGAGAGCCACTTCTCGAGCTTTTCCACAAGGAGCCTGGCTCCTGCAGCTGACCAGGGTGTGAGGCGAAGCTGCTGAGCCTCAGGGAACAAAGGCTCCCATCTCCCGCATGGCCACCCCGCACCAGGCTGCCTTCCCATGGCTCTGAGGCTGCACTGCCCTGCCTTGATTTGTGTGAGCCACACATTCTGTTCAGACTTGTGGAACCCACGACACACTCACCTGCCACCTGCGGTGCCATGGTCCCCTGGGGCAGCTCGTCTCACTGAAAGACACAAGGGCATGAGAGAAGCTCAAGGGGGAGCCTCCAGTGTCTCCTAGTTCCTGTACCTCGGGGAACACACAGCAAGCCCAGCAGGAACAAGGCTGGCTTCATGTTGCCCGAGCAACTACTCGAGACCAGGAACTGAGTCTTGGCCTGTTTGGGGGCCTCCACGTCCCCAGTGTGCATGGCTTTCTCCCGAGAACACATGTGGGGCCCCCAGGGTCCTCTGGTCACACTGGGACTGTGCTGGGCCTCAGCGTAATCCTATTGAGCATGACTTTTTTAAGTCATCACCTTTCTTCAGTATGGGATCTCATCATTGACCCAGTGCAAGGCACAGCAGCAGAGCAGGTGGCACAAGATGCGCCCTCCCACCTCCAGGGAACAGGTGGATTGGCTTACCATGACAAGTCCCAGAGATGTCTTTTGGCAACAGGGTGGGCAGCAGCAGCATTTCATGGGCTCTGTGCTCTTGCAAGTGGCCCTGGAGTGCAGGAGAGTGGAAGGGATGGGGGCTTCCGGTGGAGACATCATCTGTGGGACAGGCAGAGGCGGGTGGGTGAGAAGAGCAGCATGAGCCGCTTCTGAGTGCACTGGCTCTGGGTGGGTTGTGGTCCCCATGCTGCAGCTGAGGGTGTCCAGGCAGGCAGGCTGCGTGCTGGGGCAGACAAGCTCCGCCCACTCGGCTTGGGACAACTGGGCCCACAGGTGCCCCAGACCCACAGGTGCCATTGGCCCACATGGCCCTGCTGAAAGACACTCTGTGTGCCTCTCTTTCCTGCCCCTGATGCCCACATCCTGGCACATTCCTGGCAGCACAAGCAAGCAGGGCCACAGTGTTGGCATGACAGCATTGGTTCCAGGGGCTTTACTCAGGGAGGGCCCTTCACAACCCTCGTCTCACACCTAACAACATGGCATCAGTGTCTGTCCCGAGCTACCCAAGAACAGGCTGCGAGCACACACCGCATCCAGGAGCTCAGGTTCTGCCCTGCACACACACGTTCCTCTGCACACCACAGACCTGGACAGCTTAGAGAGATGAGGAATAGTCACGGGGCTGGACAAGAGGCTAAGTCTTGTGGTGTGGCTTGGAAGCCACCCGTGTAGGTGTAGGCATCCGTTTTCAGGGAGCCCTGGCACCTGGGCTGCGCTCAGGACAGCCTGAAGCCCAGCCATGTGGCGTGGCATGGCATGCAATTCAGACAGACAGTGCCAGCTGTGGGCACGGGACCCAAATGGCACTGCCTGCAGCTGTCCTGCCCGAGGTGACCTAACAGAGTGGTGTCCTCGGCTGGCCACAAGCTGGCGCATCCCTCTGAGGCAAGTGGAGCTGGGACCGGCACAGCCAGCTGCCTCACCAGTCCTGCCTCTGTGCCACTGTGTGATCCATGACACACACCTCCAACACAACCTGACGCACACCTCTTCTCAGACGCATCATCGGCCACAGCTGCACCCTTGCACCAACACTGAAAGGCAAGCCCTTGGCCACTGCATGCACACCCGTCGAGAGCCACTTCTCGAGCTTTTCCACAAGGAGCCTGGCTCCTGCAGCTGACCAGGGTGTGAGGCGAAGCTGCTGAGCCTCAGGGAACAAAGGCTCCCATCTCCCGCATGGCCACCCCGCACCAGGCTGCCTTCCCATGGCTCTGAGGCTGCACTGCCCTGCCTTGATTTGTGTGAGCCACACATTCTGTTCAGACTTGTGGAACCCACGACACACTCACCTGCCACCTGCGGTGCCATGGTCCCCTGGGGCAGCTCGTCTCACTGAAAGACACAAGGGCATGAGAGAAGCTCAAGGGGGAGCCTCCAGTGTCTCCTAGTTCCTGTACCTCGGGGAACACACAGCAAGCCCAGCAGGAACAAGGCTGGCTTCATGTTGCCCGAGCAACTACTCGAGACCAGGAACTGAGTCTTGGCCTGTTTGGGGGCCTCCACGTCCCCAGTGTGCATGGCTTTCTCCCGAGAACACATGTGGGGCCCCCAGGGTCCTCTGGTCACACTGGGACTGTGCTGGGCCTCAGCGTAATCCTATTGAGCATGACTTTTTTAAGTCATCACCTTTCTTCAGTATGGGATCTCATCATTGACCCAGTGCAAGGCACAGCAGCAGAGCAGGTGGCACAAGATGCGCCCTCCCACCTCCAGGGAACAGGTGGATTGGCTTACCATGACAAGTCCCAGAGATGTCTTTTGGCAACAGGGTGGGCAGCAGCAGCATTTCATGGGCTCTGTGCTCTTGCAAGTGGCCCTGGAGTGCAGGAGAGTGGAAGGGATGGGGGCTTCCGGTGGAGACATCATCTGTGGGACAGGCAGAGGCGGGTGGGTGAGAAGAGCAGCATGAGCCGCTTCTGAGTGCACTGGCTCTGGGTGGGTTGTGGTCCCCATGCTGCAGCTGAGGGTGTCCAGGCAGGCAGGCTGCGTGCTGGGGCAGACAAGCTCCGCCCACTCGGCTTGGGACAACTGGGCCCACAGGTACCCCAGACCCACAGGTGCCATTGGCCCACATGGCCCTGCTGAAAGACACTCTGTGTGCCTCTCTTTCCTGCCCCTGATGCCCACATCCTGGCACATTCCTGGCAGCACAAGCAAGCAGGGCCACAGTGTTGGCATGACAGCATTGGTTCCAGGGGCTTTACTCAGGGAGGGCCCTTCACAACCCTCGTCTCACACCTAACAACATGGCATCAGTGTCTGTCCCGAGCTACCCAAGAACAGGCTGCGAGCACACACCGCATCCAGGAGCTCAGGTTCTGCCCTGCACACACACGTTCCTCTGCACACCACAGACCTGGACAGCTTAGAGAGATGAGGAATAGTCACGGGGCTGGACAAGAGGCTAAGTCTTGTGGTGTGGCTTGGAAGCCACCCGTGTAGGTGTAGGCATCCGTTTTCAGGGAGCCCTGGCACCTGGGCTGCGCTCAGGACAGCCTGAAGCCCAGCCATGTGGCGTGGCATGGCATGCAATTCAGACAGACAGTGCCAGCTGTGGGCACGGGACCCAAATGGCACTGCCTGCAGCTGTCCTGCCCGAGGTGACCTAACAGAGTGGTGTCCTCGGCTGGCCACAGGCTGGCGCATCCCTCTGAGGCAAGTGGAGCTGGGACCGGCACAGCCAGCTGCCTCACCAGTCCTGCCTCTGTGCCACTGTGTGATCCATGACACACACCTCCAACACAACCTGACGCACACCTCTTCTCAGACGCATCATCGGCCACAGCTGCACCCTTGCACCAACACTGAAAGGCAAGCCCTTGGCCACTGCATGTACACACATCGAGAGCCACTTCTCGAGCTTTTCCACAAGGAGCCTGGCTCCTGCAGCTGACCAGGGTGTGAGGCGAAGCTGCTGAGCCTCAGGGAACAAAGGCTCCCATCTCCCGCATGGCCACCCCGCACCAGGCTGCCTTCCCATGGCTCTGAGGCTGCACTGCCCTGCCTTGATTTGTGTGAGCCACACATTCTGTTCAGACTTGTGGAACCCACGACACACTCACCTGCCACCTGCGGTGCCATGGTCCCCTGGGGCAGCTCGTCTCACTGAAAGACACAAGGGCATGAGAGAAGCTCAAGGGGGAGCCTCCAGTGTCTCCTAGTTCCTGTACCTCGGGGAACACACAGCAAGCCCAGCAGGAACAAGGCTGGCTTCATGTTGCCCGAGCAACTACTCAAGACCAGGAACTGAGTCTTGGCCTGTTTGGGGGCCTCCACGTCCCCAGTGTGCATGGCTTTCTCCCGAGAACACATGTGGGGCCCCCAGGGTCCTCTGGTCACACTGGGACTGTGCTGGGCCTCAGCGTAATCCTATTGAGCATGACTTTTTTAAGTCATCACCTTTCTTCAGTATGGGATCTCATCATTGACCCAGTGCAAGGCACAGCAGCAGAGCAGGTGGCACAAGATGCGCCCTCCCACCTCCAGGGAACAGGTGGATTGGCTTACCATGACAAGTCCCAGAGATGTCTTTTGGCAACAGGGTGGGCAGCAGCAGCATTTCATGGGCTCTGTGCTCTTGCAAGTGGCCCTGGAGTGCAGGAGAGTGGAAGGGATGGGGGCTTCCAGTGGAGACATCATCTGTGGGACAGGCAGAGGCGGGTGGGTGAGAAGAGCAGCATGAGCCGCTTCTGAGTGCACTGGCTCTGGGTGGGTTGTGGTCCCCATGCTGCAGCTGAGGGTGTCCAGGCAGGCAGGCTGCGTGCTGGGGCAGACAAGTTCCGCCCACTCGGCTTGGGACAACTGGGCCCACAGGTACCCCAGACCCACAGGTGCCATTGGCCCACATGGCCCTGCTGAAAGACACTCTGTGTGCCTCTCTTTCCTGCCCCTGATGCCCACATCCTGGCACATTCCTGGCAGCACAAGCAAGCAGGGCCACAGTGTTGGCATGACAGCATTGGTTCCAGGGGCTTTACTCAGGGAGGGCCCTTCACAACCCTCGTCTCACACCTAACAACATGGCATCAGTGTCTGTCCCGAGCTACCCAAGAACAGGCTGCGAGCACACACCGCATCCAGGAGCTCAGGTTCTGCCCTGCACACACACGTTCCTCTGCACACCACAGACCTGGACAGCTTAGAGAGATGAGGAATAGTCACGGGGCTGGACAAGAGGCTAAGTCTTGTGGTGTGGCTTGGAAGCCACCCGTGTAGGTGTAGGCATCCGTTTTCAGGGAGCCCTGGCACCTGGGCTGCGCTCAGGACAGCCTGAAGCCCAGCCATGTGGCGTGGCATGGCATGCAATTCAGACAGACAGTGCCAGCTGTGGGCACGGGACCCAAATGGCACTGCCTGCAGCTGTCCTGCCCGAGGTGACCTAACAGAGTGGTGTCCTCGGCTGGCCACAAGCTGGCGCATCCCTCTGAGGCAAGTGGAGCTGGGACCGGCACAGCCAGCTGCCTCACCAGTCCTGCCTCTGTGCCACTGTGTGATCCATGACACACACCTCCAACACAACCTGACGCACACCTCTTCTCAGACGCATCATCGGCCACAGCTGCACCCTTGCACCAACACTGAAAGGCAAGCCCTTGGCCACTGCATGCACACCCGTCGAGAGCCACTTCTCGAGCTTTTCCACAAGGAGCCTGGCTCCTGCAGCTGACCAGGGTGTGAGGCGAAACTGCTGAGCCTCAGGGAACAAAGGCTCCCATCTCCCGCATGGCCACCCCGCACCAGGCTGCCTTCCCATGGCTCTGAGGCTGCACTGCCCTGCCTTGATTTGTGTGAGCCACACATTCTGTTCAGACTTGTGGAACCCACGACACACTCACCTGCCACCTGCGGTGCCATGGTCCCCTGGGGCAGCTCGTCTCACTGAAAGACACAAGGGCATGAGAGAAGCTCAAGGGGGAGCCTCCAGTGTCTCCTAGTTCCTGTACCTCGGGGAACACACAGCAAGCCCAGCAGGAACAAGGCTGGCTTCATGTTGCCCGAGCAACTACTCAAGACCAGGAACTGAGTCTTGGCCTGTTTGGGGGCCTCCACGTCCCCAGTGTGCATGGCTTTCTCCCGAGAACACATGTGGGGCCCCCAGGGTCCTCTGGTCACACTGGGACTGTGCTGGGCCTCAGCGTAATCCTATTGAGCATGACTTTTTTAAGTCATCACCTTTCTTCAGTATGGGATCTCATCATTGACCCAGTGCAAGGCACAGCAGCAGAGCAGGTGGCACAAGATGCGCCCTCCCACCTCCAGGGAACAGGTGGATTGGCTTACCATGACAAGTCCCAGAGATGTCTTTTGGCAACAGGGTGGGCAGCAGCAGCATTTCATGGGCTCTGTGCTCTTGCAAGTGGCCCTGGAGTGCAGGAGAGTGGAAGGGATGGGGGCTTCCGGTGGAGACATCATCTGTGGGACAGGCAGAGGCGGGTGGGTGAGAAGAGCAGCATGAGCCGCTTCTGAGTGCACTGGCTCTGGGTGGGTTGTGGTCCCCATGCTGCAGCTGAGGGTGTCCAGGCAGGCAGGCTGCGTGCTGGGGCAGACAAGCTCCGCCCACTCGGCTTGGGACAACTGGGCCCACAGGTGCCCCAGATCCACAGGTGCCATTGGCCCACATGGCCCTGCTGAAAGACACTCTGTGTGCCTCTCTTTCCTGCCCCTGATGCCCACATCCTGGCACATTCCTGGCAGCACAAGCAAGCAGGGCCACAGTGTTGGCATGACAGCATTGGTTCCAGGGGCTTTACTCAGGGAGGGCCCTTCACAACCCTCGTCTCACACCTAACAACATGGCATCAGTGTCTGTCCCGAGCTACCCAAGAACAGGCTGCGAGCACACACCGCATCCAGGAGCTCAGGTTCTGCCCTGCACACACACGTTCCTCTGCACACCACAGACCTGGACAGCTTAGAGAGATGAGGAATAGTCACGGGGCTGGACAAGAGGCTAAGTCTTGTGGTGTGGCTTGGAAGCCACCCGTGTAGGTGTAGGCATCCGTTTTCAGGGAGCCCTGGCACCTGGGCTGCGCTCAGGACAGCCTGAAGCCCAGCCATGCGGCGTGGCATGGCATGCAATTCAGACAGACAGTGCCAGCTGTGGGCACGGGACCCAAATGGCACTGCCTGCAGCTGTCCTGCCCGAGGTGACCTAACAGAGTGGTGTCCTCGGCTGGCCACAAGCTGGCGCATCCCTCTGAGGCAAGTGGAGCTGGGACCTGTACAGCCAGCTGCCTCACCAGTCCTGCCTCTGTGCCACTGTGTGATCCATGACACACACCTCCAACACAACCTGACGCACACCTCTTCTCAGACGCATCATCGGCCACAGCTGCACCCTTGCACCAACACTGAAAGGCAAGCCCTTGGCCACTGCATGCACACACATCGAGAGCCACTTCTCGAGCTTTTCCACAAGGAGCCTGGCTCCTGCAGCTGACCAGGGTGTGAGGCGAAGCTGCTGAGCCTCAGGGAACAAAGGCTCCCATCTCCCGCATGGCCACCCCGCACCAGGCTGCCTTCCCATGGCTCTGAGGCTGCACTGCCCTGCCTTGATTTGTGTGAGCCACACATTCTGTTCAGACTTGTGGAACCCACGACACACTCACCTGCCACCTGCGGTGCCATGGTCCCCTGGGGCAGCTCGTCTCACTGAAAGACACAAGGGCATGAGAGAAGCTCAAGAGGGAGCCTCCAGTGTCTCCTAGTTCCTGTACCTCGGGGAACACACAGCAAGCCCAGCAGGAACAAGGCTGGCTTCATGTTGCCCGAGCAACTACTCGAGACCAGGAACTGAGTCTTGGCCTGTTTGGGGGCCTCCACGTCCCCAGTGTGCATGGCTTTCTCCCGAGAACACATGTGGGGCCCCCAGGGTCCTCTGGTCACACTGGGACTGTGCTGGGCCTCAGCGTAATCCTATTGAGCATGACTTTTTTAAGTCATCACCTTTCTTCAGTATGGGATCTCATCATTGACCCAGTGCAAGGCACAGCAGCAGAGCAGGTGGCACAAGATGCGCCCTCCCACCTCCAGGGAACAGGTGGATTGGCTTACCATGACAAGTCCCAGAGATGTCTTTTGGCAACAGGGTGGGCAGCAGCAGCATTTCATGGGCTCTGTGCTCTTGCAAGTGGCCCTGGAGTGCAGGAGAGTGGAAGGGATGGGGGCTTCCGGTGGAGACATCATCTGTGGGACAGGCAGAGGCGGGTGGGTGAGAAGAGCAGCATGAGCCGCTTCTGAGTGCACTGGCTCTGGGTGGGTTGTGGTCCCCATGCTGCAGCTGAGGGTGTCCAGGCAGGCAGGCTGCGTGCTGGGGCAGACAAGCTCCGCCCACTCGGCTTGGGACAACTGGGCCCACAGGTGCCCCAGACCCACAGGTGCCATTGGCCCACATGGCCCTGCTGAAAGACACTCTGTGTGCCTCTCTTTCCTGCCCCTGATGCCCACATCCTGGCACATTCCTGGCAGCACAAGCAAGCAGGGCCACAGTGTTGGCATGACAGCATTGGTTCCAGGGGCTTTACTCAGGGAGGGCCCTTCACAACCCTCGTCTCACACCTAACAACATGGCATCAGTGTCTGTCCCGAGCTACCCAAGAACAGGCTGCGAGCACACACCGCATCCAGGAGCTCAGGTTCTGCCCTGCACACACACGTTCCTCTGCACACCACAGACCTGGACAGCTTAGAGAGATGAGGAATAGTCACGGGGCTGGACAAGAGGCTAAGTCTTGTGGTGTGGCTTGGAAGCCACCCGTGTAGGTGTAGGCATCCGTTTTCAGGGAGCCCTGGCACCTGGGCTGCGCTCAGGACAGCCTGAAGCCCAGCCATGCGGCGTGGCATGGCATGCAATTCAGACAGACAGTGCCAGCTGTGGGCACGGGACCCAAATGGCACTGCCTGCAGCTGTCCTGCCCGAGGTGACCTAACAGAGTGGTGTCCTCGGCTGGCCACAAGCTGGCGCATCCCTCTGAGGCAAGTGGAGCTGGGACCTGCACAGCCAGCTGCCTCACCAGTCCTGCCTCTGTGCCACTGTGTGATCCATGACACACACCTCCAACACAACCTGACGCACACCTCTTCTCAGACGCATCATCGGCCACAGCTGCACCCTTGCACCAACACTGAAAGGCAAGCCCTTGGCCACTGCATGCACACACATCGAGAGCCACTTCTCGAGCTTTTCCACAAGGAGCCTGGCTCCTGCAGCTGACCAGGGTGTGAGGCGAAACTGCTGAGCCTCAGGGAACAAAGGCTCCCATCTCCCGCATGGCCACCCCGCACCAGGCTGCCTTCCCATGGCTCTGAGGCTGCACTGCCCTGCCTTGATTTGTGTGAGCCACACATTCTGTTCAGACTTGTGGAACCCACGACACACTCACCTGCCACCTGCGGTGCCATGGTCCCCTGGGGCAGCTCGTCTCACTGAAAGACACAAGGGCATGAGAGAAGCTCAAGGGGGAGCCTCCAGTGTCTCCTAGTTCCTGTACCTCGGGGAACACACAGCAAGCCCAGCAGGAACAAGGCTGGCTTCATGTTGCCCGAGCAACTACTCGAGACCAGGAACTGAGTCTTGGCCTGTTTGGGGGCCTCCACGTCCCCAGTGTGCATGGCTTTCTCCCGAGAACACATGTGGGGCCCCCAGGGTCCTCTGGTCACACTGGGACTGTGCTGGGCCTCAGCGTAATCCTATTGAGCATGACTTTTTTAAGTCATCACCTTTCTTCAGTATGGGATCTCATCATTGACCCAGTGCAAGGCACAGCAGCAGAGCAGGTGGCACAAGATGCGCCCTCCCACCTCCAGGGAACAGGTGGATTGGCTTACCATGACAAGTCCCAGAGATGTCTTTTGGCAACAGGGTGGGCAGCAGCAGCATTTCATGGGCTCTGTGCTCTTGCAAGTGGCCCTGGAGTGCAGGAGAGTGGAAGGGATGGGGGCTTCCAGTGGAGACATCATCTGTGGGACAGGCAGAGGCGGGTGGGTGAGAAGAGCAGCATGAGCCGCTTCTGAGTGCACTGGCTCTGGGTGGGTTGTGGTCCCCATGCTGCAGCTGAGGGTGTCCAGGCAGGCAGGCTGCGTGCTGGGGCAGACAAGCTCCGCCCACTCGGCTTGGGACAACTGGGCCCACAGGTGCCCCAGACCCACAGGTGCCATTGGCCCACATGGCCCTGCTGAAAGACACTCTGTGTGCCTCTCTTTCCTGCCTCTGATGCCCACATCCTGGCACATTCCTGGCAGCACAAGCAAGCAGGGCCACAGTGTTGGCATGACAGCATTGGTTCCAGGGGCTTTACTCAGGGAGGGCCCTTCACAACCCTCGTCTCACACCTAACAACATGGCATCAGTGTCTGTCCCGAGCTACCCAAGAACAGGCTGCGAGCACACACCGCATCCAGGAGCTCAGGTTCTGCCCTGCACACACACGTTCCTCTGCACACCACAGACCTGGACAGCTTAGAGAGATGAGGAATAGTCACGGGGCTGGACAAGAGGCTAAGTCTTGTGGTGTGGCTTGGAAGCCACCCGTGTAGGTGTAGGCATCCGTTTTCAGGGAGCCCTGGCACCTGGGCTGCGCTCAGGACAGCCTGAAGCCCAGCCATGCGGCGTGGCATGGCATGCAATTCAGACAGACAGTGCCAGCTGTGGGCACGGGACCCAAATGGCACTGCCTGCAGCTGTCCTGCCCGAGGTGACCTAACAGAGTGGTGTCCTCGGCTGGCCACAAGCTGGCGCATCCCTCTGAGGCAAGTGGAGCTGGGACCTGCACAGCCAGCTGCCTCACCAGTCCTGCCTCTGTGCCACTGTGTGATCCATGACACACACCTCCAACACAACCTGACGCACACCTCTTCTCAGACGCATCATCGGCCACAGCTGCACCCTTGCACCAACACTGAAAGGCAAGCCCTTGGCCACTGCATGCACACACATCGAGAGCCACTTCTCGAGCTTTTCCACAAGGAGCCTGGCTCCTGCAGCTGACCAGGGTGTGAGGCGAAGCTGCTGAGCCTCAGGGAACAAAGGCTCCCATCTCCCGCATGGCCACCCCGCACCAGGCTGCCTTCCCATGGCTCTGAGGCTGCACTGCCCTGCCTTGATTTGTGTGAGCCACACATTCTGTTCAGACTTGTGGAACCCACGACACACTCACCTGCCACCTGCGGTGCCATGGTCCCCTGGGGCAGCTCGTCTCACTGAAAGACACAAGGGCATGAGAGAAGCTCAAGAGGGAGCCTCCAGTGTCTCCTAGTTCCTGCACCTCGGGGAACACACAGCAAGCCCAGCAGGAACAAGGCTGGCTTCATGTTGCCCGAGCAACTACTCGAGACCAGGAACTGAGTCTTGGCCTGTTTGGGGGCCTCCACGTCCCCAGTGTGCATGGCTTTCTCCCGAGAACACATGTGGGGCCCCCAGGGTCCTCTGGTCACACTGGGACTGTGCTGGGCCTCAGCGTAATCCTATTGAGCATGACTTTTTTAAGTCATCACCTTTCTTCAGTATGGGATCTCATCATTGACCCAGTGCAAGGCACAGCAGCAGAGCAGGTGGCACAAGATGCGCCCTCCCACCTCCAGGGAACAGGTGGATTGGCTTACCATGACAAGTCCCAGAGATGTCTTTTGGCAACAGGGTGGGCAGCAGCAGCATTTCATGGGCTCTGTGCTCTTGCAAGTGGCCCTGGAGTGCAGGAGAGTGGAAGGGATGGGGGCTTCCGGTGGAGACATCATCTGTGGGACAGGCAGAGGCGGGTGGGTGAGAAGAGCAGCATGAGCCGCTTCTGAGTGCACTGGCTCTGGGTGGGTTGTGGTCCCCATGCTGCAGCTGAGGGTGTCCAGGCAGGCAGGCTGCGTGCTGGGGCAGACAAGCTCCGCCCACTCGGCTTGGGACAACTGGGCCCACAGGTGCCCCAGACCCACAGGTGCCATTGGCCCACATGGCCCTGCTGAAAGACACTCTGTGTGCCTCTCTTTCCTGCCCCTGATGCCCACATCCTGGCACATTCCTGGCAGCACAAGCAAGCAGGGCCACAGTGTTGGCATGACAGCATTGGTTCCAGGGGCTTTACTCAGGGAGGGCCCTTCACAACCCTCGTCTCACACCTAACAACATGGCATCAGTGTCTGTCCCGAGCTACCCAAGAACAGGCTGCGAGCACACACCGCATCCAGGAGCTCAGGTTCTGCCCTGCACACACACGTTCCTCTGCACACCACAGACCTGGACAGCTTAGAGAGATGAGGAATAGTCACGGGGCTGGACAAGAGGCTAAGTCTTGTGGTGTGGCTTGGAAGCCACCCGTGTAGGTGTAGGCATCCGTTTTCAGGGAGCCCTGGCACCTGGGCTGCGCTCAGGACAGCCTGAAGCCCAGCCATGCGGCGTGGCATGGCATGCAATTCAGACAGACAGTGCCAGCTGTGGGCACGGGACCCAAATGGCACTGCCTGCAGCTGTCCTGCCCGAGGTGACCTAACAGAGTGGTGTCCTCGGCTGGCCACAAGCTGGCGCATCCCTCTGAGGCAAGTGGAGCTGGGACCTGCACAGCCAGCTGCCTCACCAGTCCTGCCTCTGTGCCACTGTGTGATCCATGACACACACCTCCAACACAACCTGACGCACACCTCTTCTCAGACGCATCATCGGCCACAGCTGCACCCTTGCACCAACACTGAAAGGCAAGCCCTTGGCCACTGCATGCACACACATCGAGAGCCACTTCTCGAGCTTTTCCACAAGGAGCCTGGCTCCTGCAGCTGACCAGGGTGTGAGGCGAAGCTGCTGAGCCTCAGGGAACAAAGGCTCCCATCTCCCGCATGGCCACCCCGCACCAGGCTGCCTTCCCATGGCTCTGAGGCTGCACTGCCCTGCCTTGATTTGTGTGAGCCACACATTCTGTTCAGACTTGTGGAACCCACGACACACTCACCTGCCACCTGCGGTGCCATGGTCCCCTGGGGCAGCTCGTCTCACTGAAAGACACAAGGGCATGAGAGAAGCTCAAGGGGGAGCCTCCAGTGTCTCCTAGTTCCTGTACCTCGGGGAACACACAGCAAGCCCAGCAGGAACAAGGCTGGCTTCATGTTGCCCGAGCAACTACTCGAGACCAGGAACTGAGTCTTGGCCTGTTTGGGGGCCTCCACGTCCCCAGTGTGCATGGCTTTCTCCCGAGAACACATGTGGGGCCCCCAGGGTCCTCTGGTCACACTGGGACTGTGCTGGGCCTCAGCGTAATCCTATTGAGCATGACTTTTTTAAGTCATCACCTTTCTTCAGTATGGGATCTCATCATTGACCCAGTGCAAGGCACAGCAGCAGAGCAGGTGGCACAAGATGCGCCCTCCCACCTCCAGGGAACAGGTGGATTGGCTTACCATGACAAGTCCCAGAGATGTCTTTTGGCAACAGGGTGGGCAGCAGCAGCATTTCATGGGCTCTGTGCTCTTGCAAGTGGCCCTGGAGTGCAGGAGAGTGGAAGGGATGGGGGCTTCCAGTGGAGACATCATCTGTGGGACAGGCAGAGGCGGGTGGGTGAGAAGAGCAGCATGAGCCGCTTCTGAGTGCACTGGCTCTGGGTGGGTTGTGGTCCCCATGCTGCAGCTGAGGGTGTCCAGGCAGGCAGGCTGCGTGCTGGGGCAGACAAGCTCCGCCCACTCGGCTTGGGACAACTGGGCCCACAGGTGCCCCAGACCCACAGGTGCCATTGGCCCACATGGCCCTGCTGAAAGACACTCTGTGTGCCTCTCTTTCCTGCCCCTGATGCCCACATCCTGGCACATTCCTGGCAGCACAAGCAAGCAGGGCCACAGTGTTGGCATGACAGCATTGGTTCCAGGGGCTTTACTCAGGGAGGGCCCTTCACAACCCTCGTCTCACACCTAACAACATGGCATCAGTGTCTGTCCCGAGCTACCCAAGAACAGGCTGCGAGCACACACCGCATCCAGGAGCTCAGGTTCTGCCCTGCACACACACGTTCCTCTGCACACCACAGACCTGGACAGCTTAGAGAGATGAGGAATAGTCACGGGGCTGGACAAGAGGCTAAGTCTTGTGGTGTGGCTTGGAAGCCACCCGTGTAGGTGTAGGCATCCGTTTTCAGGGAGCCCTGGCACCTGGGCTGCGCTCAGGACAGCCTGAAGCCCAGCCATGCGGCGTGGCATGGCATGCAATTCAGACAGACAGTGCCAGCTGTGGGCACGGGACCCAAATGGCACTGCCTGCAGCTGTCCTGCCCGAGGTGACCTAACAGAGTGGTGTCCTCGGCTGGCCAGAAGCTGGCGCATCCCTCTGAGGCAAGTGGAGCTGGGACCTGCACAGCCAGCTGCCTCACCAGTCCTGCCTCTGTGCCACTGTGTGATCCATGACACACACCTCCAACACAACCTGACGCACACCTCTTCTCAGACGCATCATCGGCCACAGCTGCACCCTTGCACCAACACTGAAAGGCAATCCCTTGGCCACTGCATGCACACACATCGAGAGCCACTTCTCGAGCTTTTCCACAAGGAGCCTGGCTCCTGCAGCTGACCAGGGTGTGAGGCGAAGCTGCTGAGCCTCAGGGAACAAAGGCTCCCATCTCCCGCATGGCCACCCCGCACCAGGCTGCCTTCCCATGGCTCTGAGGCTGCACTGCCCTGCCTTGATTTGTGTGAGCCACACATTCTGTTCAGACTTGTGGAACCCACGACACACTCACCTGCCACCTGCGGTGCCATGGTCCCCTGGGGCAGCTCGTCTCACTGAAAGACACAAGGGCATGAGAGAAGCTCAAGGGGGAGCCTCCAGTGTCTCCTAGTTCCTGTACCTCGGGGAACACACAGCAAGCCCAGCAGGAACAAGGCTGGCTTCATGTTGCCCGAGCAACTACTCGAGACCAGGAACTGAGTCTTGGCCTGTTTGGGGGCCTCCACGTCCCCAGTGTGCATGGCTTTCTCCCGAGAACACATGTGGGGCCCCCAGGGTCCTCTGGTCACACTGGGACTGTGCTGGGCCTCAGCGTAATCCTATTGAGCATGACTTTTTTAAGTCATCACCTTTCTTCAGTATGGGATCTCATCATTGACCCAGTGCAAGGCACAGCAGCAGAGCAGGTGGCACAAGATGCGCCCTCCCACCTCCAGGGAACAGGTGGATTGGCTTACCATGACAAGTCCCAGAGATGTCTTTTGGCAACAGGGTGGGCAGCAGCAGCATTTCATGGGCTCTGTGCTCTTGCAAGTGGCCCTGGAGTGCAGGAGAGTGGAAGGGATGGGGG
Source organism: Ochotona princeps (assembly GCF_030435755.1). NCBI lineage: Eukaryota > Metazoa > Chordata > Mammalia > Lagomorpha > Ochotonidae > Ochotona > Ochotona princeps. The sequence continues at coordinate 77,269,492 of NC_080837.1, forward strand.
CTTCCGGTGGAGACATCATCTGTGGGACAGGCAGAGGCGGGTGGGTGAGAAGAGCAGCATGAGCCGCTTCTGAGTGCACTGGCTCTGGGTGGGTTGTGGTCCCCATGCTGCAGCTGAGGGTGTCCAGGCAGGCAGGCTGCGTGCTGGGGCAGACAAGCTCCGCCCACTCGGCTTGGGACAACTGGGCCCACAGGTGCCCCAGACCCACAGGTGCCATTGGCCCACATGGCCCTGCTGAAAGACACTCTGTGTGCCTCTCTTTCCTGCCCCTGATGCCCACATCCTGGCACATTCCTGGCAGCACAAGCAAGCAGGGCCACAGTGTTGGCATGACAGCATTGGTTCCAGGGGCTTTACTCAGGGAGGGCCCTTCACAACCCTCGTCTCACACCTAACAACATGGCATCAGTGTCTGTCCCGAGCTACCCAAGAACAGGCTGCGAGCACACACCGCATCCAGGAGCTCAGGTTCTGCCCTGCACACACACGTTCCTCTGCACACCACAGACCTGGACAGCTTAGAGAGATGAGGAATAGTCACGGGGCTGGACAAGAGGCTAAGTCTTGTGGTGTGGCTTGGAAGCCACCCGTGTAGGTGTAGGCATCCGTTTTCAGGGAGCCCTGGCACCTGGGCTGCGCTCAGGACAGCCTGAAGCCCAGCCATGCGGCGTGGCATGGCATGCAATTCAGACAGACAGTGCCAGCTGTGGGCACGGGACCCAAATGGCACTGCCTGCAGCTGTCCTGCCCGAGGTGACCTAACAGAGTGGTGTCCTCGGCTGGCCACAAGCTGGCGCATCCCTCTGAGGCAAGTGGAGCTGGGACCTGCACAGCCAGCTGCCTCACCAGTCCTGCCTCTGTGCCACTGTGTGATCCATGACACACACCTCCAACTCAACCTGACACACACCTCTTCTCAGACGCATCATTGGCCACAGCTGCACCTTTGCACCAACACTGAAAGGCAAGCCCTTGGCCACTGCATGCACACACATCGAGAGCCACTTCTCGAGCTTTTCCACAAGGAGCCTGGCTCCTGCAGCTGACCAGGGTGTGAGGCGAAGCTGCTGAGCCTCAGGGAACAAAGGCTCCCATCTCCCGCATGGCCACCCCGCACCAGGCTGCCTTCCCATGGCTCTGAGGCTGCACTGCCCTGCCTTGATTTGTGTGAGCCACACATTCTGTTCAGACTTGTGGAACCCACGACACACTCACCTGCCACCTGCGGTGCCATGGTCCCCTGGGGCAGCTCGTCTCACTGAAAGACACAAGGGCATGAGAGAAGCTCAAGGGGGAGCCTCCAGTGTCTCCTAGTTCCTGTACCTCGGGGAACACACAGCAAGCCCAGCAGGAACAAGGCTGGCTTCATGTTGCCCGAGCAACTACTCGAGACCAGGAACTGAGTCTTGGCCTGTTTGGGGGCCTCCACGTCCCCAGTGTGCATGGCTTTCTCCCGAGAACACATGTGGGGCCCCCAGGGTCCTCTGGTCACACTGGGACTGTGCTGGGCCTCAGCGTAATCCTATTGAGCATGACTTTTTTAAGTCATCACCTTTCTTCAGTATGGGATCTCATCATTGACCCAGTGCAAGGCACAGCAGCAGAGCAGGTGGCACAAGATGCGCCCTCCCACCTCCAGGGAACAGGTGGATTGGCTTACCATGACAAGTCCCAGAGATGTCTTTTGGCAACAGGGTGGGCAGCAGCAGCATTTCATGGGCTCTGTGCTCTTGCAAGTGGCCCTGGAGTGCAGGAGAGTGGAAGGGATGGGGGCTTCCGGTGGAGACATCATCTGTGGGACAGGCAGAGGCGGGTGGGTGAGAAGAGCAGCATGAGCCGCTTCTGAGTGCACTGGCTCTGGGTGGGTTGTGGTCCCCATGCTGCAGCTGAGGGTGTCCAGGCAGGCAGGCTGCGTGCTGGGGCAGACAAGCTCCGCCCACTCGGCTTGGGACAACTGGGCCCACAGGTGCCCCAGACCCACAGGTGCCATTGGCCCACATGGCCCTGCTGAAAGACACTCTGTGTGCCTCTCTTTCCTGCCCCTGATGCCCACATCCTGGCACATTCCTGGCAGCACAAGCAAGCAGGGCCACAGTGTTGGCATGACAGCATTGGTTCCAGGGGCTTTACTCAGGGAGGGCCCTTCACAACCCTCGTCTCACACCTAACAACATGGCATCAGTGTCTGTCCCGAGCTACCCAAGAACAGGCTGCGAGCACACACCGCATCCAGGAGCTCAGGTTCTGCCCTGCACACACACGTTCCTCTGCACACCACAGACCTGGACAGCTTAGAGAGATGAGGAATAGTCACGGGGCTGGACAAGAGGCTAAGTCTTGTGGTGTGGCTTGGAAGCCACCCGTGTAGGTGTAGGCATCCGTTTTCAGGGAGCCCTGGCACCTGGGCTGCGCTCAGGACAGCCTGAAGCCCAGCCATGCGGCGTGGCATGGCATGCAATTCAGACAGACAGTGCCAGCTGTGGGCACGGGACCCAAATGGCACTGCCTGCAGCTGTCCTGCCCGAGGTGACCTAACAGAGTGGTGTCCTCGGCTGGCCACAAGCTGGCGCATCCCTCTGAGGCAAGTGGAGCTGGGACCTGCACAGCCAGCTGCCTCACCAGTCCTGCCTCTGTGCCACTGTGTGATCCATGACACACACCTCCAACTCAACCTGACACACACCTCTTCTCAGACGCATCATTGGCCACAGCTGCACCTTTGCACCAACACTGAAAGGCAAGCCCTTGGCCACTGCATGCACACACATCGAGAGCCACTTCTCGAGCTTTTCCACAAGGAGCCTGGCTCCTGCAGCTGACCAGGGTGTGAGGCGAAGCTGCTGAGCCTCAGGGAACAAAGGCTCCCATCTCCCGCATGGCCACCCCGCACCAGGCTGCCTTCCCATGGCTCTGAGGCTGCACTGCCCTGCCTTGATTTGTGTGAGCCACACATTCTGTTCAGAGACTTGTGGAACCCACGGCACACTCACCTGCCACCTGCGGTGCCATGGTCCCCTGGGGCAGCTCGTCTCACTGAAAGACACAAGGGCATGAGAGAAGCTCAAGAGGGAGCCTGTTGTTTGGTGTGGAGTTGGTTAGCACTGGTTATGCTGAGCACTACAGGGAATGGTCTTGTGGCTGAAAGCACCTGGTCTAATGGAACTCAGCTGTATCCAGTTTCCGCTACTGAGGGTATGGAAGTAAGGGTAAACAAAATCTAGGTGAAAAGTCAAGAGAGGAGGCAATAAAATCAGCCCTCGGAGAGAGGTGGAGAGTGACTTCTCACATCACTGGTTTCCTTGTTGTTGCCTCATCCCCAGATTATTCACCCTGTCCACGTTACTATGCTAGCAGCCCGAAACAAATAACACCTAACGTGGGGCATGCAAGAAGGACATCTTAGGGACTCCTGGACCTATGATAGCAAGTTTAAAATTTAGAAATTTTGTAGGGTCATAACTGATTTCATGCAGACCCTCTCCCTGTGCTAGGGCACAAGGAAAATCTCAGTGACCCCTGGAACTCTGGAAGCGCATAATCAATCTCATCCCCAGACCCTCTACCTCTTCCGGGGCATGAGGGACAATCTGAGGGACCCCAGAAATCCAGAGGCAAGTTTAGGATTTAACTCTGGAGTGTCATAATTAATTTAATCCCCACACCTTCCCCGCGTTCTGTGGTACGAGGGACAATCTGAGGGACCCTGGAAATCCAGAGGCAATTTTAGAATTTAAAAACTCTGGAGGGGTATAATTAATTACATCCCCAGACCTTCTCCCCGTTCTCAGGCACAAGGGATAATCTGAGGGACCCCAGAAATCTAGAGGCAGGCTTAGAAATTTTTGCAGGGGCATAAGTAAAATTATCATGGGGCAAGAACTCACGAAAGTGCAGGTAATTAAAGGAATCAAAGATCTGCTCCAGTCACAAGGCACCGACACTAAGATTAAGGCCTCACAGAGTTTCTTTGAAACTGTCTGCGACGTATTCCCATGGTTTGCTATCATTGTAGTCACCTTCTTTCTCAGGCGCTTGGCAAAAAGTGCTTTGCCATCCCCTCAAGCAGTGGGGCAACCCCACCATAAAAAATGGTCCATTAGAAGGAGGAGAGAGCTGCAAACCAGGGTAAAATAGGAGAGGGAACCCCAAACCAGACAATGTCTGGAGAAAGTGCGTGAAGAAGATTCGCAGTCCTCTTATGAGGAGGATGAAGAGGAAAAGAATGGAAGTGAGTTTGTCGAGGATCCTCCATCTGTAGAGCATGAGCCAAGCAAAAATCTCTCTTGGACAGGCACAGAGCCGTCTGCGCCACCTGAGCCATTGGCGCCATCACATCTGGACACAATTGTAAAAGATTTACAGGAGCAACTTCTCTTTTACGTACAGAAAACGCCTCTGAAGTGAATGACACCAAGTTCCAGTGCACCCTGATAGCATGCTGGAATGGCAATTGAGATTCTGCTGTTATCCTGCACCTGCCCTGAATCCTACCTGTGACTGTTGGGACTGATGGAGAAGCCTTTGTTGACCTGATAAAGAATAAAAGAGACTTTGGCATAATGGTGACCATCATAGCCAGTACATCAGCAGCTGCCACCACCAGCTACCATGGTGACAGTGAACAAGGTCGCGGAACAGACTGCCAGAGTTACGGGCAACAGGACTTTACTGATGAACATGAGCGGGTGGGCATGCTTGCATTGTAACTGCGGGTTGATTTGTTGGCAGAGGAACAGCAGTTGCTGTCAGACTTGGTCTAGGCATCTTGTACCCCATCTTATGCCGTTTTGTGTGTATCACCTATGCAAGTGCAAAATGTTTCCCAAGCCCTGGAACTGCTGTCTGCTGGTTGCTACCGAGCTAAAAATACTCCTAGCCATGGTACAGGGTTACCAGCCTCCCCAAGTATGGTTTCTGCATCTGTAGCAGGCAACACATTGAATGGCAGCCAGTGATGGGTAAGATGGACCGGGCACTGACCAACCTAAGACAGGGGCTCCGTCATGCTATGGAGATTTCCGATGATGGGTAAGGCTGATAACCTGAGAGTCTACAACCTAAGACAGGCACATTCAAGTCTGCTTTAAAAGAGAAAAGGGGGATCTGTTGTATACTAAGGAGCTGGTTAGCACTCATTAAGCTGAACACTACAGGGATTGGGCTTCGGGCTGAAAGTACCTGGTCTAATCCAACTCAGCTGTATCCAATATTATGCTGATGAGGGTGTGGGGGAAAGCATAAACAAAAAATAGGTGAAAGGTCAAGAGAGGAGGCAATAAAAGCAGGCCTCGGACGAGGCCTGGGCGAGAGAGAATTCCATCATCTCTGATCTACGTGTTAGTCCCTCATCCCGAGATCCTTACCCTTGTCAACCTTACTGGGCTAGCTGGCCGGAACAGGAGCCTCCAGTGTCTCCTAGTTCCTGCACCTCGGGGAACACACAGCAATCCCAGCAGGAACAAGGCTGGCTTCATGTTGCCCGAGCAACTACTCGAGACCAGGAACTGAGTCTTGGCCTGTTTGGGGGCCTCCACGTCCCCAGTGTGCATGGCTTTCTCCCGAGAACACATGTGGGGCCCCCAGGGTCCTCTGGTCACACTGGGACTGTGCTGGGCCTCAGCGTAATCCTATTGAGCATGACTTTTTTAAGTCATCACCTTTCTTCAGTATGGGATCTCATCATTGACCCAGTGCAAGGCACAGCAGCAGAGCAGGTGGCACAAGATGCGCCCTCCCACCTCCAGGGAACAGGTGGATTGGCTTACCATGACAAGTCCCAGAGATGTCTTTTGGCAACAGGGTGGGCAGCAGCAGCATTTCATGGGCTCTGTGCTCTTGCAAGTGGCCCTGGAGTGCAGGAGAGTGGAAGGGATGGGGGCTTCCGGTGGAGACATCATCTGTGGGACAGGCAGAGGCGGGTGGGTGAGAAGAGCAGCATGAGCCGCTTCTGAGTGCACTGGCTCTGGGTGGGTTGTGGTCCCCATGCTGCAGCTGAGGGTGTCCAGGCAGGCAGGCTGCGTGCTGGGGCAGACAAGCTCCGCCCACTCGGCTTGGGACAACTGGGCCCACAGGTGCCCCAGACCCACAGGTGCCATTGGCCCACATGGCCCCGCTGAGACACTCTGTGTGCCTCTCTTTCCTGCCCCTGATGCCCACATCCTGGCACATTCCTGGCAGCACAAGCAAGCAGGGCCACAGTGTTGGCATGACAGCATTGGTTCCAGGGGCTTTACTCAGGGAGGGCCCTTCACAACCCTCGTCTCACACCTAACAACATGGCATCAGTGTCTGTCCCGAGCTACCCAAGAACAGGCTGCGAGCACACACCGCATCCAGGAGCTCAGGTTCTGCCCTGCACACATACGTTCCTCTGCACACCACAGACCTGGACAGCTTAGAGAGATGAGGAATAGTCACGGGGCTGGACAAGAGGCTAAGTCTTGTGCTGCGGGTTAATTTCTTTTTGACTAAGAGTATGCATCATCATATTTATTCTCTCCATCCAACTTTTTCTTAGTGCCTTCATTTCCTGTTTTTCATCCTTTGATTATTTCCTCTCTTGCCCGTTTTTTTTTTTTTTTTTGTAATTTGCAAATTTTTTATGCACTAAATCATTATTGTTGCTTTTCCTCTGTTTTTCAATTTATTGCCACAGTACTTTTCGGCCTTTTTATCTTCCTTTCTGCTTCGTATTTCCATAGCCGACTCTCAACAGATTTATTTCCTTGTTTTTTAGCATGCTTTGTATAATTCCTTTTGTAACATATTACTTAATTTTTAAAATCTGTCTTGTGAATTTTTTACCATTGCTGTGAAACAGAGGAGGAATTTGTTAGCCTTTGAAATATTTTTCATGTATCATTTTCATGACTGTCTCTTTTTGCACCTGGCCATGATTTTATGTGAGACTTCAGATATGCAAACATGCCTAATTCTCACATTTGTGTTTTGCTTGAGTCTGTTTTCAAATGACTCAGATTTTTTTATTTTTTATCCTGTTTGTGATGACTCACACTGATCATGAACGTTGCTTCAGTTATCCATTTACAGTCACCTGGACCTGTGTTTCCTTATACCAAAGGGACCTCTAATTTCACTGAAATCACATTGAGATGTTTGAGCTAAGTTTGATCCTTCTCTGTGGTTTATTCATCTTTTATGAGCACTTGCGTGAAATTGTGGACCTTTTGGTGGGTTGCATGTCATAAATTTCCAGGGCCAGTGGAGTTTTTTTTTTTTTTTAATCCGGAAGACATGGCGATCCCTAGTTCTTCTTACAGCACTGTGAACCTGGTGGGCCTCTGTGTAATATTATTGTTTATGATTTTATGTCATCATGATTCTCAAGACTATATAAGGTCTCACCATGGCATCTGCAGTAGGAATCCTTCTGAATGATTTAATTTTTTCATCCAAGTTTTGGAATGACTAGCTTACCACAGGACATCCCTAGCTTCTTTTGTCATCAGGACCACCAGTAGTAGCATATGCCTCTGGAACTGTATCCCTGCATCCTTAAACCTGGGATATGAACTCATATGGCTTTATATTTTATATAATTTCAGGACATTGAATGATTCAATGTTAATTGACAGCAGGATCAAGTTTGGGCCCACTGATCTCAGGCACATTTCTTCATGTTGACCTAGATCAAGCTTCCTATGCAGCCATCATTGATGGCTGTATAGGCAAACTCTATGTACCTTTCCTGAGAATCCCTCCACCAGTTTTTCTCGGGAAGATTGAGGTACATTTGAGGCCCTTCACGAAGCTTAAAGAGACTAGCCTTTCCTGCCTCTGATACCAATGTACTGGTGGGAACCCATACTAGACAAAGAAGTACCAACAGCCCCTTGGCCACAGAGCATGGTTGGCATAAATCACACCCAAAGAGGTACAAAGGAGATGTTGGCCTACTAACAGGACTTGGCCCTCTGAGGTTGGGTGCCCCCATCCAGGGTGCATTTACACACTGGATCCCAGTGTGAACAAGGGATGAATCTGAAGCACTAAAATCAGGGATCAGCATTACCTTGACCCAGTACTTGCTGGAGTGTCCATGCAACCTATTTTGCAGTGTCCAGGAAACCCATGTGAAGCTCCTACTTGCCCAGCACCTGCAAATCTGGCTGCTCCCAGACCTCCCTCCCTGCCTCAGTATGGTTCATGGACATTGCCTTCCATCTCATCTAAGTCCTTCCTTCGCACAAAAGCCTGATCCTCAGTGTTTCTACACTTCTAACCACCCTCAAGGCAGCCCAGAACCTTCTTCACCACCACTGCTTATACAGGGCAACTCACAATACAGGTCCTGGGTGAACCTCCCTGAGAAAGTGTATTCCTGGACAGACTCCTTTACCACGTTTCATTATTGGCCCAACCCCAGGCATCCTGCCATGAGTATCCCATAGCATGACATCCCACATCCAGGGTCCAGATAGAGTGGCTTGCTATGGGATTCTCAGGACATTCCCTTTGCCAACAGGTCTGGCAACACCACCTGATAGACCACTGTGGCCTTGATCACAATCCTTCCCCTGTACCAGCATTACCCAAGGGTGTTGGCTGGTATCTGTGAGACAAGGTGAAGTACTGATGTGAACAAACAGCAGAAGGAGGCTAGGGGTTAATTTGTTCCTTCTGTGCTTCTCTCTATCCCCCACCCCCTCTGCCTAGGTTGATTATCTCATTCAGTGGCCACTGTCGGTTTATTGGATTGTTTGAAATGCTAGCTGTGCTGCTTGCATTGTGTTGGGAGTATGAATTGTTTTCTGTCTCCTTGGTCTTGGTCCCTGTATACTTTTTACTAGACGTCAGGCAATGTCTCAAGCATTTTTCAAGGGAATTTCAAGAATACTTATTTTATCTTATGAATGCAATCAAATTGTGGAACAACTTCTGGAAGTGAAGAATGCTTAACAGAAGTCCTATGCCTTGGTTTTGAACCTGCTCATTTCAGAAGCAATGGAATTGCCAAATTCACATATATAGTTCATTATCTTGAAAAATATTGAAGTTATGTAATTTTAAAACCTGAGCATCCAGTAATAGTTGGTTCTTTACAAATGGATCATCTGCCCAACCACGTGTTGGCAGTGAAGATCTGGGCAAATGGAAACTTTAAAGTGGACTATGTCTGCCAATGGATTCTGGAGAGATTTTATCATGCTTGGAATGACGAGATTGGCAGCATTTCAGAACTGTTGAACTATCAAAACCACTTGAGCAGTGCCTTCAGAGCATGCCCCATGTTGGAGGCCCTGAGATGGGGTGGGAGGTTGGGTGGGGCTATTCCCTTTAACCCCCTCCTTACCCCAGATACACACACACAAATGTGGAAACAATGGTCTTACCCACTTTCTGGTAACCCTTGACCCTTTGTGCCCTAATCAACTATGTAATGATTGTCAAAGTAAAAGAAAAAAAACAAGAAAAAAATAGTTGGTTCTTTAATTATTTAATATTGTTTTTGCATAAAATACCAATTCCAGTTTTTAGCAGTATCTCTTTATTATCAAAGTTCCATCTGTCCCTAGTACCAGTGCATGCAAGCATCTATTTATATCAAGTTCAGTTGAAAATTTTTTCCCATAAGATCACATCAAGTAAGACCACAGGTCATTTCAGAAGAATTACCAATATCTGATTGTCTCAATGTGAAAACATAATTGTCTTCAGCATATACTTATGTAATATGATAATCTTAGTATCTTTCAGATTTTACATGTGGCCAATTGGTGTCACTCACCTTTTTTCAGCAAATGTTTTTCTATTGGCTGCCTATTTTATGGAAAGATATAATGAGATTTGAAATTCTCCAAAATTATTCCTTAATGTCCCATATTATAGGTCAGTGAAATAAACCTTATGGAAGGAGAATGTTAAATTCAAAATATATAAACAGGATTGGGAATGCTTAATTTCCTGTAAAGGATTTCACTTTCTCACATTCAAAGAAAAATTATTCTATCATCAATTGCGACTTCTGGGTCTAGCAGTATCAATAAGCCTAGAGCTCAGATTAGCCCAATTACTTACTATTTTTAGCAAACAGTTCCATCCCAAACAACATAGTCTTCACTGACCAAAACTCTGACAAATCTCCACATATACCTTGACTATTCTACCAGACAAATCTTAATGAATTTTTTATACTGAAGTAGAATAGTTCTGATATTTTCTCTGCAGGATAACGGTGTAGTACAATTTGATATTAGGATAATGGGCCATGATCTTAATTTTCTTTTTTAATCTAATTGGGTAATATTAGGAGAGGTGCTCAAACCAAAGTGTACTCCTTTCATGGGATTATATCTCATACATTTATTCCCTTAATGGATTAATATGTGAAAATTTTTAAAAGTTCATGGGAAATTCCTTTTTTTCATTGCGTGTTCTGGAGTCCTTTTCTGTGAGCACTCTTGTGAAAAATGATCCATCTTTTAAAATGTGAGTTGTAAACTCACTAAATACATGGACAAAACTTATGTTTCTTTGTATTTAGAGGCTAATAACTATTGCCATGGTCAATTGCATATAAACTAGCATAAAATATTACTCATGAAGCCATCATAAACTTCAAATCTGAAAATGAGATGTCAAACCACTTGGAATTGTATTTATTTTCATGCATCTGGAACAACCCATATACAAGAATTTCAAATCTGTAAAACATACATGTTGTTTTTATATTGTGAGTCCTTATCAATGGTCAATATATACAATAAACCTAGAACAACATAGTATTAGCTCAGTGGTGATATAACAACCCGTGTTGCTAGGGCAAAAGAAGGTTGTAGTGTAGAGGCAGTCATCATGAGTCAGAAATACCTGAATAGTATTTTAATGAATGTCTAGGAGACAGTGACAATTTTTCCATGATAACTCCACCAAATAGGTCAACCACTTATTAAAAAGAAATTGGATACATCACTGTGGTACAGTGGGTTGTACCACCAACTGCAATACTGGCATCCCATATTTGCATACCAGTTGCTCTGCTTCTGATGTAGCTCCATGCAATCATGCCCGGGAAGGCAATGAAAAGTAGCCCCAAAACTTGGGCATTTGACATCTATTTGGGAGACCAAAAGGAGTTCCAGGCTCCTGGCTCCAGCCTGGCCCAACTGGGACAAATGCAGTTGTTTGGGGGTGCAGTGAACCAGCAGACAAAGCCTATGAAATTGTGTCATAAAATGAAATGTAATTAAAATAAAAAAAGAAGTCATCTTTCTGACTTTTCTTCTCTCTGTCACTCTATGTTTCAAATAAATACATCAGTCATTTCTTAAATGAAAGCTCAAATGGAATACATGTTGCACAATTTAGCAAAGCTAAGGTTTATCAAGGCCATATTAAAAACAATTGAATTCATTCATAGCATATTTCTACTGCATTATACTTAAAATGATGGAGTCAGATTATTTTGGTATTCTGACATATAGATTGATATTTAATAGTGGTTGCCTATTGGGCCTGGCAGTGTGGCCTAGCAACTAAAGTCCTTGCCTTGAACATGCCAGGATCCCATATGGGCATTGATTCTAATCCTGGCAGCCCCACTTCCCATCCAGCTTCCTACTTGTGGCCTGGGAAAGCAGTCAAGGATGGTCCAATGCTTTGAGACCCTGCACCCGTATGGGAGACCTGGAGGAAGTTCCTGTCTCCTGGCTCCAGATCGGCGTAGCACCGGCCATTGCACTCACTTGGGGAGTGACTTATCAGACGGAAGATCTTCCTTTCTATTTCTCCTCTTCTCTGTATATCTGACTTTGTAATAAAAATAAATAAATCTCTAAAAAAATAGTGGTTGTGAGAGGGGAAGATGGCCGACCACAGAGAGCTGGTATACAGTGGAGTATGGAGAGAGAGGGACCGACCCAGCAAAGAAACAAACCAGGAGATACAGAATTGCAGGGAGAGGAGCGTGAAGGTCACTGGACATCACCAAAGTAAGAAGAACCACACAGCTTGGAGGGACAGCCAGAAAAAGAAAGAAAGGAAAGGCAGCATGCTGTGCAAAACTTGGTGAGTTGCAATCCCAGGCAGGAGGAAGGCCGGTGGGAGTCTCTGCCAATCCAGAGAAGACAAAGGCAGCTAGAAAAACCTTTTACAAATACCCACACCAGCGGGGGCCACAGACCACTGGAGTGCTGGAGACCCTAGAGGTGGCTACAGGATTGAACATAGGGGCAATCAACCCATGCAGAGGTAGAGGACAAGCAGAGGGGTTCCCAGCAGCGTGCCTCCCAACAGGACAGCACCTTTGAGAAAGTGCAGTGGGGGACTGGAGCCACGCTCTGGGGTTGGGCTGCAGAACTCCCTGACCCAGCTCGGGGCTGTGGACTCCGAGCAGAAAGCAGCTGGAGACTCTGGCAGAATTCCTTGCTGTGCTCAGCTGGAGACCCAGAGCCTGCCAATCTGGGCAGAGGCGCAGACAAAGGGGGACACAGCAGTGTGCCTCCCAACAGGGGAACACCTTTGAGAAAGTGTAACAGTGAGAGGAGCCACACACTGGGCCTGGGTCGCAGAGCTCCCTGACGCAGGTCAGGGCTTCGGACCCCGAGTAGCCAAGCAGCGAGCCACTGGGGACTCCAGCGGAATTCCTTGTTGTGCTCATCTAGAGGCCCAGAGGCATTGGCGCAACTCAACAGAGTTGCGCCAATAAATCAAGTGAAACATGGAATCCTCAACTTAGAGCACAAAGTTGAGAGCCTAACCAACAGAATGAACACAGCACAGGATAGAATATCAGAAATGGAAGACCATCAGAATGAAAGTCAGCAGCTCATCAAACAATTGGAGACAAACCTGAACAAAGCCAACAGGTCCATACAGGAAATGAAAGATAACCTCAAAAAGTCAAATATTAGTGTAATATGCCTTCCTGAAGGAGTGAAAAAAGAGATAGGCTTGCAACGGGTGCTCGATGAAATAATACAGGAGAACTTCCAGAACACTGGAGATATAAATCCATCACAAATCCAGGAAGGACAGAGAACCCCCAACAGATTCGACCCAAAGAGATCCTCATCCAGACATTTGGTCCTCAAGCTCCCCTACAGCAAATACAAAGAAACTATTCTGAGACAAGTAAGAAGAAAGGACAAGATTACTTTCAGGGGAAGGCAAATCAGAATCATGGCTGATCTCTCAGAAGAAACACTCCAAGCAAGGAGAGAATGGGATAAAATCTTTCAAATTGTGAAAGAAAACAACTGCCAACCAGGAATAATGTACCCAGCGAAGATTTCATTTGTATTAGAGAATGAAATTAAATTCTTCCACAATAAAGTGAAACTCGAAGAATACGCCAGCAGGAAACCAGCTCTAGAAAATCTCCTTAGGAAGATGCTAAACCCAGAAAGAAAAAAGGAAAACCAAAACCTCCCCACTAAAATCCATACGAGCAAAGTCAGTCGATCAGAGATACTAATATACGCAAATACACACTTGCATGCTTACACATGCTCATGGCTGCTCAAAATCACAACCTCTCCATATTATCTCTAAACACAAATGGCCTAAATTCACCAATCAAAAGACACAGATTAACAGAATGGATCAACAAACAGAACCCAACCATATGTTGTCTACAAGAGACAAATCTAACCAAAAAAGATGCTAAGAAACTGAAAGTGAATGGATGGAAAAAGATATTTCACACCAATAGACGAGAAAAAAAGGCTGGAGTAGCTGTTCTAATCTCAGATGACTTAGACTTCAACGTGACAAACATCAAAAGAGACAGAGATGGGCACTTCATATTGCTGAACGGAACTTTCCAGCAAGAAAAGATTACCTTTATAAACATCTATGCACCGAACACAAGTGCACCCAGCTACGTGAAGCAATTGCTGATGGACTTAAGAGTGGACACAGATGCACATACAATAATCGTGGGAGACATCAACACTCTGTTAGCACCAACAGACAGATCAAAGAAACAGAAACTTAACAGAGAAACAATAGAACTCACACAGACCATAGAACTAATGGACTTGGTAGATATTTACAGAACCCTCCACCCCACGGACACAAAATACACTTTTTTTCAGCAGCCCATGGCACCTTCTCCAGTATTGACCATGCGATAGGGCATAAAGCAAGCCTCACTAACTTCAAAAAATCAGAATAATACCATGCACCTTTTCAGACCACAAAGGAGTGAAACTGGAAATCAATAAATCAAAACGCCCCAGAAAATACATAAACACCTGGAGGTTGAACAATTGGCTACTAAATGAACAATGGGTCAGAGAAGAAATAAAGGATGAGATAAAAAAATTTATGGAAACCAATGAAAACTTAAATACAACATTCCAAAACTTGTGGGACACCACCAAAGCAAAGTTGCATGGTAAGTTCATAGCAATTGGAACCTATGTCAAAGCCCAAGAAAGATACCAATTACAAGAATTAAACACACACCTCCAGAAATTGGAGAAACAGCAACAAAATGACCCTACAAACAAAAGGAAACAAGAAATCATCAAAACAAGGGAGCAGATAAACCAAATTGAAATAAAAAAAAACTATACACAAAATCAAAGAATCAAAAAGCTGGTTCTTTGTGATGATAAACAAAATAGACAGCCCACTGGCCCATTTGACAAAGAAAAAAACAAGAGAAAATGAGAATTGACAGCATCAAGCATGAAAAAAGCAACATAACTGACATCACAACCATTAAGAAAATAATCAGAAACTAATATGAACAACTGTACTCCAACAAATCAGAAGATCATCAGGAAATAGAAAAGTTCTTAGACTCCCACCACTCACCAAAACTTAACCCAGAGGCAACAGAAGACCTGAACAAACCTAAAACTGAGGCAGAGATCAAATCAGTGATTGAAGATCTCCCAACGAAGAAAAGCCCAGGTCCAGATGGTTTCACTCCAGAATTCTACAAATCATTCAAAGCAGAACTAACCCCAATCCTCTACAAATTCTTCAAAACAATAGAAAAGGAAGCAACCCTTCCAAACTCATTCTATGAAGCCAACATAACCTAATCCCAAAACCGGATAGAGAACTAACAGAGAAGGAAAACTACAGACAGATCTCCCTGATGAACATTGATGCTAAGATTCTCAACAAACTCCTAGCGAATAGAATTCAATAAAACATCAGACAGATCATTCATCCGGACCAAGTAGGATTCTTCCCTGGCATACAGGGATGTTTCAACATTTGGAAATCCATAAATGTAATACACCACATCCAAAAAATGAAAAACAAAAATCACATAATAGTAGCAATTGATGCGGAAAAAGTTTTTGACAAAATCCAACACCACTTCCTGCTAAAAACCCTAACCAAGGTAAGCACAGAAAGAACAATCCACAACATAATCAAAGCAACATATAGAAAACCCAACACTGGCATTATATTGAATGGAGAAAAACTGGGACCCTTCCCACTGAGATCTGGAACAAGGCAAGGATGTCCATTATCACAATTGCTATTCAACATAGTCCTAGAGGTACTTGCTGAGGCCATAAGACAAGAAAAAGAAATTAAAGGAATTCAAATGAGAAATGAAGAAGTCAAGCTTTCAGTATTAGCAGATGACATGATCCTTTACATAGAAGAACCAAGAGACTCAATACAGAGACTGCTAGAACTTATATGAGAGTTTGGTAGAGTGGCAGGGTACAAAATAAATGAACAAAAAGCAATAGCCATAGTGTATGCAAACAGCCCCAAGATGGAAAAAGATCTAACCAGCATGGTACCATTCAAAATAGCAGAGAAGAGTATGAAGCATCTAGGAATAAATCTCATCAAAAACGTAGGAGATCTATTTGAAGAAAACTACAGTAAGCTTAAAAAGTAAATTGAGGAAGACTTCAAAAAATGGAGAAACTTCCCATGCTCCTGGATAGGTAAAATGGACATGCTCCTGGATAGGTAAAATGGACATGCTCCTGGATAGGTAAAATGGACATGCTCCTGGATAGGTAAAATGGACAGCGTCAAGATGTCCATACTACCAAAAGCAATATATATATTCAACGCAATCCCAATCAAAGTACCCAGAATATGCTTCATAGAACTCCAAAAAATGATACAAAGGTTCATTTGGAAACACAAAAAACCATGAATAGGTAGAACCATCCTGAATAATAGGAAGTTAACAAGGGGAAACTCAGTTCCAGACCTCTGGACAGTGGTGGTTATCAAAACAGCCTGGTACTGGCACAGAGATAGAGAGGAGGATCAATGGAGCAGAATAGAAACAACAGATGTGAGATCATGCAGATACAACCAAATAATCTTTGACCAAAAAAAAAAAAAAAAAAAAAAACCAGATGACAACCCATGCAAATGTGAAGGTATCGTCAATAAATGCTGTTGGGACAACTGGATAATAGCCTGCAGAAACCAGAAGATGGACCCACATCTCTCACCATACACTAAGATCATATCTAAATGGATAAAAGACCTAAACCTTTATCCACAAACCTTCAAACTTTGGGAAGAAAATGTTGGAAACACCCTGCAAGAACTAGGTGTAGGCCCTGTCTTTCTAAATAGAACACCAAAAGCGCTAGCAGTCAAGACCAAAATAAACAAATGGACTACATCAATCTAAGAAGCTTCTGCACAGCAAGGCAAACAATCAAGAAAGTTAAAAAGCAACCCACAAAATGGGAGATCTTTGCACACTACATAGGTGATAGTGGGCTAATCTCCAGAATATACAAAGATCTCCAGAACAACCAAAACACCAAAAGAAACAAACCACTCAAGAAATGGGCACAGGAAATGGGCAGACATTTCACAAAGGAACAAACCCAAATGGCAAACAAACATATGAAAAAATGCTCAAGTTCCCTGGCAGTAAGGGAAATCTAAATTAAGACATCAATGAGGTACCACCTAACACCAGTAAGTATGCCTCATATACAAAAAAACCATCAACATCTGCTGGCAAGGATGTGGGGAAAAAGGACCCTTTCTCCACTGCTTGTGGTACTGCAGGTTGGTACAGCCTCTATGTAAATCAGTATGGAGAACACTCAAACAACTCAAAATCAGCATACCATATGATCCAGCAATAGCACTCCTAGGAATATATCCAAAATACCTGCTACACAAGAAACCTACACGCACCCCCATGTTCATAGCAGCACAATCAATAATTGCAAAAACTTGGAAGCAACCAAAATGTCCGTCAACAGAAGACTGGATAAGAAAGCTATCGTTTATTTACTCCATGGAATACTACTCAGCTATTTAAAACAAAACAAAAAAAAAACAAAAAAAACCAAAATGCAGTTCTTCGTGGCCAAGTGGGCCCAACTGAAAACCATTATGCTAAGGGAAATGAGTCAATCCCAAACGTTAGATACCACATGCTTGCCTTAATTTAAGTTGAAATGCTGTCAATCTGAAAAATGGTACCTGTAAAATGTAATATTATTTCAACATCTAACAACCTGTATCTCATGCAACAACATAATGTGATGTAATCAATGAACCAACCATCAATGTGAGGCAGACTGCTCATGATATACGTCAAAGAACTGTAAAACCTAATGCACTTTTAAGACCCTATGCTTCTTGGCAATGGGAAGGGACTGCAGAGAAATCTTCCATCTCCCTAGAATGTGTGAGGCAGACGTAAAGCATAATCTATCAAGAACGTAACAGATAACTTATAGACAACAGACTCGAATCAGCATTAGAAAATAGTAAAATCACAAAGACATAGGGGGTATCAAGAGCAATCCTGACAACCTCTTAACAAGAGATCATATGCACATACCAGCGGGGATCCCAGAGTGGAGAAGGTGGACAAGAGACTTGTATCCCAACCCTGGAGACTCCTGGATCTTCACCAAGGACTATCAGCATGGGCACGAAGGACTACATTGCAACTGCCAAGGGGACCACGGGGAATTGGAGTGTCTTCTGAGGCTAAGTACTCTGAGGTCAACCACTCCCATTTTGAATCTCCCACATGCGATAGAAGAAGTCCAAATCCCTTCTTGCAGAGCCCAATGTCACCAGAACAACAGCAAGGAGGCCTGTGCAGTCTACAGAAACAGAAAAACAATAAACTCCCTTCAAGACTAGGGAGAGGAGCTTCCTCTGGTCCTTACTTAGTTCCAACACTGGATCCCCATCCTCTCTTGCAATGATCATTAGGGTCGCCCCGGAGGCCCCCCAAACAAAACAAAAACAAACAACAAAAATTAGAATAGACAGAGAACAACAAGGAAAGCTTAGAACTAGACAAGAAATGACCAGTGAGGACTCACACATACCTTACTAGGTAGGACATGAAAATAAATTACTCCCAACTAGGGTATGGAGGATTTCTCTGCACACCCCTCCCAACAGTGTTCTATGCCTCAACTGGTGTCATATGCCTTGTTAAAGTCATAAGCCAGTTTGAACTACCCTAAAATCTGCCAAGTTCAGTAAAAATTATGCTTCAACACAATGAACTGCTAAATACTAAAATGAAAATAGACATGAGACAGCTAAATAGTATCCTATAACCATTTTAAGGTGGATAGAAGTCAGTTGTATATAAACTATAAGTGAAATGTCAATGAAGTAGTCACAGGATGTGGTTAAGAACTTGCATTTTCTAACATATCAGTCACTCAATACCATGTCAATTAACCCCATAATGTTGTAAACTCTTGTTGATGTTATGTTATGGCTTTTAATTGTTCGGGATAATATTCTGCCAGCTCTGCTTTTAGAGCAGAGACAGTCTCCCCAAGAAACTGTTGAATTGATCTGGACAATAAAATGCTGGACTTTATGCATGGTACATGCTTGCAATGAAAGAAACAAGACTGGATTTGAACTGTAATACTGCAATAAGGTGGAGCAATCCACCAAGGGGGGAGGGCACGGGGGGGGAGGGAATGGTGCAACATAGAGCCTATGAGACAATGTGATAAAATGAAATGCAATGAAAAATATATATATATTATATATATATAAAAATATATATATATGAATAGTGATTGCCTATTGATTTACTCAACTTTAAGTTACATTGCTCAGCATACTATGGAAGTTAGATTTTTATCATGGGAAAATTTTATGAAGTATTATAACACACACCAATGAAAAAGCATAAATTGTATTTTCTTTAGGTAATTTCATGCATGAAATGTTAACTACTTTTAGCTAAAACTTCAAGTTACTTGCATCAGTAAAATAGACATTAATTCTAATTATTTAGTGACTACATTGAACCCACTGAAACTCTCGACATAGAAATTACATATTGACAGGAATTGAGGTGGGAAAATAGGGTAAAGACATGTTTAAACATATAGAGAATCATTAGCTAGGATGAAGCACACAGGGCACATTCCAGAAAATAGGAGTGGACAGGTCGAAGTAGAGAGTAACCTGGAGGCTGATGGACACAGGAAAGCAACAGACAAAATGGTGTGGTGTTGCAATGACCAGATAACTCAGTGGCAGTCAGCAAGCAGGGAAATGAACTCTACCAGTGGCCAGAGCTCCACCAACAGCCAGGTGAAAAAGGGAGTTAACTGAGAGATCACCAGTTGAACCCAGGAAAAGAACTGGCCATCCTGCATATTTGTTTGATTTGACAAAGAGCAGAGACAGAGCAGTAGATCGCAAACAGGCAGTATGGGAACAAGGTGGGTGGATCTCACAGCCCATACTCTCAACAGAGCCAAATCGAGTGCCATTTTGTGTAGAGGCAGAGATTTTGCGACAGGACTGCTCATGCACTGAGCGTAGAGAGACTTCATTTGTGGCTCAATCCATCGCACCAACAAGGCAAACTACAGATTTCACCAAAATAGATCCGGGTAGCCCCTGGACCTAAAATCCAGCAGATCCTGTTCTCCACCAGTGGCAAATCTGGTGCCATTTTGAATACTGTGGCAAAGGCTAGTTGCATGTGTTGAGCTCACACCCAGGTGAGCACTTTTAACTGGAACAACAGGGAAAATAATACCAACTTGGCATTCTACAGGTCAAAACAGGTTCAGGTTGCCCTCAGACCTAATGGCCAGTAGGCTTGAACCAGAAGTTGAAGACAAGTTGTACAGGCAACAATGCAATCATAGTACGGGATCAAAGGAGGTGAAAAGTGGTGAGCCAGGAGTTGGGGCTTTGAAGACCATGATGGAAGAGCCCAGACCTCAAATTCAATGGAGGGCCTGGCACAAGTGACTGAAAACAAAGCACTGGGTACCAAATGCATAAGTAAAAAGAACTGTAAATCTGTGGGTGACACAGTTTAGAAACCAGCCCTAAGGAGAAGAGCCTGCTAACCAGATGTACAATGACCAAGAGCAAAAGAATAAACAGAAGTACAATGAATATTACTGAAGACTCCCCTGCAAAGGAGCAAATGCCTTTGCCAACCTCAGAGTTGACTGAGATATACCTTGAGAAAATGGGGGATACAGAATTCAGGAAACTCATTTTAAAGCTTCTTATCAACAACTGAGAAGCACATACAGGAGTTCAAGGAATTTAAGGAATATGTTACACATGAAATAGCAGCACTAAACCAAAAGCAAGATAAATAATTAGAAATGAAGAACAGAATAGATCATATTAAAAACTCAATAGAAAGTCTTAATAACAGAATGAAGGAAGAAGAACAAAGAATTTCAGAATTGGAAGATACTTCTTGTCACACTGGGAAAACAATAAAAAATCTGGAAGCAGAGCTAGGTCAAGCTAAAAAAAGTATTCAAGAATCAAGAGACACTATTAAAAGGACAAATATAAGAGTTATGGGACTTTCAGAAGACACAGAAAGAGAAGCTGGGTTTAAAGCTGTATTCAATAAAATAATAAATGAAAAATTCCCTAATATAGAGAAATATTTGGGAAATAACACTAAGGAGGGGCACAGAAATCCAAACAGAATTGACCAAAAGTGATCTTCACCATGACACATTATAATCAAGCTCTTTTCAATCAAACATAATGAAAAGATCCTTAAATGTGTACATGGAATAATCAAATGACATATAGAGGGGTGGCAATCAGAGTCATAGCTGGTCTCTCACAGGAAGCTCTATAGGCCAGGAGAGAATAGAGCAACATATTTTGGATTCTAAAAGGAAAAAAAAAATTATCAGCCAAGAATAACATATCCAGCAAAGCTTTCCTTTGTCTTTGAAAATAAAATTCTTCCATGGTAAAAAAAAATACAACTCTTAAGATCTGCCCTACAAACAACACTTAAAGATGTTCTCTTGACAGAGAAAATGAATAGCACCCACACAAACCAAAGACAAATGTGAAGAACATCCTGGTAAAATAACAACAGAAGACTAAATCAAACAATGACCAACCCCTTGCCAAAATGTCAGGACCAAATTACCACCTTTTTATATTAACTCTGAATGTAAATGACTTAAACCCATTAATTAAACATGACACAAGCAAAGATCAGTGGAAACTATATCTATGGATTTTAATGTTTTGGTTTTTATTTTTATTTCTTCAAAATAGTTTTATTTCTCAAATTCTTCAGTGACTCACAGATCAAATGATTGCATCATTTTCTTCAAGACATTTCTTGATTTTCTTTTTTAGTTCTTCAGAAACACATTACTCATTCAGTAGCATATTATTTAACTTCATGGTATTGAAAATTTCTATTTTTCTTCCTGCTGTTAATTTGGTTTTGTTGCTTTTCATGTAAGGGATGTATAGTAACTGTGTGATGCAGACTATCATATCCAGATGAGAGGATACAATGCAGTATGCATCTCTATTTCCAGACAAAGATGGACTTGCAGGAAACTGTTAAATATATCTTCACAATAGGATGCTGGACTCTGCCATTGTGCATGCCCGCAATGATGGACTTATGACTGCATATGAAGAACTATACCATTTTAATAATATAGGAGAAATCAATGTGTTGGGGGAGGAGATCTGGGGAGGGATCAAGGGAAATCCCAGAGTCTATGGAACTGTATCATTAAATAATAATAACAATAATTTTAAAAATGGGAAAAGTTAATGCAAGTAAAAAAGGAAATTATATATTATTATTTTTTTTATGCTTAAACTTTTGATTTATTTGCTTTGCTTCAACGATATTATAAAATGTAAGCATTCAACATCCATTTCCTTCACTTTTATTTCGGTGTCAATATGACAACAGTGTAGAGTTTTCATTCTGATATTTTACCTCATTCCTGGAGTAATTCAAGTGTGACCGATGCATTTGCTGTTCCCTAAAAGCTATTTGCTTTCCTGTGTCTCCCTTTTTTTACTGTGTGTTCTGCCGAAAGATGGAGACTAATTATTGAAATTAAGAGATGGAGAGTAACAATTGAAATCCACCTACCACTCATGGGCAGAGAAACCAGTTGTCTTTCTTTTTTTTTTTTTTTTTTTTTTTAAATTATTTATTATTTAACTTCAGTAATTACATTGTATTATGTGACACAGTTACATAGATACTTGGGTTCTCCCCACCCCTCCCCAAACCCTCCCACCATGGTGGATTCCTCCACCTTATTGCATAACCACAGCTCAAGTTCAGTTGAGGTTTCCCCATTGCAAGCGTATACCAAACATAGAGTCCAGCATCTTATTGTCCCGTCAAGTTCAACGGTTTCTTAGGTATACCCTCTCTGGTCTGAAGACAGAGCCAGCAGAGTATCATCCCAGTCAATTGAAAGCTCCAACATACCATCAGCAAAAATTTACATCATTATGGAATTAATTGACATAGTAATGAGTAACCAATATGTTAAAAGTAAATGCGGGTTCCCAGCCACCTTCTGTGACCACCTCACCTATACTTCAATTTTAGTTTATACACAACATATAACATTCAAAACATAACATGTTATACATAACATCATATTATAATATCCATGATTTTATGCCAGTTTCTAAATCAAGAGCAAAACACGTGCCCTCACATCAAATTTCTGAGTATAATTACAATAGTTTTGTTATTTTCCCTCATTTATCCATAAACATTGACCTCACAGTTCTGTATAATGTATGGTAAAAATGTACACTATAAGTGAATTATCCAATCAGGGATAATTCCAACAAGTCATAAAACTTCTAAGTATAAAAATTATGTTCATGAAAAAGGGACGATGTTCTTTTCAAGTAGGTCAGTTACTCATGGTCAAGTGTTAAGTTCATCAGTCACTAATATTTTTCCTGAGTTAAAACAATTTTCTGAAAGGCCAGTCTTTTGTAGGAAAACACTCCACCTGAATATTTCCTAGCTGTAACAGTGCTGGTGTGTTGAAATACAGTGATCTTCAAAAATCATGATCATCAAATCATGGGGAAACCAAAACTTTGTATTATAAGTAGATTAGTCAAGGGCATATGAAACTGAATAACCAAAAATTTGTACTTTCTCCAATTTAAATTGAATACTCTAGAAAGAGCAAAATATCTCCAACACCTTATTTAAGGATTTTATCTCATTTTTACTGTAGTTCCACTGAGAATGAATGGTGCATCATTATATGTTCTAAGACAGGCTCTAAGATTCACTATTGATCCATACCACTGTAGCCCCAACAAAGGTATCCATTGGTCTTGAAAAATATTACCACATAAAGCATCTTAAAAAACTGGCGATTACATGGACTGTAGTTAAAATAACCATCTGAAGAATAACTGGAAGCTTTCATTTTGCTGGAGAAAAAAAATCCTGATATAAGGCCAAATGTCAATTAATTAATATATTCATAGAGTTAACTGATTTTTTTGAGGTAATACATTTACCCTGAATAATGCTGGTAGCCTAGAAATGACTACAAAGTAATAGAATTTTTTGACATTATTTATGTTTTACTTTATTTTTAGGGAATCTTTAGTAAAAATTAGTTCCTGTAATTACATTGAGCTTATATGAACTATTTATTATTTTTAATTTTTGTGAGGCAGGTTAATGGAGATGGAAAGAAAGAGTAAGAAAAAAACAGGGAGTGACAAAGGGAAAGAAGGGGGTGGAAGGACAAAGGGAGCAGCGAGAGAACTCCCTTTCATTGGTTCACTTCCCAAATGCCCCAAAAGCTGAGGTTAAGGCCAGGGTTGAAGCTGGGAGTCAGAGACACTATACAGTTCTACCTTGAGGGTAGTAGGGACCCAATTACCTGAGCCATCACCAGTGCCTCCCAGGATCTGCATTGGCAACAGTCAGGAATTGAATCCAGGCACTCAAAGGTGGGACATGGACATCCTAAATATGGAATCAACTGCCTACTCCTGAATTCTGTCTTAATTGTTATTGTCACTGTACAATTTTCTTTGTTGATAGTTCCTTTTAATGTTGCTCTTACATTTTGTTGTTTATAATTTTCTTTGGCAATATGCCTATATTCTTGAAAGTATGTTTAGGATGGGCAATTACTTAGACACTAAACATTTAATCAGTAGAAAAAACTCAGTTTATCCACAATCATTTTCTCTTCAAATCATGTTATAGCACTAGAATATCTGTCAAGTTTGCATTATAATTGTGATTTTTCTTTGTGCATTAATCTTTTCTTTGTATCTGATAATGCCAATGTTATATATACAATGAAGTGCTGATATTATGATGATATTTAAACTTAAGTTTGGAGTAATGAACCCTTGAAAATGGCCTAGAGTGTGCATATTGTATTAAGTAGATTCTTTGAGTAGCCCCATGTAAGAAAAGACTCGTCTTTGAGAGACTGGCATTTAGCATAGTGGGTAAGACAGTACTTGGGGTGTCTGCAATCCAAGTTGAGTGCCTGGGGTTGTGTCTGGGCTCTGCTTCTGCTCTTAACTTCCTGGTACTGGGCACCCTGGGAGTTAGAGAGTGATGGCTCATGTAACTGAGTCCCTGTCATCCATGTGAGAAAACTTGATTCAGTTCCAGGATTTCATTAGGCCTGGTTTAATCCCAACTATGGGGACTTCGTATTTGAGAATTTCAGAATTGAGCCAGAAGATGGAAGATCTGCATACATGCTCTCTCTCTTTCCAAATAAACTATAGTCATCCATCATTCAAGATTATGATTTTTCATATTTTTCTGAGTGTTTTTACAGTTTGAGGCAATTTTTTGGATTGTTGATTTTGTTTTTTTGCAACTTACACAGAACTGAAATCAAGAGATGATGCTTGATCATTTGAAGTTGTAGTTTGAATTTTTATTCTATGTTCCAATTATTTCTTGTGATCAATAAATTATACAACAATATTAATCTTGTAAGTCAATGCAGGGAGAAGAAAAACAGTCCAATTGCCCATATAACATTTCCTGAAGAAGGTGTGTTCATATTATCAGTTCCAACATGAATTACAAAGACAGCCTGAGGGATGGACCCATGAGGCCACAGAGAGACAGCCTCAGGCAGTGCTCCTAGGTTATAATAATTATTGAATTGCAAGCTGATTTTGGAATATTTGTTGAAGGTGGTGAATAGGATCATCAAATTATAAAAATAATATTGTAATATTAAAAAGTGTTCACTTTATATCTTAAAGACAAATCCATCCAACTGCCTATTGATAATATCTGTCAATAATATTTGACTTGCAATAAATTCTATCTCCATGAAAGATAGTCATCTGACATATATGTGTCAAGGATATATATTTAAAACTTACAAACTTTGGTGAAATTCCCTTTTTAAAGTTCGATTCTAATTGTTCCTTATTGCTATGACTTGTACCAGCTTTTGGTTTCATTCTGTTTGCATCTGAACCACAGGTTCCTACAGTTGCTCCAAAGTACTAAACTTGTCAGTAGTTTTATGTCATACAAGTTCGCATTTGTGACCTTTTTTTTCTATTCCCCTTAACATTGTATTTAATGGTCTCATTTAATTTGATCGCAAAATTTTGATCTCTGTGTAACAACTGTTGTATACAGAACAAAATTTACTCACAGTAACCAAACTAAATAAAATATATTTAAACATATTTTATTTTTATATGTTTATGTGTTAGATTAACATATACTGTACATTAAACTTTCGTCCACTTAATTACATCATAAATGTATTACATGTCTGAACATGTTAGCTCTTTAGTTATGGCATATTTGGGGGATTAAAACAACCTTTATCATTGGAGCCAGGATATTTTCTCCTCATTGGTACAACCATTGTAGCTTTCATAAATTTTATATCAATGTCTACAAAAAATAGTGAGCACTTTGGAGTTTTGCAATATTATTGAAAATGTTTCTATTTGACTACGACAATATTCAGCTTAGTTGATTATTTTTTCCTATCAGTGTATTCAATCACATAAAGCATGGAGATGATTAAGGATATTTTATTTGAGTAGTATTGATCTATCTACAGACAGATTTGAAATTTTGCATTTCTCTAAATGTGTACCTCACAATTGGTAAATGTGAAATATTATGACAAAGAAATTATTGTCCTGTGATCTTGTCCCATATTTGACAATTTGTAATTAGTATAAAATTCCTTGAGGTTGAGGGTGCAATTTTTTCTAAAAGTACTTAAGAAGCTTTATATTTAAGTTATATGAAATAATATCAAAGTTAGTATCAACAAGATAATTAAGAAGAAAGTAACAAGCTTATCACCTCTGCTGCCTCTGGTGTTCATCCATTAGAGAAGGGTTTCTCCTCAGGTTACATAGTACTAGCTAGTTTACATATGGAAAATTTAACCTTGAGATGTACAGCCCACTCAATTCTAGATAATAGAACTACAGGTGAAGTATGTGTACATTTGAGTTTTTCCTTCACGTTGATAGCACTGCAAGTCATCAACAGCAGAGGTAGGATTCTGTACAGTACAGGCTGTTACTGAAGCATTTTTGTGCTGGGTCTCCTGCAAACTACCAATAACACACTTTCTGGTGGTGGTGGGGAGTTCCAGTATCTGCATGTCCAGTGGAAAAGTTCACCTTGTAAAACCTACACATTTAACAAGAATTATGTAATCAGTTGTGTTTTCCAGCATAGCAGATCACTGGTTAAGATAAAAGCCAACATTTTCAATCATCCAAATAAAAAAAGGGAAATGTTATGCTTGCCAGAGAGTATTATTTTTGATAAAGTTAATGATAAAGCGTGTATCACTGAAAACCAATGGTTTGATACAATTTAGTCAGGGAATTCTTTTTTTAGGTTATGGTTTATTCATTGTACTTATTCAAATGACTGGAAATAATTAGTAGACAAATTATTGATATTTGTAGGGTATCCCAGTCTAGTTACATATATAAAATTATTTCCTCTATTGGCTCTAGGTATCCAGAATTCTGAAAGTTTAAAATTATGTGATTCACTAAGTGCTTGATTAGTCTTTGTGTGTCTTAGAAATATGCAGCACTGTCAAAATTATAATAATTCTATGAATGATAAAGAGTCTGTAAGATGAGTCCCATTCACAATAACTGCAAAAAAAACTTGCATAACTTGAACTAAATTTAACCAAGGATGTGAGGGATCCTTATGATGAAATTGTAAAACATTAAAGAAAGAAATAGAAGACACGAAAATGGGAAAGTGCTTGTGGATTAATAGAATTAATATGCAAATGCTCATATTATGAAAACAGTTTACAGATTCAATAAGATCACAATAATAAAACTACATCAATTTCAGATCTAAAAAAAAGTGATGGTAAATTCCACGTGGAAAAAAAAAGACCCAGGAGAGCTGAAGCAGTTTTAAACAA
Source organism: Ochotona princeps (assembly GCF_030435755.1). Lineage (NCBI taxonomy): Eukaryota > Metazoa > Chordata > Mammalia > Lagomorpha > Ochotonidae > Ochotona > Ochotona princeps. The sequence goes on from NC_080837.1 coordinate 77,297,154, forward strand.
CAAAACAATGATGGAGACATCAACATCCACTTCAAAATGTGATATAGGACAATAATAACCCCAAAAGCCTGACACTGGCACAAAAACAGACATGAGGATAAATGGAATCAAGTAAAAATCCCAGAAGTTAAGCCACACATACATAGTAAACTAATTTTAGACAAACTGAAATCAATCTGAGGATGAAAGAAAGTCTCTTCAACAAATCGTGCTGTGAAAATTGGATCTACACGTGCTGAAGTGTGCAACAATATCCCTACCTTAGACCTTATATAAAGATCAACTGAAAATGCATCAAGGATCTAAATTTATGACCTGATACCATTAAATTACAAGAGAAAACATATGGGAAACTCTATAAAACACAGGCATAGATGAGGACTTCTTGGAAAAGACTCCATATGCACAAGCAATTAGGATAAAGATAAACAGATGGGATTACATAACCTGAAAATTCTGCACTATAAGAAAGCAACAACAAAGTGAAGAGTCATTCATCAGAATGTGGAAAATATTTACAAACTATGAAATTGATAGAAGATTAATATCCAGGATTATAAAGAACTCAAGAAATTCAACAACAATAAAACAAAAGATATTAAAAAATGGTCATACAGGGAATTTTCAAAGGTCAAAATACAAATGGTCAGCAGACCCATGAACACACACAACAGGAAAATACAAATAACCACAATGAGGTTTTACATTACTCCAGTTAGAATAGCTATTACGCCCCCTCCAAAAAAAATGTTGGCAAGGATGTTGGGGTTAAGGCATTGTTTTCCATTGATGTTGGGAATGTTGACTAGTAACAACCATGATCAAGACAGTATGGAAATTCTTCAGAGATCTGAAAATAGATCTACTATATGGTGCAGCTATACCACCTGGGAAAATACCCAAACAAAATGAAATCTGCATATAAGAGAGTTATTTGTACCTGCATGTATATTGCAGTAGGATTCACAATCACTAAGATACAGAATCAATCCATATGTCTAGCTAAGATATAGAATCAACCCATATGTCTATCGAATGATGACTAGTTAAAGAAGATGTTACATATATACTATGAAAATATTCAGCCATAAAAAAGAGTTCAATCTTGTCTTATGCAACAGAATTGATGCCAACGGGAAGCCATCATACTTAGTGAAATAAGCCAGCTCCCAAAAGGCAAACATGCTTTCCTTGATCTGTGGTAATTACGACACAGAATACACAAAATGTAACCTAAATGTTCGAGATTGACATTTTGAAATTCGATTTTTGTTTACAGACTTTGTCTATACCTTTAGGTACAGAATTTTTTTATTTGATAGTTGTTGCATTATTTACCTAATGGAATGCTAAACTTATGTTTGCAAAGTTAACTGGAGTATGCCATTGTGAACTTTTTAAAAAAATAGTAAAAAAAAAATTTTTAAATGGAAGGGGTTGGTTATGGAATATGTGCAGGTGTGCAGGAGGAAGGGCAGGGTGACAAGTATCACTTAATCCTAGATCTCTATTGTGAAATATGTGACATTTGCTCACTTTATATAAATAAATTAAAATATAAAATATTTAATATTTTATAAATGTGGTAGCTTTATAATCTGCTGTCACAGGATTCATGGAAATATTGACTCTAGTAGGCTGTCTTGACTTATTTTTGTATATCCTGTAAAAATTGTTTCTGAAAAACAATGTGTCTTTGGATTCTTTCATGGGCAATTTGATCTAATTGTAAAATTTTGAAGTTTTGGGTAAATTCTTTTTGTGCGAATGAGCTTGTTGGTGGCAGGAAAAAGCCACTCTATCATATAATATGGGAATAAATAAAAAGTATATTTTCCCCTAAAGTGTTTTTATCTCTGTTTTATTTCTATTTTGTTTTGTTTGCTGATTATTTTTCTTAACTTATGAATAAGAGTTCCTGGTGGCAATGATTAGTATTTAATTCCCCAGCACAAACTGTGGTAGTCAAGTTTCATCTTGGTCTTATAACTGAGAGAAAGAGAGATAGAGAGATGGAGGAGGGGGGAGTGAAGGAAGAGAGAAAGTGAGAGAAGGAGAGAGAAAGAGGGAGAGGGAGAGAGGGAGGGAAAAGGAAGGGAGAGAGATAGAGAAAGAGAAATTCCATTTGCTAATTCGCTCTTTAAATGTCTGCCAGAACTGTGGGTAGGCTGAGGCAGAAGTCAGAGGTAGAAACTCAACCAATTCCACATGCGTGTTAGGAGCTTAAATACCTGACTCATCATTTCTGTCTCCCAGAATCTGTATTAGGAGATACCTGGAGCCAGGAATCAGAGTCAGGAATTGAACCTACACACTCCACTAGTTGGTGAAGGCATTTCAAGGGGAGTCCCAACTACTAGGCTATATGGCCACTCTTAGTTATTATTTTGGATGTTTCATTTTGCTTTCCATAACAAACTCTGTTTTGAAAGATATATCATATACCAAACATAGAGTCCAGCATCTTATTGTCCAGTCAAGTTCAATGGCTTCTTAGGTATACCCTCTCTGGTCTGAAGACAGAGCCAGCAGAGTATCATCCCGATCAATTAAAAGCTCCAACATACCATCAGCAAAAATTTACATCATTATGGAATTAATTGACATAGTAATGAGTAACCAATATGTTAAAAGTAAATGCGAGTTCTGCTGGACTCTATGTTTGGTATATGCTTGCAATGGGGGAATATCAACTGAACTTGAACTGTGGTTATGCAACAGGTGGAGGAATCCACCATGGTGGGAGGGTTTGGGGAGGGGTGGGGAGAATCCAAGTACCTATGAAACTGTGTCACATAATACAATGTAATTAATGAATGAGGAATAATAAATAAATAAATTTTAAAAAGATATAACAGTATTGCAGAAATTCAATTGACTCTTATAAGTCAGTAACTAGTTTCCCTTGTAATATATTAGTCACTATTGATGTTTGAAAGTCTCTGTTCTTTCCAGTTCGTTAGTCTATAGCACACCACAAACACATATAAGAAATATTTAAAAAGTTTTCCCAACCCTGGAGACTCCTGGATCCTCACCAAGGACTATCAGTACCGGCACCAAGGACTACAAGGCAACTGCCAAGGAGACCACGGGGAATTGGAGTACCTTCCGAGGCTGAGAACTCTGAGGTTATTCACTCACATTTGAATCTCCCACATGGGATGGAAGAAGCCCAAATCCTCCCTTGCAGGATTCAATGTCATCAGAATAACAGCCAGGAACCCTGAGTAGTCCACAGAAACAGAATAACAGTAAATTTCCTTTGGGACTTGGGAGAGGAACTTCCTCTGGTCCTTACTTAGTTCCAACACTGGATCCCCCCCCTTTCCTGCAATGACTATCAGGGTTGCCCTGGAGGCCCCCCAAAACAAAACAAAAAAACAAAACAAAACAACAACAAAAATTAGAATAGATAGAGAACAACAAAGAAAGCTTAGAACCAGACAGGAAACAGTCAGCGGGACTCACGTATACCTTACTAGGTAGGACACGGAAATAAGTTACTCCTAACTGGGGAATTGAAGATTTTTCTGCACATCCCTTCTAAAACTGTTCTGTGCCTCAATTGTTGACATATGCCTTGTTAAAGTCATAAGCCAGTTTGAACTATCCTAAAATCTGCCAAGTTCAGTAAAAATTATGCTTCGACAAAATGAACTGCTAAATACTAAAATGAAAATAGACATGAGACAGCTAAATAGTATCCTATAGCCATTTTAAGGTGGATAGAAGCCAGTTGTATACAAACTAAAATTGAAATGTCAATGAAGTAGTCACAGGATGTGGTTAAGAACTTGCATTTTCTAACATATCAGTCACTCAATACCATGTCAATTAACCCCATAATGTTGTAAACTGTTATCGGTGTTATGTTATGGCTTTTAATTGTTCGGGATGATATTCTGCCAGCTCTGCTTTTAGAGCAGAGACAGTCTCCCCAAGAAACTGTTGAATTGATCTGGACAATAAAATGCTGGACTTTATGCATGGTACATGCTTGCAATGAAAGAAACAAGACTGGATTTGAACTGTAACACTGCAATAAGGTGGAGTAATCCACCAAGGGGGGAGGGCACGGGGGGGAACCTCAGAGCCTATGAGACAATGTGATAAAATGAAATGCAATAAAAAATAAATATTTAAAAATTTCATGGGAACACATTATTAAAGGAACAGCCATGCATATCAAAACTTCTTGAGCTAATACACATTTTATCTTCAAATTCCATTTTCCATGAACTGTTTTAAAAACGTTTATATTTGAGCAAAAAGAGTCGAGATGCTCTGCATGTGTGTAAGATTTTCCATTACTGCAAGAAAGACTGTGCTAATTTCTTTTATAAAACCACTGGAATTTGTTCCTAGGACATATCAAAATGAATATTTCTCTTGTCATTCGGGGCAGTTTACCAGCAAAGGATGCCTGCCACTTTTTTCCAGCCCCTTTTGGTTTAAGGAAACACACATTTATCAACCCACATGCCATGTATCCTGTGCACTCCAAATCCAGCTCCACCCAATATACAGGACAGATCCCTTCCTAACAGATTCCAAGGCACAGTACAAGACAAAACACATTCTTCTAAGGGAAGGTATGTTTTCATGAGAACCTAGTTAGTAAAAGAACAAGTAGTAGGTAGTCCAGAAATAGGATTTTTAAAAATTAATATCAAAAGAATAAAGATACATAGAATATGCAGGGTGCACGGCTCCAATATCCATAAATAAATGGTGGGAAAAGAGTAATTCAGAAAAAGAAATAGACACAGAAGTTTGTATTATTCCAATTTCTGAGTTTTCCTTGTTATGTCAATCTAGTGAATTTGCTTGCACATTGCCCTCTTATTTCCAGGCCAGTTTCATGAAGCAGAGAAGATCCCTGTGATGACGTAGATTCGGGCTAAAGAGCATGTCTTGCCTCTCCTTCCATCTGTTCCAGGATTCCTCTTTCTAAAGTTTTGACTTTTTACCATGGTGTCTGCTGCTTTGCCATTAGCAGGCCAACTCTTTCATGTCAGGGTTCTTCTGTGCTTCCTTTTGTGAATAATTATATATGGAAAGCTATACTTCTTATACAAAAGGTTGAGAAGTAATTACATATGAAAAACTAATACTACAGTCTGACATGTCTTTTTGCCTTATCATTTTCTGTATTTTTACCAAACCTGGGTTTCTACCGTTAATATTTGATAAATGATCAGTCCTTGCCACTCACTTACTTGCATTTCAATTTGTGGAAAAATGTTTCGTAAAAATGGATAGGAGAAAGGGTCTGATCTGTTCCATTCACAGATTTATATCCAGAAACTTCAGAAAATGTCATGCCCAGAAGTGGTGAAAATCAATAGCAAAATCAACAAGCTTCTGAATACAGCATGTGGCTGACATCTGGCTCTGCACAAAAATTTCAAGAGTGCTATCAGTAATTCTGTGTATGGAATTTCCAAGACCCAAACAGTAGTCTGAGTTTTTGGAAGAAGCGGATAACTGAATGCCTGAGTCCTTGGCATCCCCTAATGTGAAGGTTCTCATTTGGCCTCTGCTATGCATGTTCTGTCAGTCAAGTGAAGTCAACTGAAGGAAGGACTCCATGTCAGAGCCCATGAATAGGCCGTAGATTAAAAATGAGCCTGGGCCCAGCACTATAATCTAGGGGCTAAATCCTTGTCTTAAAATAGCCTGCATCTTGATTGGAAAATGGTTTGTGTCGCAGCTGTTCCATTTCCCATCCAGTTCCCTGTTTGTGGCCTGGAAAAGCACTAGAGGATATCCCAAATCCTTGAAACACTTCACCCACATGGGATACCTAGAAGAAGCTCTAGCCTCCTGGTTTCAGATCGGTTTAGCTACACCTGTTGCCAAGCGAGCCAGCGGATGGAAGATCTTTCTCTCTGCATCTCCTCTCTGTATATCTACAGATATACAGAGCTATAGCTGTAAATCTTTTCTAAAACTGCACTGAAAAGCACTTGATAAATGTGTTTTAATCCCCCTAGAATTTGGAAAAAATAGCTTTTACAATGGCTAAGATCAGCTAAAGGATACATGACGTTATCGTTTAGGCCTTGCCTAAATTCTCAAAAGATACTTCCTCTTTGCTCTTAACTATTTCTGCATCTGTATCTACGTTTTGAATTGTCTATAGCATTTCATAATAATCTCTCAAGTATGTGTATTAGCATAAAACTTAGGAGCATAAATTTATCAAAAAATATCATGACTCTCGCCATAGCCTTCTTTTTACATATCTACTTGGTTCTGAAAATTCTAGCCAGGATTGGAATCCCTAATCCCTTAGGCAAATGTTTGTTGGCATTTTCACAAAAAGAGTCTGGCCAGTTTAGGTACTGGCAACGAGTTCTTGGAACATGAAGCTGGAAAATCCTCTTTCTGAATTTTCTAAATATAAGAGGACAGAAGAAGTGTGATAATTAAGATAAAAACTACATCTCATTTGTACCAAAATATTTTTGAAATCACTTTTTATTTATAAAGTATCAATAACTTTTCAATGTTTGTTTTCCACAATACATTTTTGTAGGTATAGGGATTCATTCCACTGTCTTCCCTTTCTCCTGTCCCATTTTTCCCCATGGCTATTTTTCCAATCATAAGTTTAACTTTTGGGCATTTAAATGTATTATGACATGGTAAGTACTGGAAAAGATGGAAAACCTAGTGTTTTGGTAGTATATTTAAGAATTTCATTGGGAGTCTTTTATTCAGAAATCGAGAAGCATACTGCATAGTACTTTTATTTCCTGATTTGCTAGTCTCCCTTATAGTACGAATGTAAATATATATATATATATGTATTTGTTTAGACATATATATACGTTGTAATTTATATATTGGTTGTTTTAGAAATAACATACAATATGTACAAAGGATACGAAATCTACACTTGAGAGTAACTCACAACCCAGTATTTGTAGTAGCACAATTCACTGTAGAGAAGGCATGAACTCAAGCCAGATACTTGTCAACAGAGGAATGAATTAAGTAATTGTTGTACATCTACACAATGGAATACTACTCAGTCATAAAGAAAAAATGAAATCTTGCCATTAGATACAAATGTTCCCAGCTGGAAACCAATATGCTTAATGTTTACTTATTTTCAATTCTGTTTTATAATATAGGATAAAGAACATTTCCTAAATAATTATTGTTTTTCATGTTCCTAAATAAAAATCTTTAGATTTTATTTTTACTTTTGAAAAAAAAAACACATTTACATTTATTTGAGCTACATAGAGACAGAAAAAGGTTGAGCTCCAATGTGCTGGTTCACTTCCCAAATACTCAATATGGCTAGTTGATGCCAAGAAGTCATCAGAGGTGCGTCCCAGGGTCTGTGCTAGAAGTAAGCTCAAGCAAGGTATCTCATGTACTAAATATAAGTTGAAATGTAAGTTATTTATCAAAATCGTAACTACTAGGTTCATCACCCACCTCTATTATTTCACATAGAGATTCATTTAATTGTATTTATTTGTTGTTGCCATGCTTAACAGGTTAGTAAGTTGCCTTAAGTGCTGGCATCTTGTCTGGGCTCCAGTTTGTATCCTGACTGCTCTATTTCTCATCCAGCTCCATGCTTATGGCTGAGAAAGGCAGCAGAGGATGGGCCAGGTCCGTGGGATCCTGCACCTCTGTTGGAGATCCAGGGGGAGTTCTTGGCTCCTGGCTCCTGGCTTTGAATTGGGTTAGTCCCAGCCATTGTGGCCATTTGGGGCATGAACCAGGAGATGGGAAGCTACTTCCCTGTGTCTGTCTCCTTCTCTCTGTAAATCTGGCTTTCAAATAAAAATGAATACATCTTTAAATAAAGAAACTGATTTTTGGGGTGCAGATATTTGATGTATCACTTTCAATGCCATTTGAGATGCCCAAATTCTCAGAGTTCCTAAGTTCAAGTTCTGGTCATTCTTTCAATTACAGACTTGTTCTAATGCCAACTTTAAAATATGAAACTCACACATCCTTGCAAGCAACTTTTCAAGTAGAGAACTGGACTTAAGCCTATGGAATTACGGATTTCATTAATTTCATTGTTATTTATGTTAGCATATTTCCCCACTCTCCAATACTATCCAACCATGCCACACGTTTCCAGTAATTAGCATTATCCAATCCTCAGATTTTACCAGCTATACTATATTTATTTTGTCTTACTGTTCAATTTGCATTTCTCTAATAGCAGAAAATATTACTCATATCCACGTTTGTCATCAGTAAATTTTTCAGTGAAATGTCTTAAAATATGTTACTAATTTCTTAATTGGATTGTGTATTTCCTTACTGCTAAGTTTTAAGAGCACTTTATGCATTTAGACAGAAAATATTCACCAGATATATGTACTGAAAATGTATTTCTAAATCTGTAACCTGTGTCTTCACTAACAGAATGCCTTTTGCCAAGTAGAGCGTTTGATTTATTTTTAAAAGTTCTGCATTATTTTTCATGTTGTATGAGGTTTGGATTTGTATCTTAAGATCTTATACAGAAAAAAAAAAATGGGGGCCCGGTGCCATGGCCTAGTGGCTTAAGTCCTCGCCTTGAACACACTGGGATCGCATATGGTTGCTGGTTCTAATCCCGGTGGCCCCGCTTCCCAGTGAGCTCCCTGCTTGTGGCCTAGGAAGGCAGTTGAGGACGGCCCAAGACCTTGGGACCCTGCACCCACGTGGCGGACCCAGATCAGCTCCTGGCTCCCGGCTTCAGATCAGCACAGTACCGGCCGTTGCGCTCACTTGGCGAGTGAATCATCGGATAGAAGATCTTCTTCTCTGACTCTCCTTCTCTCTGTATATCTGACTTTTCAATAAAAATAAATAAATCTTTTAAAAGTACTAATGTGGAAACAATAGTCTTGCCCACTTTTCTGTAGCCCTTGACCCTTTGTGCCCCAATCAACTATGTAAAGATTGCCAAAATAATTTCAAACAAAACAAAAGAACTTATCACAAAACCCAAGGTCACATGCATTTGTATTCAATCTTCCCTAGAACTTTAAAATTTTCACATTTGTATAAACAGTTCTATGAATATGAAATATTTTGAGTCAATGTTTGTAAATAAAGTGAATTAGTTCACTTTAGAGTGTGTTGATATGCCTTCATTCCAGAACCATTCATTGAATGCCATTTATTATTTATTGAAAAGATTACCCATTACTTGCTGCAATTCTGTCAAAGATCAGTTAACTGTCATATATATCTGCAATCACCATTTTGTAGCATTGATCTCTGTGTAGAGTTTTGCAAATCCTGCACTGTTTGGATCACTGCAGTTTTACAGTAAAAGACTTACAGTTAGGTAATGTGAAACTTCTTTGTTTTTCTTCAGTTTGTATCTTCAGTCTTTGTCATGCCTTACAAAATTTAAGAACAGTTTTTCAGTGTCTGCAGATTTTGAAAAATACTGCTTGAGTACATGGATCAAATTAGGAAGAACTGACATCTAGACTATAGTGAGTCTTCCAATATGTGAACACAGAATATCTGCTTATTTATTTAAATTTTCTTTATTGTTTTTATCAAAGTTGATAGTTTTCTGCACATAGACTATGGGTATCCTGTACTCATTTATATTTAAAGCCAAGGATTTTGTTCCTTGATTTTAGGGTTTTGTGTGACATTATACTTTTTTGTCCAAATTGCAGCTGTTTACTGACATAAAGTGATTTTGCATATTATCATTGCATTCTTTTGCATTATCATACATGTTTATAGCTCTAGGAGGCTTTACTTTTTTGTGATTTGTTTTTTTTTTTACTGCAATGATGCCATCTATAAATATAGTTTTGCATTTTTATATTGCAATATGTATATCTTACTACTTTGTATTTATTAAAATACCTACCATTACAATGTTCCATAAACACAGTGCAAGTCATCCTTGCCTTGCTCCTGAAATTATATATAATCTCCCATCTCTTAAGTATGACACAAACTATAGGATTTTTGGCTTTTAGATTTTCTTTATCTAGTTGAAAAAATTTCCCTGTACAGCTTTCTTGAGGACAGTTTGCATTGAAAATGGATGTTTGATTTTTGTCAAATTATTTTGCCACATCTAATGAAATGACCATATGACTTATCTCCTCCTGGCTATTGGCGTGGTCTAATTTTGGAGACTGAAGCAGGATTGAATACCAGGTATAAGTCCCTGTTGATTTGGGATTTAATTCAATTGATTTTTTTCCTGTACATTGCTGAATGAAATTTGATATTTTATTATTTTCATGTCAGTGTTCATGAGGGATTTTGATCAGTATAATCTTTTGTAATGTCTTTTTTCTGGTTACGGTGTTAGCATAAAAGAGATTTGATACAATTATTTAAGAAGTGTTTGCATTGTATTTTCTGTAACTGATCACGGATAATTTGGTATTATTTTTCCATAAATATTTGATAAAATTCAACAGTAAAATAGTCCATTTGGTGATTTCTCTCTGGAAGTTTATTAATTCAATTTAAGTAATAACTATATGACCATTCAGTTTGCGAATGTATAAATTTCCCCTCCAAGGGAATTATCCATATCATTTTTCACATTTTAGAGGGAAGAATTGTTCTTAGAACCATATTAAAAATGTCTGTTGTTGGGAGTGTCACATTTGGATTAGTGGTGAGTGTGCTACTTAGATGTTCACAGCTCATGGTGGTGAACCAGATTTCTGTACCTGGCTTTGGGTTCTGCCTCCAGGTTCCTGCTGCTGTGGGTCATGGGAGACATTGCTGATGGCTTAAGTAATTGGGTTCTTGAAACTCATGTGGGAAACCTGGATTGAGTTTTCAGCTCCCAACTTTGACCCTGGCCTATGCCCATGGCCTTCATGGGTGTTTGGATTGTGAACCCAGGAACAGGACCTCTGTTAAATAGGTAAACAAATACTGCAGTCACGCGTGAAGGAAGAATACATACACAAGTCCATGGGACCAGTAACAAGAGCTCTGCATTTCTTTGTTTGTTTCAAATTTCAAATTTATTTATAGCCTTTCAAAATTCACACAACAGGATATCGTCATTTATCCAGTGAGTCTAGATTTTGTGTGAAAATCTAGGGTAATTCAAATGCATTTATTTCTGCTATTGATCGTTTAATCTTCTTTCTTCCCTTGATTTGTCAAGAAGTTGAACAATTTTATTGACTTTTTTAAAGAAACAATTTTTGGATTTGGTAGTTCTGAGCTTTTTCCTGTTTAAATTTCACTTTTATCCTAATATTTGTTATGTGTGTTTTTTTTCTGCTTGCTTAAGATTTGGAGTATCCCCCTTTATGTATATATTTTCATAATATGAAAACTACTATTATGAATTTTGTATCATTTTTCTTTTTCTAGTTCATGAATTTAATGGAAAACTTTCCCTCTAGGCAAGGGTTTCACTTCACCCCACTAATTGTATTTAGCAGTCTCTTCACAAAAACTTATTTTAAAATCATTTTCAATTCATTAACTGAGTTGTTCTTGATATATCATTATTTAGATGTGTATTTAACTTCCAACTTGGGGTCTTCATATCAATGTTTTTAAAGGTTTCTAGTTTTATTCTCTTGTGTCCTGAGACACAAAATATTTCATGTTTGTTAAAGTTTTATTGCCTATGATATGATTTATTTTGGTGAATGTTTCATGTGAGCTTTAGAATAATACATGTTGTACTATTTTGCATAGAGTATACTATAAATAATGTTCAAACATGCTAGTTTACAGTACCATTAATATCCTCACTGTTTTCTTTTCCTTTTTTTTTTGACTGCTAGATTGATTTCTACCAGCAATATATTGAAGTGTATGGCTATAACATTGGCTTTATCTATTTTCTGTTTTTCTTTTTACACCCTGTATTTTGATACTTTGTTGTTAAATGCATTTGAGTATTATGTCTATTAGAGTTCACCTTTTATCACTGTGTAATTTCATCCTTTTTTGCCCTGAAATGTACCTGGTCTGCAATCAATACAGCTATACTAGCTGTCCTTCAATTGCTTCATAATGGTACTTCTTTATCACTTTACTTTTATCTATCTAAACCCTTTTCTAGTATATCGTGTCCTAATCCGTTTGTTTTGATGAATCACAATTTCTTCTATATTTTGGTAAAACATAACCCGTACTTATGACATTACCCTCATTCTTTTTACTAATCCATATACCCTCATCACTCAACAAATTAACACTGTTACTGCTTCAGAAAGGTCTTTTGAAAGATTAATATAAACACATTTTATTATACCTCATTCATCCTTCCAAGTTTCAAATTTGTATATTTTCCTTGTGAAAGAACTTCTTTTAACATTTCCTATAGGGCTTGTTCGCTAGAAATTTATATCTCATTTTTTTCCAGAAATTCTTTTTAAAAGATAAATGTTCTAGTTATAGATTTCTAAACAGACTTCCCCTGTAACAACTTATTTTCACTTACTGTCTTCTTTTATAATTCTTGGTAGAAGTACACTAGAATGATTATCCTTGTTTTTTATAAATAAGTTTTTATCTTACGACTTTCTAGGTTTTCTCTGTCTTTGGTGTACAGGAAGTTAAAAACGACATGCCTAGGTTTTTTATCCTTCTTTGCATTTTCACTTTTGTGTTGTATGATATTTCTGAGTTTATGATTTTGTGCCTGTCTTTAATCTTGGAAAGTTTAGGGCAAGTTTTACTTCAATTATTTATTCTTTTGTGTATCTCTTCTCCATCCAGTGTCTCGATTATATCTGCATTGCACCTTTAAAATCTGTTCACAGCTCTTGGATGTCCCATTTGTTTTCTCTCATTCTTTTTCTGTTTTCTCTTTGAAATTCAGTTTGTGAAATATCTGTGTCACCAAGCCTGAAGGAAAAAGTTCCTATGGATGTTACCGTGTGTGTACTATTATACAACTTCTTCCCCAGAAATGAAAAATTATTGTTTCTACAGTATTGTTATGTTTCTACAGTATTCCCCAGGTATTTCACCATGCCACTGCCTATCATAGTTTCCTTCATACTTAAACTAATTTTCATATTTTTATACTGTCCTTTCTGTTTAATAGGTAAACAGAATGTGTGTACTGAACTCAAATTGAGTTAACGAGGGCCCCAGTACTGTCATAAACCAAGTTAATCTGCTATTTTTTGATGTTGGAATCCTATATGGGCATGAGAAAGCAGCAGAGAATGCCACCCATGTGGCAGACCTGGAAGAAGCTCTTGGATCCTGGCGTTGGCCCAGCCCAGCCCAAGATTGTTGCAGCCAATAGAGGAATGAGCCAGTGAATGGAAGATCTGTTTCCCTTTATCTGTAAATATTTTAAATAAATGAATGAGTGTTTTTTGCATATTTTATAGTTGCAGACTTGTGTTTTTTTAAAATAGTGTGCCTTTTAATCAAAATAATTTGCACTCATTTTGTCTATTGCATACTTGAATCATGTCCCCTGGATTTATTCATACACAATCCTACTTTTGCAAGGACTTCAATGACTTCAAATTTCTCTGTGGGTCTCCTCTTTTCATAATGTTAATGACCAATTTCTGTGATCTAAAGGTGACACAAGCCCTAAGGTTCATCTCACCATGTGCGTGAATACATATATACATCCATATTCATGCATATATATGTATGTAGATATAAGAAAGGGCATAACATTTCCAAATAGAAGTTAAATTTGTTAATCTAAGGTAAAACCCTCAAATCTGACAGATTACAAGTCAGTCAAACCTTTTTTTATGCTAATAGCTGATGGGTAAGTGGATTTCTGAACCTCACTTGTTATTAAATTGGCCCCTACATTATCCAAAATTGGTCATCTCTGATTTAAACAACTCATTGCTAGCCACAATTCTCTAAAAACATAAACATGAGGATACTTTTTAACATAATTCTTCAATGATCCCCACTTTGGAGTCATCTTACTATCCTAAAAATTTCCACCAATTTGAATCTGTGTTCTTAGTATTCTCACTTAACTTCATGGGAATTGTCAAAGATCACTTTACTCAAATGTCTCCCTTGATCCAATGGCGATAGCCATAGCCTGTAATCTAGAAGAAACTTTCATTGATCTGAATTCACAGGATGTTTCCTCCCTCATGTTAAATAACATTAAAGTACATAATATTCTGTTTACAAAATTGACATATTTACATGTATAAAATATGTAATGATCAAATCAGGATAATTGGCATATCCATTTCCCTAAATATTATTATTCTGTATTAAAAATTGTCAAAATCTCCTTTCCAGTTATTTTGAAATGTATAATAAACTATGGCAGACTATCATCAAATAGTTGTGGCCTATAACACATAGCAATAAATACCCAATCTTCTAGTATTTTGATGCCTATGACCCACACTTTGTCCACTCCTCTCCACTTAATTTTCTAGTGACATATGTTTTACTCTCTAGCACTACATGATCAACCTTTTAAAAGCTTTCACAAATGAGAATATGTGTTTCTGCACCTTGATTATCTTAGCTTATGCAATGTCCCCCAATTTCACCTATGCTGCCACAATTTATAGGATGCCATTCCTTTTATGGTTCAATAAGATTTCATCATTATGCTATATTTAAAAGATTTATCCATTAAACCGCATCTCAGTTCATTAACAATTTTGAGTATTGCCAATAGTACTGCAAAGCATAATTTCCTTTGTATATTCAGTAACGGGATTATTGGATCACACATTAGTTCTAGTTTGAAATTTTTGAAGAAGCTTCATATTGTTTTCCATATGGATATATCAATTTATATTCCTACCAATAGTGTATGAGTTTTCCTCTTTCTCCTCACTAGCATTCATCATTTTTTGCCTTCTTGAAAACAAAAATTCTAATTGGATTTAGACAATATATCACTATGGATTTGAGTTGCACTTCTGTGATTAATAATGTTGGACAAAAATTTTAATGTATTTGTTAGTGATTTATATACTTTCCTTTGAGAAATATCAATTTTCAGCTGGATAATTTTGGGTTGATAATTTCTACAGTGTTTGAATTTCTTGCATATTATGAATATTAATCCTTTTTCAGATGAATCATTTGCAAACATTTTTGCCAATTTTCAGGTTGTCTCTTCATGGACAGCAAATGAATTTAGCAAATCAGTATATAAAGGACCAAAGCACTTTTAAAAGCTAACATTGAACTAGCTTAAAAGGAAACTAAAAAAGCATTCCCATTCACAAAAGCCACAAGAAAGAATCTAGCAGTAAATTTACCAAGAATTAAAAATTAAAATATCTATAATGAAAAGTATAAAATGTTAATGAAGTAAATCATAAAAGACACAAATATGGAAAGACATCTCAGGCTGAATGCTTAGAGGAACTAATATGGTTAAAATGCACCTAATGTCAAAGTAACATACAGTGTCAGTATAGTCTCCATCAAAATAAGCAGGACATTAGGTATCTACATGGAGGAAAATCCTAAAACTCACATGGAAGAACAAAAGTTAAGTAATATTCAACACAACCTAAGTGAGAAGAATAAAACTGGAAAGTTTCACAATACCTGACTTCAAGACATTGTATAAAGATAAAGCTATGAAAATTACTTGAAACGGTGGAAAAATGGACATATACTTATTTGAACAAAACATGATAAACAGCAATTAACTTATATTTAAAGCCAACTGATTTTTGACGAAGTTGCCAAGACTACATGAGTACTTCAAAAAGTATAAAAACACTGGAAATAAAAGATGTGTTTATTTGCGCTTTTTTTTTTTACATCTACACATACTTTTTCAAGATCTATATTTTCCAAGAACTTTTTGAAGATACCTCATACATTGAAGAAATGTCAGTCTCATCAATAAATGAAGCTGGAAAAACAAGATGAATGAAGAATGAAATCAGGCTCCTATCCTCACCATGTACACAATAAACTCAAAATTAGTCAAGGATCTAAACTTGGATATTATGCCCCCTCACTGGAAGATTCTACCTAAATGGAACTTCAAAATTTCAAGTATTCTGATTTTGCCTCTATAACCTGTTGTTGATACTCTATCAAAAATGTAACACATTTATCTCTTCTTGTGAACAGATAATTTTGTTAGTATTTCCGGGAGCCAGAATTTAATTGTATAACATATTCACTAATTTTTAAATGCATGTTTTCTCAGTGTCATAACTAACATTTATGGTACAGATAGAATGTGCTAGATATAACTTTCTCAAATGTATCTCCCCTAAGAGTTTTAGTAAGTGTCGATGCATTGCCTCTAGTCATAAAAAAACAAAAGCTAACAAACAAAAGCTAACAAACAAAAAACTGACTTGAAAATCTCATAGAGCTATTGAAACTTTGAACAGGTCATTGAATAGTTTTTGAGGTTGATATTGTGTTGATGACACAAAATTCTCCAGACTATTACTTACAACCTAGACCTGAAAAGAAACATTCAGGAAAACCCAGAGGATGGAAATTTGGATGCAGGAAAACTATGGTAGCAGCCACATTCTTCCTGAGAAGCAGCTATGCCTACTGATAATATTTTTATAAATTGCAGGGACTCTTACCATCTCTTCTCTACTTTGCCATTTTCTAGGACAGTTCTTACACTACATGTTACACTGCTACTTTTTTTTTTTTACAATGAATGGATGAAAATAGACCATATTCTCTACTAATACATGAAATGTTACCATCAAACATGTACTTTAAATGAAGAATTTCAAAATGAGAATAATATATGTTATACTTAGTATTTGCCTTGATTATGTCATTTCTGAAACTGTGGAAATAACTTGCATTTGTAGGTATTGTACACAGCATATGTGTTAGAATTTTATAAAGTAATATCCACAGGGACTAGAATAAACTTAGTGTTAGCTAAATCATTCCTAGTATGATTATACGGTTTTAACTCCAGATTTTTCCATCCTGCATGGGATTTTATAATGTAACATATTCCCTGAATTTTTTTTTAAGGTCTAGTTTGTCCTTGGTTATTAGTAACATAAAAGAAGTTGTTTTCTGTTTTAGTTTATTATATTTTGTGACTTTTTAAAATTCAAATGTTTGCATCTGAATCTCTGAGGAATAGGAGCAAATTGGATTATAATAATTTACATTCTTAATACATCTCAGTAGGGAATGGTGACTGAAACAAAAAGTGAGACAAGCAGAAGAGCATGTGAGTAAGCTGCTGTTTCACTATACTGGAGGTCCTGTGAAAAGTCTGCGTAAGTTCTGGAGTTTTGTTAGTATGTTAATATGCAAGACACTTTAAAAACCCCAAAGGAAAATTAATTAAAGAATAAGTCTATTTGGGTAAAAATATTGTGAAATCTATGCATATTTATTCATAAAATACAGTCCCATAAACTCCTGGAAGATCCTTCATAATGTTTCTCCATCCGTTTGCCACTATAAAATATAAGCAATCCCAAATGGAAGAAATCATGTTGACTTAAGCATACAATGTACTACATTTGTAATATTTATTTAGGATAAGTTACACAGAAAAGGTGTAGATGATACAAGATGGCTAAATAGAGGTGCCCAGTGTTCATCTCATCCTTCACAAAACAGAAGAAAAGCAACCATGGAATAGTTGCATCTCAACATTACTACTCAAGGATGAGCATTGCAGGAAAGTAGGAATGCAACAGTACATGAAAACCAGGGACAATGGCAGGTAAAGAGGAATGGAGTCAACTGGCAATTGATAGCCTATCCCCAAGGTCAAGGTATCCTGATGCATGGTAAAAGGTGATTATGAGAGGCTCAGTAGAGCCCCTCTGCATGCAAACACCCTACTTCAGCCAAACCTGTTAAAGAGAGCTATGGCCAGGCCATCACAGATCAGGAACCTAGTCAAGACAGTAACCTGGGAAACTCATGGTTAATCTGCTTAAGAGAGAGAAACTTTCATTATCTTCCCTTACCTCAAGGGTACAGACAACAGTAGTGTGGTATCACATTGAGAAAGGATTCACTGTTGCAATACACACTGCTACAGAAGATTGAAACTCTTGTGTGCCTCATCCCAGGGGATACTCTAGCACCCTAGCAAGGAAGACTGTAACCATTCAGACCCCAAAAGCAGCAATTATACTGGAATCTTTGACCACATTATCACTCTTTTACCTCAACACAGAGTGCTTCATGCACCTCCATCCCATGGGATTCTAGAAGTAGGGAAACCTTCAATCTCAGACTTGAAAATTGTCCTTCTGGGTCCAGTACTGTGTAGCATCACATCAAGCCACCCATATTAGTGTGCTCTACTTCCAATCCAGCTTCCTGCCGATATGAACGAGGAAGCAGTGGAAGATGAACCAAGCACTCTGGTGCCTATTCTTGTGGGAGAAGCAAATGATGCTCCATTTTCTTGGTTGGGCCTAGCCCCCAAAACTGTGGTCACTTGGGGGTTTAACTAGGGTATATAAAATATCTTTATCTCTCTCTCTCCTCTGACACTCTACCTTTCAAGTAAATAAAGCAAATCTTAAAAATTTTCTTCCCCTACAATCTCTCCTGACCATTATAACAACATTTATGAACTAGAAACTGCACGCCAGGACTCCAGTTTGGGTTCCTGTGGCCCTGAACATTCTTCCCACTGTAACTCAGAGCTGTGAGTATGTTTTTGATTTTGCATGATAGAATTGTCACATTCATGATTGTAAAAACACTTAGCCCAGCAAAAGGGGGGGTGCAAAGACTCCCCAGAACCACTTGGGGTTCTAACCCCTCCCAGAGGCAGTCAATCCAGCCACATCCTGCCTGTCCTAACATGTTGCTTGTTCAGGGTTCTGGCCCTTCTGCTAACGTCATCTGAGGTTAATGAATTTGATCAAAACTAGAAAGCCATTCAGTCAAGGCTCTTGGTTCCTTCTGTGGAGGGTGTCTCAGGCTAAGGATGCTCTGTTGTCACAGTCAAGGTTATTTCCACAGCTCCTGATACACCATCATGAAGAGACTAGTGGTCCAATCACTCTGTGCTGTTCTGCACTTCTTTGGGGGCTCCAGAGTTGGCCAGTGGTTGCAGTTGTTGGCCAGACTGCTTCTAGAACCAACCCGATCAGCCCCCTGTAAAGTACTGCTCTCCAGTTCCTGACCTAGGTGGTGGCTGTGTGTGTCAGATCCGCATGACTAGCAGTCTCACCACCAGGACTTCTGACTTCAGTTCCTCGCTGAGAAGGCAGCTGTGGAACTGGAGAAGAGGGATTTGAGCTTCTCTACAGCAGCATCTCAGATCTCCACTTAGATCACCATCAACTAAGGTGAAAGAAGGTACAGAGGGGCTGGATTACGTGTAGCATTTAACTACACAAAACTGAACCTATGCAAACAACATAGAAAAGTACATCTTCATAAAAGAAAAATCATTCAACCATTTAAAAGTAATAACTGATCCCCCCAGATGCATAAAAATCAAGAAAAAGACAGAAGCAAGGAAGGAATCCAAGATGATAAGATGTATTCAAGGAACACAATGCTTTAGAATTAGCCCACAAAGGAAGCACATTGAAAAAATGTAAAAGAATGATTAAGAGGCTGGGAGGGGCAACGGTAAATGTAGGGAATGTGGATAAATGGTAAAAATCAGAATTGCATTATAGTAATAAGTTCTTAGTGTTATATAGCATAGTGATGTGATTATAACTCATAACTATATGTGTATATATATGAACATGTATGTATGTATGTGTATATATATATATACATATATAGTATACTATACATAATTAGAAAAAGGAAGTTTCAAGACTCCAATCATGCACTAATGTCAAGGAAGGAATGGTGTTGATTACACTGTTTTTAGTAAACATTGTACCCATGTATTAAATATCACAAAGTAACCCAGGATTATATATAATTATTTTAATAAAATATTAAAAATTTTTATGAGGATACTCAAAAATATAAGAGAATACAGGTATATACATAGTTAAATGAAGTTGGTAAATCAATACATATACAAATGAGAAATTCAGAAAGCAAGTACTAGAAAAGAACTAAACATAAATATGAGAAATTCAGAATTCAAAATGTAAAGAAAATAGCATTGAAAGGATTAGATAGATCAATCAGAAGAGGCAATGTCAGAACACAAACAGATCTAGTACAGAGGGAAAGAAGTGCTGGAAAAGGAGATAGATGAGGAAGAGGAGGAAGAATAAGAAAGGAAGAAAAGAAGAAAGGGATGAGAGGAAGCAAGGAGGAAGGAAAATCAAAATCTTTGTGATCTCTTGGGGCACAATTACATGAAGCAATACTTGAATGTTGAAAGAGGTGTGGCTTACTAAATTTATTTCATAAAATATTTGGGGAAAATCTTCCCAAATGTGGAATGTATGGACATATAAATAAGGGACTAAAAAAGGAACCAAATAGACATGACCAAAAAGAACATGGCCACAATATATCATAGTGAAACTTCCCTAAGTATGCCTATTCAGATAAATTCATCAGATCAAAGTTAACAGAACTCTCATTTGAATGTCGGCAATTTTTCAAAAGAAACTACAGGGCAGTAAGGAATGGTAGCATTTTAAAGTCTGATAGAAAACAAAAAAAGCCTGTCATCCCAGAATACTTTAATTATTGAAGATATTTTTTCACAAATGCAGAAAAATTAGAAGAAAAAATATGAAGAAATTCATCACTTTATGTCCTATACATTGAGATTTTAAGATTTCCTAGATACAGAAACAGATTTTTTTTTTTATCATGAAAATATGTGAAAGTTTCAAGCATACTAAAAACAACAAAAGACATACAAACAAACCATAGAAATTTTGTAGGCAGAATCCAGAGCCATGCCATTCCTTATCAGTAATAACTTTGAATAAGAATGGACTAAATTGCATTAAATTTCCTTTTAAAAGACACAACTAACATGAAGGGAAAAAATAAGGTACAACCATATTCCCCTTATTAGAAAATGTGCTAGTAAACATACATGGATTATACCTGAAAGAATGCAACATACGTTCTATACTAATGGAAACCAAAAGTGAGTAGGGATAGCTATGTTATTAGACAAAACAAGTGTGTGAAAAGAGAAAGAAAAATTTACTTTATACTGAACAAGAAAATATGACGATGGTAAACACATAAACACGTAATGCTGAAGCATCTAATTTTGTAAAACAAAGTTATTAGATTTAATGAAAAAAGATGTGAACTCTAAAACAATCATTTATGGGACTTTGATCTTTCATTTTGACTAATGGGGAGATCATAGAAATATGAAATTAAAAAAAATAAGTAAAATGGACCTAACACAGGTGTACAGAATATTCCATCCAAAAGCTGAAGAATACAAATTCTTTTCACAGCACATGGGATATTTTCTAGCAGACTTTATGCAAGTCTAAAAGCAATCTCAACATAATCAAAAAAGTAAGGTTGTATCATATATTTTATGACCACAATAGAATGAAACCAAAAAGGAGCAAACAAGAAAATTCTGTAAGGGAAATCCCAGAGGCTATGAAACTGCATTGTAACATAATGAACAAACAAATTAAAAAATACATAGAAATTGAACAACTCCTTAATTAACAATGAATCACCAAAGAAATAAAAAGAAAAATTTAGATTCCTTGAAATTAATAAAAAATAAAAAACATACCTAAACAAACTGATAAAGCATAAGTATTATTAGCAAAATTAAAGTGAAATGTACCAATATAAATAAATATAACAATATCAAGTGAATAACATTTCAAGGATACAATAAAACCACCCCAAACTCAAAGCTAGTCAAGGAGAAGGAAATTATTGCAACAGAAACTTAAAAAGTGCAAAGAGTAATTGAAAACTATTATGAACTATGTGCCAAACTGAAAAATATAAAATAAGTACATTTCTGTTTAAATATCATCAAAATTAAATAATGATGATTTAGCAAGCCTGATTAGATTACTGTGGGTAATGAAATTGAAACATTTGAAGATTACATGATTCTATGAAGGGAAGAACTTTAAAACACTACCAAGAGA
Source organism: Ochotona princeps (assembly GCF_030435755.1). Taxonomy (NCBI): domain Eukaryota; kingdom Metazoa; phylum Chordata; class Mammalia; order Lagomorpha; family Ochotonidae; genus Ochotona; species Ochotona princeps. The sequence continues at coordinate 77,319,125 of NC_080837.1, forward strand.
TTTAAATGAACTCAGCAAACACGAAGGTTACCACATCAATACATAAAATTACCAGCATGCTATATAAACAGACAAAAGTAAAATAGTGAAGTCACTGAGAAAACTAATTTCATTCACAATACCTAAAATATAACCCCTGTAAGTTCTTGGAATAAATTTAAGTAAGGATGTGAAAGACCTACTAATTTGAAAAATTGAATAAGGCACACAGGAAAATGAAAGTGCTCCTAGGACCATGGATTGGATTGATATACGTACAAAGTACACTCTGTTCAAATGTACATATTTAATGACTTATCAAAATACCAAGGGTGTTCATAAAATTAGGACAAAATTCTTCACATTAAAATGGAAATATCGAAGACCCCAAACAACCAAAGCAATGAACAAAACAACAGAACAAGGATGGAGGTATCACAATATTAGATTTTAAAACATACTGCCAAGCAGACGTAACAAAAACAGCAAGGTATTTACACCTAAAATAGACATACAGATCAATGAAACAGCATTATAACCTCAGAATTAAATATGTATCTACACAACCAATTTATGTTTCGAAATCTTGTCCAAAATACTCCTGGAGTAAAAACTCAAAATGAATCAAGAGATATTAATACCATAAACCTTGAAACTGCTATAGGTAAATAAGAAAAATTCTCCATTACCTAGAAATAGACAATGCTCTTTTCCATAAGATCCTGATATCCCATACAATAAAAGCAAATTACAATGAGATTGTCAATATAAGATGATTTTGCAAAGCAAAGGAAACAATCAACAGACTGAATAAACCAGTGATAGAACAGGAGCAAATGTACAGAAATCATGCATCTGATAAAAGATTAATATCCAGTTTATACATGGTGCTGAAAACTGTTACAAAAAAGCAATACAGTTAAGACACAGGCAAAGGGTCTAAAAAGAAATTTTTTCAAAGAAGAAATACAGAGGGCTAATATGTGAAACAATGCTCTGTATTCCTATCCATGTGGAAAATCGAAATAAAAACCTTAGCGAGGTGAGGTACCATCTCACTTCACTTAGAATGTCTATTATCAGAAAGACAAAAAAAAAAAAAAAACACTTATTGGTATGGATGAGTATAGGAAACCCTACTACACGGTGGGGCAATTGAAAATCAGCACATCCAATGTGGAGAGCAACATGGAGATTCCTCCAAAGGTTAACTACGGATCAATTGTATGTCCCAGAAATCTCTATTCTGAGAACATATAAGAAATCAGCACAAGAAAATTTGCTGAACTCCTTTGTGTACTGTAGTAGTATTCACAATAGCTAAATATGGAGTCAATCATAGCTGTCCATAAATTGATGAATGAATAAGTAAAATTGTGTGTGTATACACACAATATGTAATATATATGTATTCCCTTCCAGCTCCCTGTTTGTGGTCCAGGAAGCAGTAGAGGACAGTCCAAATCCTTGGGATCCTTCACTCACATGGGAGACCTGGAAGAAACTCTTGGGTTCCCAACTTCAGATAGGCTCAGGTCCTGCTGTCATGGGCACTTGGGGAATTAAATTTCTCTCTTCTTTAAATCTGACTTACCAAGAAAAATCAACACATCTTTAAAAAGGACAAAATGCTGATATTTACAGAAGTAAAATGAGTAGAATTGGAGAACACTACTATGAGTGAAATAAGCAGACACAGAAAGACAAAAATCCCACATTTTCAGTCTGATGTAAAAGTTTTATATAAAATTTCCTTTTTCTTGACTATTTTTGAGTTTGAGGTGGTTTATATATGTAGTCAAAAAAGAACTCAATTCTCTTGTATTTCCAACTGATAATGTTTTATCTTGCTTTAATCATGAATGGATATTTGATATCTATTTTTAATCTATACATTTTAAAATTACTTGTATATTGTTTTTATTTTAAATACAAATAAAATTTTCACATAACTACTTATTTGTGGGATTTAATGTGGTGTTTTAATACATGTATGCAATATATAATGATGAAATCTGGGCAATTAACATGTCTGTCACTTCATATTTAGAATTCTATCATGATTATTGCATGTTGTCATCTCTCAATAAACTGGATCATAGAAAACATTCAGCATTAACTCAAAACTTGTATGAATTGTGTCCAGATATAAGTCTCATGAAAGTGATAAGTGCCTTCCCATAACCCATTACCCATTCAGTCATTCATGACTTTGGTTATTTATTCAGTAAATAAGTATTACTGTACCATCACCTGTATTCCATGTCTTATGCCAGACACAAGAAGAGTATAAAACTCCCTCTGGGTGCTTTCATGGAATCTAACATATTGCTGACAGCTAAAGGCTCCTCTGTGCTCTACAGCATATTTACCTGAATCTCCAACAATCACTTTGAAGATGCTTGTCTTATTCTACTTTTTAAATTACATGTTTCTTTATATTAAAATCATACCAGACTGAGAGAATTAACAACACATATATAGAGAGCATTATGCATGTGTGTGTGCACAGACATACATAAGGACACATACAAAAGTATGCATTATGACAATACTAGATGAGAATTAAAAATGTTTATAAAAGATATATTTATTTTTAAATACATTTTCTGTGATCAGTTAAAGTATTTTTATGGACACATAGAGATTTGCTGTATATAACCACACATTGTTTCAGTCATTTAGTAAGCCCTCAAAGAATTAAACCATGTTTGTTAATTACATATTACAATCAGAAAATATAGTAAGCACTGATACCAGAATATGAAAAATATACTTTCAAGGAGCTCATAACAGTCAAAGGTGAATGGAAAGGTGACAGTAATTAAAATGGATATGTTAACTGCTGGGATTTATAGACTAATTCCAGGAATGATACCACAACTTCATACTGAAGTCTAATTTAGAAGATAATTTTGTGATCTGTTTCTTAGTTATTATATAGAACTTTGTTAATGATGAATCTTGCTTTTCTGTATACAGGTGGATCCTTCCCAGAAGAGTGAAGAACATACTGAAGAAAGGTCTTATACTATTTATGACTCTCTAGAGTACAATTGTCAGAAGATAAATTAGAGACAAAAAAATTCATTGTAGCCATTTTTAGTTGCATTAATGTTTCTTTGTTGTTGTTATTAACTTCCTGCCTAGCCTCACTCCAGCAATGGACTACCAAGGACATTAGTAATGACTTTAATATGAGTGGCCCATATTGTATTTCTATTTCTTAAGTTTAAATTTCATAATCTGTACTTTAGCTGTGATTAAAACAACACAAATATTTTTTCTTGAGAAAACTTTTCACTTTTCTAGTCCAAATCCTTCCATTTGTGGATATGTGTGTGTGTGTGTGTGTGTGTGTATATATATATATATATACACACACACACACACACACACATATATGTGTACATACAGGGAGGTGCATTCACCCATCAAGTGTTTTTTTTATTCATCTTACAAATGTTTGTAAGAAAAATCCTAATCTAACTTTTACTCATTCAATTTTACAATAGCTTGAAAACAGCACCACTGAGATAAAGAGCTGACTAGTAGGGTGGAGACTGAGAGCTCACAAGTAAATCAATGAAATAGAAAACAATGAAAAAGAAACAGTTCCTTCCTCACTATTGTGGTAACTCCAAAGCAGTTATGCCTCCTTCCCATATTCCATGTAGATATTGTCATTGGGAAATCAACAATTTGAGTTGATAAGATAGAATATTAACATGACATTTATATATCATGGTCCAGAACCTTAAGATCTCTTCTTGCAGAAGATGCTGTAGAATATGGTAGCTATGTTGATGCTGTTACCACTAACAAGGATGTGCCATTTTTTAAAAATTATTTTTTATTTTTGAAATTTATCATCCAATTCTGTACAGTCTGGGATTCCCCTCTATTTTCTGCCCCCTGATTGGCTTTTCCCATACTGTCACACTCTTCATAAGGAGTTACAGTTCCATCAGTCTGCTATTTAAGTGTGCTCCGATAATACTGGTATAGACAATGTCAGACAATGTCATTTTGAACTGTCCTTCTGCAAGCTTGGTATAGACAGTGCACAGCTTTGTGAAGGAACCTTCACTGTCTACAGAAAAGTTGTAAACAGCCTGTGAGTCAGTGAAGTAAGAGAAATATAAACCCACCTCTCTTAGGAGAGTTCAGATCACTGTCCCCAAAACAGTCCACTGTATAGCCTCTCATGTTGAATATTTGTAACATTTTCTGTAACACACTTTGGCAGCCCCAGTTCAAGACAGAATCATTTTAATTTTCTTTAAAGATGAAGCTACAATATAGGTGCCATGATCAGAAGGTATGTGTATGGGTACATTTATGTTTTTCAAAATGGGAATTTTGCTTTTATTAAGAAGTAGAGACTCATACTGCGATGTAACTTTCCTTTCCAGTATGCTTGTCTGCATTATACCATCCATTTTGCTAATATATGTATGCACCTGAATACCTGTGTTTATATAATTTGCTTAAAACTGCAGTTGATGGCTTCTTCATTGCTTCACTTCTAGTCCATTTCCCTATTAAAGCGCATAGAAAACATGGGAAGATGTTTCAACTGCTTGAGTTCCTCTGCCTGTTATGTGAGATCCTCAGCTAATGGACAGTATCTGTCTCTTCACTTACATTTGTAACTTTGCCTTTCACAGAAACAAGCTTGTTTTGATACAAGAAATAATGGCTAAAGGTATTTAATATTCTAAGGAATTCTCTTAATCAAATATTTCAGGATTCTAATATTTCAAAGCAATTATACTTGTCCATGAAGGCGAAAAACTTAAAACCCAATTGACCAAAAAGCAATAGTCCTTTGAAATCCTTGTAAAGGTTTCTATATGATACTTCACAACAAAGCAGCTTTCTACCACTTTCACCTTACAAATGCTAGTTCCCCAAGAAAACTGAACTATTCTGCAAAAGGAAAATATGAACAGATGGACAAACTGATCAATATTCTCAGTCCTATACTAGGTTACATGGCATTTTTGGTGGTAAATGAAATTGTTTATGCTAATTTGGTGGAAATCATTGTTTTGTAGTTATCATAATAATCATTTATATTAGAGTACATTACAGGGTGGTGATTTGGGCACTTTCAATTTATTTAAGTGACTTTATCTTTCCTCTTGATGTACTTCTTTTAAAACTTTACTGCTTTTACATTTTATTTAAAGTGTACTTATCTCTTTTGCAAGTGTATGGTCAGGCTAGGCTTGCAACAAATTCTTTTTTTTTTGTACCCTATGGAACATTTCATTCTAACTCAGAGTTTCTAATGGAGCTGTAATCATGAAACGATTACAAATTTATTGGATATATGGCTAGAGTTACCATCAGATTTTATTACTGTGCCAGTGAATACTGTAATGACTCAAGTCAGACCCATCTCTCCATAGTGACTTAATACACAGGCAAGGTGAGAAAAAGTTCACATTTTGCTAAGCTTGTAAAGCAACTGCAAATCTGAATCTAGGAATTCAAATGATCATTTTCCAACTAATATAAAGAAGAAATTGACCACAGAACTGAAAGAAAAAAAGGAGGCAGGTGTAACTTAGATACACTGGGAACAAAAGAGGAGTTGCTTTTTTAGATTCAGTATCCATGGACTCCACCCAGCCCAAAACCAAACTCATTTTGGCTTGGCTTCTTTCCTTTTAAGGTACATTTTTTCAGCCTCTCATTTATCATTGGATAATATGATCCATCAACATACTTTATAAAGAAAAGAAAGAAGGGCTGATATTACAAAGACCATTAATTGATATAGGAATGCTTCTTGAATGATTCTTAAGAAATTATTCCCTGTGTGTGGAAAGATAGGGACAGGATCCAATAGAGCAGAGAGCTAATAGAATAGAGTTGCTGTTCAAGGTGTCTGAAACTCCCCAGATTCTACAAGATCGAGAGAGATGCCACACAGGCAATGCATAGCCACTGAAAATGCTCAAGACTGTAGCCTACAGCCCGAGAAGGTGAATGTGGATGCCATCCAGGGCAAACAGGGACTTAAACAAAGTCTGGAGAGTTCTGAATGAATACAGAGAGACTCCCAACAGGAGTCTTCATCTACAAAAGAGACAGAGGGAGGCAGATGGACACACAGAGCACTTGTGAAAGAAAGCCAGCTGGAGGAGAAATCTACAGGCATTGAATTGAGCAACCCATACCTGAGAAGGGGACGCCATTGGGGAGAGGGCAGCTGGGGAATGGACCCTATGAAAGAGAGACATATGGGGCAAATATGAACCCATTTGCACCCAAAGACTCTAAGTTTTGAGCCACCCAGAAGGACACTGGAATCACCTGAGAGGCAGACATGGCATCCCTTGGGTTCAAAGGATTCTCTCAGACACTGAGTGGTGAAGTACAGACACTGGAAGTGAAAAAGTGGTGGCTGAAGCATATTTCTGCTGCTGCTTACACATTGGGGGTGAGGGAAATTGAGGAACCTCTGGTGACAAATAACCAGTATTGGAAAGCGCAGCTCCTCGTACACAAAGCAGTTGGTGGGGAACATTCTTACTGATTAGCTGCCTGAAAGAGGTCTCAGAAGCATCCCTGCTATCTATTTGGGGAGGGGGCGGGAAAGGTGAGGGACCTCAGTTGTTGAAGAGAGTGAGTGAGCTGAGAAGCATCAACTGGTGAATGTTCTGGTTGCTTGTCTGACTGGAGAGATAGGAGTACAAAGTATTCCCATGACCCATCCAATGCATAAAGAAGGCAGGTCAAGGAGAAACCCTCCCCTCCATTCACAAGCAGGAACACAGCATGTGTTCTCTGCCCTAGTAGCCACCAGGATATGGGACAGGCAAGTCATCCCCAAAATCTCCAGCAACACATCAGAGGCTAAAGACTCAAAGTGACAAGATAGCACACAGATAAGGGAAGAAGCAGTAAAAAGGGAAATAATACAGATGAAGGAGCTAGTGCTTCCCCCAAAATGATCAAAAGATCACATCAATCTCAGAGTTGTAAGATGAAGACATTGAGAAGCTTCCACATAGGGATTATAACAAAAGTCATAAAGAAACTCTTCAGAGACAATGAAAAACGTTGAGAAGAACTCAAGAAATTCAAGAATTACATCATCATATAAAAAGATTCAATATTAAATACTAGAGCTAAACAACACAATAGATAGCCTAACAAACAAAATGAATGCTGCAGAAGAATATCAGAAATAGAAGATGACCAATATGTGAACACAAAATTAATTAAACCTCTGGAAGACAATCTGAACAAAGCAATGAAATCTATCCAAAAAATGAATGACACCATCAAAAAGTTGAAAATTTGAACTATAGGAATTGGATAAAATGTGAAAAGAAAGGCAGGATTGCAGGAAGCATTCAATGAAATTATAAAGGAAACCTTCCCAAACACTGAGAATATAAGGGCAAGCCAATTTCAGGAAGGACAGAGAACCCCAAACAGATTAGACCCAATAAGGCACTAATCCAGATATGTGATTATTAAGCTCCCATCAAATGAACATGAGGAATGAATATCAAAATAAGCACGATGTAATGACCAAATAACATTTAGATGAAAATCAATCAGAATCACTGCTGATTTCTTAGAAAAGATCCTTCAAGCAAGAAGAGAATTGAATAACATTTTTCAGATTCTAAAACAGAACAACTGCAAACCAAGGATAATATACCTAGCAAAGCTCTCATTTACATTTAACAATGAAATAAAATGTTTCCATAGTAAAGAGAAGTTAGAAGAATATGTCAATACTAAGTCAGCCCTAGAAATGCTCCTCAGAAATGTGTTCAAGTCAGAAAGAAAGGAAGTAAACCACACAGATGGCAAAGGGGAAGATCTTCTCATGAAAGCCAATAAAAGAAAATGAAATTAAACACACACACACAACAAAGCTAAATCACAACCTCTCAGTATTAACTATGAACACAAATGGCCTAAACTCATCAATAAAAAGACATAGATTACCAGAATGGATCAAAAGCAGGAACCAACTATCTGTTGCCTACAAGAGACACATCTAATCAACAAAGATGCAAAGAAGCTGAAAGTGAAAGGATGGAAAAGGACATTTCACACCAATGGAAAGAAAAAAATCAACTGGTGTAGTTGTTATAATATCAGATGATACAGATTTCACCATGAGACACATTAAGAGAGATAAAGATGGACACTACATAATGACAAAGGGAGCCATGAACCAAGAAGAAAGAACAATAATAAGCATTTACATGCCAAACACCAAAGCATATAGCTATAAGATGCAATTATTGACGAAACTTAAGGGGAGACATAGATGCCAATATAATAACAATGGGAGACTTTAACAGCCCATTAACATCAATAGATCAATGAGACAGAAACTCCACAAAGAAACAACAGAACTCACACAGACAATAGAACAAATAGACTTAATATATACGAAACCTTCCATCCCACAGACACGGAATATACATTTTTTTTCAGCTGTACATGGCATCTTCTCTAAAATGGACCACATGATAGGGCACAAAACAAAGTTTCACTGACTTCAAAAAATTTTAAATCATACCATGCATCTTCTCACACCACCATGGAGTGAAACTAGAGATCAATCAATCAAAATACCCCAGGAAACTTGTAAAATCTTGGAAGATGAACAAAATGCTTCTGAATGAACAATTTGCCAGATAACAAGTGAAAGAAAAAAATCAAAAGATTTCTTGAAGTCAATGAAAACTCAATCACAACATACCAAAATTTGTGGGATACTGCCAAGGAAATATTAAGAGGTAAATTTGTTGCATTGGTGCTTACATCAAGGAACATAAAAGACAGCAGATAAATGAGCTAAGTATACATAACATGAAGGAACTAAAAAACAACAGCAAAAATAATCCAAAGAACAGAAAGCAAGAAATAATCAAAATAAAAGAAATAAACCAAATTGAATTTTAAAAAGTATATAAAAATTGAAAGAATAAAAAGTTGGTTTTTTGAGAAAATAAATACAACAGGAATCCCATTGGCCCAACTGACAAAAAAAGGCAGAAGGCAAAAATTAATAGTATTGAAGATGAAAAAGAGAACATAATAACAGATGCCACATTTCTAGAGAGAATAATTAGAAATTACTAGAAACAACTATATGCCAACAAATCAGAAGAACTCCATGAAATGGATTGATTCCTATACTCTCACCATCTACCAAAATTTAGTCACAAGGCAAGGGAAAACCTAAACAAACTTATAACAGATGCAGGATTAAATCAATAATCAAGGCCTTCCCCAAAAAAGAAAAGTTGGGCCCACATGGTTTTACTGCTGAATTCTATAAAGCATTCCAAGTAGAACTGACTCCAATTCTCCATAAACTTTTGAAAACAATGGAAGGGGAGGCAATTCTTCCAAACTCATTCTGTGAGGAAAACATCACCTTAATATCGAAAAAAAAAAAAAAAAAAGAGGAACAACAGAGAAAGGAAGGTATAAACCAATATCCTTGATGAATATTGATGCTAAGACTTCAGCAAATTACTCGCCAACAGAATTTTAAAAAAACCCACATCAGATAGATCATTCATTCAATCAAACCAGTTGGGATTCACTTTTGGCATGCAGGGATGGTTTAACATAAGCAATTCTATAAATGTGGTACATCAAATTAAGAAACTGAAGAACAAAAATTATATGACATTTTCAATAGTTGCAGAGAAAGCATTTGATAAAATCCAACAGCATTTCATGATAAAAACTCTAAATAAGACAGGCATAGAAGGAACAATCCACAGCATAATCAAAGCAATATGTTAAAAACCCAACGTCAGCATCATACTGAATGGGGGAATATTGGAAGCCTTCTTGCTAATATCTGGAACCAGACAAAGATGTCCACTATCACCACTGGTATTTAATATAGTACTAGAAAACTTGCAAATGCTATTAGACAAGAAAAAGAAGTCAAAGGTATTCAAATTGGAAATAAAGAAGTCAAGCTATCTCTGTTTGCAGATGACATGATTCTACACATAGGAGAACCAAGGGATTCAATAAAGAGACTGCCAGAACTTACATGAGTGGCAAAGTGGCAGGATACAAAATAAATGAATAGAAATTAACAGCCCCAGTGTATGCAAACAACTTCAACGGTGAAAAAGAACTAACAAGCATGAAACCATTCAAAGTAACAGAGAAGAAAATAAAATACCTGTGAATAACCCTTACCAAAGATGTGGAAGATTTCTATGAGGAAAATTATAAAGCATTAAACACAAAAATAGAAGGATATGATAGAATAAATAGGAGAAATATACCATGTTCCTTGATGGGTAAAGCCAATATCATCAAAATGCCCGTATTACCAAAAACAATATATACATCCAATGTGATTCCAATCAAAATACGAAGAACATTCTTCACAGAAAAATGACACAAAGGCTCATTTGAAAACACAAAAGACCAGGAATAGTCAGAACCATTCTGAAGAATAAGAACCTAGTGGGAAGGATCGCAATCCCAGACTTCGAACATATTATAGTGTGGTAGTTATCAAAATGGCCTTGTACTGGCACAGATACAGAGAGGAAGACCAATGGAATATAATAACAACATCAGAAGGCAGCCCATACTTGTATAGCCATCTCATCTCTGACTAGAAGACAGAAAACAACCCAGGAAAAAAGTAAGGTCTCTTCAATAAATGCTGTTGAGGCAATTAGATAGCAGCCTGTAGAAATAAAAAGCAAGACTCACTCCTTTCACCATACGCAAAGATCAAAATTAAATAGAGAGAAGATCTAAACCTACACTCATAAGCCATCAAACCTTTGGAAGGAAACTTTGGAAATACTCTACAAAATATAGGTGCAGGAAAATAATTCCTAGAAACATCATCAAAAGCAAAGTCCACACCAAAATAAACAAATGGGGCTATATTAAGCTAAGAAGCTTCTGCAAAGCAAAGGAAACAATTAACAAATTAAAATAGCAACCAACAGAATGGGAGAAAATCTTTGCATGCTACACAGGAGATAAGGGGGTAAAATCCAGAATATACAAAGAACTCCTGAACTATTAACAATGAAACAATGAAACCAATCAAGAAATGGGCAAGGGATATGGGTAGACACTTTTCAAAGGAATAAATCCAAATGGCTAACAAGCATATGAAAAAAATGCTCAAGCTCCCTAGCAATAAGGGAAATTTAATAAAACAACACTGAGGTTCCACTTTATTCCAGTGAGAATGGGCTACATATCTGAAACTAACAATACTTGTCGGAGAGCATGTGGGGAGAAAGAACCTACTCCACTGCTGCCAGGAGTGCAGGCTGGTGCAACCACTATGGAAGTCAGTATGGAGAATACCCAGGCAACTGAAAATTCACTTATGATGTAATCCAGCAATCCCACTTCTAGGAATATATCCAAAAGACTTGATATATGAGAAAGGATCATGCACCCCTATGTTCATTGCAGCATATTCAATAATTGCAAAAATATGGGACCAACCTAAATGCCCATTAACAGTGGACTAGACAAAGAAACTGTAGTTCATTTACTCCATGGAATATTACTTTGCTATTTAAAAAATGAAATATAATTGTTTGGAGCCAAATGCTCCAAACTGGAGACCATTATGCTAGTGAAAATGAGCCAACCCCAAAGGGTCAGATATCATGTTTGCTCTAATATAACATCCATTAAAAACACAAAACAACAACAACAAAGGGGACAACAAAATAAGCACATATAACCCCACAATCAAGGATGTAATGCAGACTACAACATCAGGAATCAGGGAAAATCAATCGAATGGATTTCTGCTAAAGAATTCAGGTAGATATATATCTGATTTTAAGAGATTGTACTCTAATGAGGTTCACTGCTAACATGGCTAGGGGGAGTTTCATGCATCATCACAGGCAATGGCTCTTTCCTGTTTCAATGTACAGTAATATGATGTCAAATCTAAGCATTTTACTCGTGAATTTTACCTTTTCGCACTTCTTGCTTATTTGTATCTTTCTCAATAAGATCTTGTGATGTAATTAATTAATCAACCATCCATAAAATATTGATTGCTTGTAATCACTGGAGATTATTAATGTCCATTTTCTCCCTGTTATTGCTACGTCTCATAACCAAAAGAAATTATTGCCAATGAGAAAGAGACTAAAGAATGATGTGGACATAACACCATGAAAGAAGAGGTGACAATGCAATACTTAGCAATACAGAATTGTTGATTATATGGTACCTATTCACCTTTTTGAAATATAAGGCATTTGTATACATTTCATAATGTAAAATCACTCACAAGCACTTGGCATTGTAGTGTAGTGGATTAAGACATGGCATTTGCTCCCATTTGAGAAATCAGTTGAGAGTCCAAGCTACTCTGCCTGCAATCCAGCTCACTGCTAATGTGCCTAAGAAAGTAGATGATAACTCAAGTACTGAAACCTTGCCAGTTTTACAAAAGGCCTAGATGGAGTTTTTGGATACTGGCTTTGATTCATCCTAGCCCAATCCCTGGCTGTTGTTATCATTTCAGAACCAGCAGCTGGGAGATCTTTTTCTCTTTTCTTCCCCTCTTTCAGTCAATCAAAGTTTCAAATAAATAAAATAAAGCAATTCAAAATAAATTGCAAATGTAATAAGTAATGAGATTAAGAGCCCTGATTTCTGCCAACAGAGTAAATCCTGACAGAATAGATTTGCAATTGGTAATTACATTATATATAGTAAGATATACTCATCTAAAATATTGTATTATTAATTATGACTACCACTATTATTGCTATTCCCAGTAGCTGATCACTGTAGCCTTATTTTTAAGCTTCTCCAAGTTGCTTAATCTACACAAAGATGTTGAATACTCAAAAAAAAGCAATTTCAGAAAAAACTGAAGTATAATCGTTGTATAGGCATATACATATATATATTATATGCTGCATAGGTTATGTGTCAGATTAATACTAACACATGCATCATTGGTTAATTGGAAAAATTAAAAGGCAATGTTTACAAATATTTCAACATGGAATCTTTCACATTTTAGAACACACTCAGTACATGGAACTCTTATAAAAATTATTATTTTATTATATGAATACAAAATTATAAATGTGTAAGATTCATGTTTCATACAAGGATGTTTATATTAAGTTTATTTCTAAATTCAGTTGACCAAATAAAACACTTAACTATATATGATATATTCAAAAATCTAAATTTATCAAACCATCATATGATATATTGCAAATCACTGGAGTGAGAAGAAAAACATCAGTTATAAAATAAAATACAAAGGCAAATAAGTACCATAATTTTTTTAAACTAACAATTACAGAAGAACAAATACAAAATGTCAAAGGCAAATTAACAGGGTGCTGTCAGTTGGATGAATAATAGAATGGAATGATTAAGGTTTGAATTAATAGAAATAAAAACATAACAAATTAAGAAAACATTCAATAAAAATGAAAATTACTCTTAGTTGGGAAGTTAGGAATATAAAGTTAGATTAAAACCACTGAATATAAATATTTTATCATCAAATTTTATAAGGCAAAAGCTTCATAAAATCCGTAATGTTGATAAAAAATTAATAAAAAAAATTTCAAACAAGCTTTAAAATGCATGACTTAATATTTGACCAGGCAATGAAAAATGTAAGTATAGTTAATTATCAATACGACTGGATGTAGGTCTATCATTTTGCCATTTGTTTTTTTACAGATCCCTGTATTCTTAGCTCTTTGTTATTCTGGGTGAATCAAGTATTATTTCATTATTATGCTTTAATGCTGCTGCTGCCTGTGTAGCTATGTTTCACTCCACTGTTCAGTGAGGTTCTGTGTTAATGTAATATATATGTGTAATTATAAAATTATTAAGTTATAACAATATACTTGAAGAGTTAATATAGTAAAACTCGTGTAAAAGTATAAGAAAAATACACCATTAAAATTACATTCATCCCCACCCCATTTTTCTCTATTATTATAATGCAGAGATATCATACTCACAACCAAATAATATATCTTAGCTTTAGTTAAAAACAAAACCATAATGATTTAAAATATTTGAAGATAAATATATTTTATATTAAAATATTTCCTAGCTTAATATTTCTAACTATTCTCACAGTTTTTGGAGACTTCATTTACATGTATGTTAACAGAAATACAATAGGAGTAGGGAATCTATTAAAAATAAGTTTGGGGGTGGAAATTTGGCCTGATTTTTAACACGTCTGTATCAGAATGCCTGGATTCTACACTTGGTTCCTGCTTTTGACACCAGCTTCCTGCTAATGTGGACCCTGAGAGGCAGTGGTGACGACTCAAGTAATTGTGTTTCTGTCATCTATATCGGAGACTTGTACTGAGTTCTTGAATTGACTTCTTGGCTACCAGATGCCTAAACCAGCACTAACTACTTGAGCATTTGGAGAAACAGGATGGGATTTCTCACTCACTCTCCTTTCTTCCCTCCCTCTTCTTCCTGTCTTACTCTGCACATCTCAAATATTTTTCAAGAAATAAAATAATTTTATATTTTTGAGTAGAGAATAATGTTTATAGGGAGTTAAGTGTAATAAACACAAGAAATAGAAGCTACTGTAAAAATGAATCCAATGAAAATTCCTGAATTGAAAGGAACAACTAAATGAATTATTTTAAGTAACATTGGAGGGCGCAAAGTAAATTATTTATGATCTTGGGCTGAATAAAAACATACTAGAAAGAATGTAGCTGAAAAGTCACTGACAGTCACATTAGTTAAAAAAAAAACTACATAAGGAGGCTGCTCACAAAGATAAAACAACATGCAATTTTAAGTATAAGAAATTTAGTTATATTATTCCAATGTGACACAAAGGAGACTTCAGCATTACAAATATTATCCAAGATGAACATGTTACATTACAAAAACAAGAGATAAATTTAAAAATTATGATAAAGGTATGAAAACTAGAGATCAAATACATAAATAGAAAATAACTCACAATAATAAACATGCAATCCTAAAACTACTCTCTCTAAATTATATAAAAATTAAAATTCACATCATCTAAATAAAATGTAAACATGTTTAATTACTGAAAATTATAGAGCTTTCAACTGTATGACTACTAAATATATATTCATGGGTATATGGAACTCTCCTCAAGGTATAATATATGCTATATCATAACACTCAGTAAATTTGTAAAACTGAAATACTGCAAAATTCTCATCTTTTACCATAATATTTAAAATAGAGGCAGTAGATAATTACTTGGAAAGTCTCCAAATGCTTATAAATATTCCATTAAAAATAAAATTCATTACAAAAATGAGAAAATAATGAACTGAACAATTTCTAACTTGATGAGATACATTAGTATAGTGCTTATAATCCTAAACGTGTTAGAAACAAATAATTTTATTCTTAAAAAAGTTAATATAGAAGATCATATTATAACTAGAAAAGAAAGATGCAAGTAAAATGAGAAATTAATAATATAAGCAACAGCAAATACAGTGACAGAAGGGTTCTTTCTAAACAATAAATAAAGTGGGGAAAAGAAATAGGAAGAACAGTCTAAAGGCAAATAATATTCCCAAGATCAGAAATAGAAAAGGTGATATCATCCTGTATCTTGGACATTACCAGGGATTTAAGGAAATATGAACTAATTTACAAAACTGCTTTCAACAATCTAATTAAATTGACTAAATTCATGAAAAGCACAGGAATTACTAAAACTTATTTGATGAAATACAAACTCAGAATAATTTATTATTTAAAAAACACTCTAAAATTATCTACAATTAAGCAACCCTCAGGTCCAGATCATTGCCTTAATTTTATCAATAATTTCAGGAATGAAGATGAAAAAATAATAATGATCCATGGGAATGTATCAGCAGTGAATTCCTGGATTAATGTAACCTTACATAACAAGAAAATGAAAGAAAACATGACTGTATCAATAAATGAACAAAGATGCAAATAATTTAACATGTGACCAAGACCCTTATAAAACTTACAGCTAATTTCATTCTTAGTGGTAAGAAACTAGATACTGTCTTTTAATATTAGGAAGAAAGAGAACATAATTTGAAATGATCTGTAATATGAAAATATCAGTTTATATATAACAGCAATAAACTTGGGAAAATACAATTTACACATTGCTATAATTTGCTAAATGAAATGAAAAGATGATTTAATTATGTGTAATAACCATATTTAAAGTATAACAAGATTTCCATATTTAAAGGTAGAACGTATACTTTTATACTAAAGACTATGAAATAATTTGTGAGAAATTAAAAGTGGCACAAAAAGATTATTTTAATAGATCAGAAGATCCAATCTGATTTAAATGTCAGCTATCTTAAAATTTATATGTAAGCTAAGTGTAATCAATGTATACTCCTCAGAAAGGTTTCGTTTTCAAGAAATCTCCATTTTTACATTGAACTGAAAATACATAGGTTGTACTGCAGTCAACTTCCTCTTTCACAAAATTGTGAAATACAATAATAAAGTTTTGGACTCATAGTAACATCTCAATTTTTAAGCTAAATCTTCATTTTCATAAGATTCAGGGTTTGATAGCTTTACAGGTGACGTCTACAAAGTGTTAGAGGAAGCACTAATTTCAATGCTGCTGAAACTATTAAAAAAAACTAAAAAGATAGAATTTTGCCAAATGTTATCCGGCTAGCCTTACTCTGATAATGAAGCTATTCAAGGACCCAAAAAATAGCAACAAAGAAAACTACAAATCAATTTCCCTGACGAACAGGGATACAAAATTTATCAGCAAGCCAAACCCAATAACACATTTTAAATATCACAGACCATGACTTAGGAGTTTTTTACCCAGGGATTCAAAGACAGTCCAAAATTCACAAATCAACTAATGCAAAAATCACATCAACAGCAAAAAGAACTAAAATTGTATAATTATCTTAGTAGATGCAGGAAAGAAATGTATAAGATTATTATAAAAATGATAAGAACTGTCAACATGTTAGGTATAGAGGAATATTACTAAAATAAACACTATATATTAAAGATGACAATATCATATTGAATGGGGAAATGCTGAAAATGTTTCCTCTAAGACTGCAACAGGACAAAAAATATCCATTTTCACCACTCTTATAATTAATACAGCTTTGTAAATCTTGGTAAGAGAATTAGGGAAGTGAAAGAAACAATAGACATTCAAATTAGTAAAAAGCAAGTCAAATTATCTGTATTTGTAGATGTCATGATTATATAGATGAAAATATACCCAACCACTGAGCTCTTTTTATTTTTCTTTCTTCCTGTTGTTGATTTTGCTTTGTGGCTTTTCAGTTAAGGGAATGTACAATAGCTGTAATGGAGACTATCATATCTAGCAGCATGTTATTTAACTTCATGGCATTGTAAATTTCTTTATTTCTTCCTGTTGTTGATATTGTGGCTTTTTCATTGAAGGGCATGTATAGTAACTGTGTAATGGAGACTATCATATCCAGATGTGAGGATACAATGCAGTATTGATCTCTACTTCCAGACAAAGATGGACTTTCACTAAATTGGTTTGCTATATCTTGACAATAGGATGCTGGACTCTGCCATTGTCCATGTCCGCAATGATGGACATGTGACTGTGTATGAAGAGCTATAGTAATGATATAGGGGAACTCAGTGGGGGGGGGGGCAATTGGGGAAGGGATAAGTTAAATCCCAGG
This sequence comes from Ochotona princeps, assembly GCF_030435755.1. Lineage (NCBI taxonomy): Eukaryota > Metazoa > Chordata > Mammalia > Lagomorpha > Ochotonidae > Ochotona > Ochotona princeps. The sequence goes on from NC_080837.1 coordinate 77,336,842, forward strand.
GCCTATGGAAGTGCATCATAAAATGATAATAATAAAAAGAAGTAAATTTTTTTAAAAAAGAACTGAAACGAAGTAACTTTCAGAACATATAGTTAAAATACAAAGAATTTCCATACACCAATAACAAACAGCTAAAAAGTAAACCAAGAAGGGAATCCTATTCACAACATTTAAAAAAAAATTATATTTAGGAATAGGAGAGAAATTAGAATTAATTCTCAAGGGAGAAAATTAAGAAATGTTCATAATATTATAATATTTATATAAAGTATAATAGAACAGCTTGCTTAATTTTAAAGCACATTAACATTGTTATTTCGAGAATTATTCACACAATATTTGTGGCATAAGAAAACTTTTTTGCGGACCTTCGTCTGACTCCCGGACCTCCGCCTGACCCCCGGACCTCCGCCAGACCCCCGGACCTTCGCCCGACCCCCGGACCTTCGCCGTGCCCACGTTGCTGGCTCTGCTGCCCGCGACAGAAGCTCATGCCACCCTCATCTTATTTGTGGGTTGCTACAACAAAACATCTTAGACTGATAACATAAAGAATGGAATTTTAAGACTCGGAGTCCCTGCGCTGGGCGGTGGTGGCGGGCGAATACCTGGCTTTCCTGGCACAAAGAGCTCCCGTGACTGACCTTGTGGCTGGCTGGGGACTCGCCAGCCTTCGGGGCCGTGGGCTCCGGTGGTCCGGACTCCAGCGATTCATTTCCAGTGCCAGCTGGACATCCGCCGGTGGCCTCCACACGGACGTTGTGGCTACCAGGTTGGAGCCTGGGTCTGTGTGGGGGGTTGGGAGGGCGAGTGTGGCCCGGGACCTGACGGTTTGAGCTGGGTGATTGGGACCAGCTGCGCACAGAGGGAGTCGGGGACTCGGGGGGCCGCCTTGTGTGGAGAGACTCAGGGCGGAGTTGACAGAACGGCACACAGGCCCCTTTCTGACTGTGCGGATCTGATCTGGGGGTGGAGGGGAGCACTGGCTCTGTTCCCTGTGGGGTCGGTGTGGTCCCTGGAGCTGAAAGCTAGCAGCTGCGGTTCTCCACCTGGAGCCATATCGGGTGGCAGGATAGCAGGTGTGAACCCTGAGTGGAGATCCAGAGTGGGTGTGGTGTTGGTTGATTGCACAGAGCTGAGCCCACGGCAATAGTCTTGCAGCCTGGGGGTGTCTGTGTAGTCCCTGGAGCTGACTGCGACAGCCCCCTGATCTTTCTGGCCACCAAGTTTGCCCAGGACGACCTCAGGAGGTACTTAGACGTGTTGGCTAGCAGGGGGTAATAAGCTCAGTGCTGCCTATAAAATCAGTGCCACGCAAAGCAATTATTTAGGACAGTTGTGTTTCCTAAACCCAGGGTACTGATTGAGCATTAAAGTCAATTTATACACCTGAGGTAACAGACCAGAGAGATGTCGTCAAACAGATTGACAATTACAAAAGGAAAAAGACAAGAAAAAAACACTATGAATGTTATTAAAGTCTCTCCAACAAAAGAGCAAAAGCTTCGCCCATTCTCAGAGTTAACTGAGGAAGACATTGAGAAAATGGAGGACAAAGAACTCAGAAAACTCATTGCAAAGCTCCTGGTCAACAATGAGAAGTACAAACAAGAGTTCAAAGAAGAAATAGCAGTAATACATCAAATTAAGGCTGATATATCAGAAATGAAGAACACAGTAGAGCAAATTAAAACTACAGTGGAGAGTCTCAAAAACAGAATGAATGAGGCAGAAGAAAGAATTTCAGAATTAGAATATATTTCCTGCCATCACGAAGAAACAAACAAAAAGCTGGAAGCAGAGCTAGGTCAAGCTAAAAATAATATCCAAAAATTAAAAGATATGATTAAAAGGTCTAACATAAGAGTTATGGGTGTTCCAGAAGGTACAGAAAGAGAAGCTGGGATTAGAGGTGTATTCAATGAAATAATACAGGAAAACTTCCCTAAACTGAGCAAAGAATTAGAAAATAATATACAGGAGGGCTACAGAATTCCCATCAGAGTTGATCAAAAACGAACTTCATCACGACACATGATAATCAAGCTCTCCTCAGTTGAACAAAAAGAAAAAATCCTTAAATGTGCACGAGAAAAAAATCAAGGGAACCCCAATTAAACTTACAGCTGACTTTTCAGAGGAAATGTTACAGGCCAGAAGAGACTGGAGTGACATATTCCAGATTCTAAAAGAGAAAAATTTTCAGCCCAGAATAACTTACCCTGCAAAGCTCTCTTTGTCTTTGAAAATGAAATAAAATTCTTCCACAATAAAGAAAAACTTCAAGATTTTGTCTCATCTAAACCTGCCCTACAAATGATATTCAAGGAAGTTCCTATGTAAGAAAAAAGAAACAGTAACCATCAGAAACAAAGGCAAATGTGGAGAACATCCAACTAAAATGCTAACACAAAACCTAATTTAGAACAACACATCGCCAAAATGACAGGACCAAATTGTCCTTTATCTATAACAACGCTGAATGTAAATGGCTTAAACTCATCAATTAAACGCCATAAATTGGATTGGATCAAAAAACAAAATCCATCTATCTGCTGCTTACAGGAGACGCATCTCACCAATAAAGATCAGAAAAAATTGAAAGTAAAAGGATGGAAAAAGATATTTCAAGCAAATGGTAAGGTAAGACAAGCAGGAGTAGCCATTCTTATATCAGATGACATAGACTTTGATGTGAAGAGCATCAAAAGAGATAAAGAAGGATACCATATAATGATCAAAGGATACATCAAGCAAGAAGAGATCAGCATAATAAATGTTTATGCTCCAAATGCCAAAGCATCTAGTTACGTGAAACAAATATTAACGGGATTAAAGGGAGAAATAGACTCCAATACGATCATAGTGGGGGACCTTAATACCCCATTAACACAAATGGACAGGTCAAAAAACCAGAAACTCAGCAAAGAAACAATAGAACTCATTCAAACTCTAGAGCAAATGGGCTTAGTTGACATCTATCAAACCTTTCATCCTACTGACAGAGAATACACGTTTTTTTCATCAGCACATGGAACTTTCTCCAGAATTGATCATATTATAGGCCATAAATCAAGCCTTAGCAAATTTAAAACAGTGGAAATCATATCATGCACGTTCTCAGACCACCAAGGAGTGAAGCTTGAGACCAAGAATTCGAAACACCAAGGAAGACCTACAAACATATGGAGGCTGAACAATATATTACTAAATGAGCAATGGGTTAGAGAGGAAATCAAAGGAGAAATTAGAAAATTGCTTGAAACAAATGAAGGCATCAGCACAACTTATCAGAACTTATGGGATACAATCAAGGCGGTGCTGAGAGGAAAGTTAATTTCAATTAATGCTTATCTCAAGAAACAAGAAAAGCACCAAGTAAATCAGCTAATCTTACAGTTGAAGGAACTAGAAAAACAACAACAAAGCAACCCTAAGACTAGTAGGAAAAAAGAAATCATCAAAATAAGGGAGGAAATAAACCAAATAGAGACCAAGAGGACTATACACAAGATTAATCAATCAAAGAGTTGGTTCTTTGAGAAAATCAACAAAATAGACTCCCCACTAGCTCGACTAATTAAAAAAAGGAGAGAGAAAATGCACATTAATAGTATCAGAAATGAGAATGGAGATGTAACAACAGATACCTTAGAAATACAAAGAATCATCAGTAACTATTATAAGCAACTATATGCGAACAAATTAGAAAACCTAGAGGAAATGGACAGAGTTTTGAACTTATACAATCCACCAAAATTGAATCAAGAAGCAATTAACAATCTAAATAGCCCAATAACTTGCACTGAGATTGAATCAACAATTAAAGCCCTCCCAACCAAGAAAAGCCCGGGACCAGATGGCTTCACTGCTGAATTCTACCAAACGTTTAAGGAAGAACTAACCCCAATCTTACACAAGCTTTTTCAAACAATAGAAAAAGAGGCAATTCTTCCAAACTCGTTCTATGAAGCTAATATCACTTTAATACCAAAGCCAGAGAGAGAAATAACAGAAAAAGAGAACTACAGACTGATATCTTTGATGAACATAGATGCAAAGATCTTCAATAAAATATTAGCCAACAGGATCCAACAATACATTAGGCAGATTATTCACCCGGACCAGGTGGGATTCATCCCAGGTATGCAAGGATGGTTCAACATTTGCAAAACAATAAATGTGATACATCACATCAACAAGTTGACTCATAAAAACCATATGATCCTCTCAATAGATGAAGAGAAGACATTGGATAAAATCCAACACCACCTCATGTTAAAAACCCTAAATAAGATAGGCATAGAAGGAACATTCTACAACATAATCAAAGCAATTTATGATAAACCCAATGCCAATATCATACTAAATGGGGAAAGACTAGAAGCCTTCCCGTTAAAATCTGGAACTAGACAGGGATGTCCACTCTCACCGCTACTCTTCAATATAGTTTTGGAAGTTCTTGCCAGAGCTATTAGACAAGAAAAAGCAATTAAAGGAATACAAATTGGAAATGAGGAATTAAAATTATCGCTATTCACAGATGACATGATTCTCTATATAGGAGAACCAAAAGACTCAGTCAAAAGACTACTGGAACTCGTAAGAGACTTTGGCAAAGTAGCAGGATACAAAATTAATGAACACAAATCAATGGCATTCGTGTATACAAATAATTCTGCCACTGAGGAAGAAATTGTAAGTACAGTTCCCTTTAAAATAGAGGAAAGGAATCTTAAATACCTAGGAATTAAGTTAACTAAAGATGTGAAAGACCTCTACGATGAAAACTACAAATCATTTAAAAAAGAAATAGAAGAAGATCTTGAAAAATGGAGAACCTTACCATGTTCTTGGATTGGCAGGACCAACATCATCAAAATGGCCATATTACCGAAAGCAATATATAGATTCAACGCAATCCCAATCAAAATCCCAGCAATATTCTTCTCAGAAATAGAAAAGATGATACAGAAGTTCATCTGGAACCACAAAAGACCACGAATAGCTAAAGCTGTCTTGAAAAATAGAAATCAAACCGGAGGAATCACAATTCCAGACCTCAAGACATACTATAGAGCAGTGGTTATCAAAACAGTCTGGTACTGGTACAGAAACAGAGAAGAAGATCAGTGGAACAGAATAGAAATACCAGAAGGGGATCCACACATGTATAGTCAACTAATCTTTGACAAGAAAACAGAAAACAATCCAGGTAAAAAACCTGGTCTATTCAATAAAAGCTGTTGGGACAACTGGATAGCAGCTTGCAGAATAAAGAAGCAGGACCCGTACCTGTCGCACTATACAAAAATCAGCTCTAATTGGCTCAAAGATTTAAATCTACACCCAGAAACCATTAAACTACTAAAGGAAAACATAGGAAGCACACTCCAAGATATAGGAACAGGGAAAGACTTTTTAGAAAAGACGCCTAAAGCAACGGCGATCAAATCCAAAACGAACAAATGGGACTATATCAAACTAAAAAGTTTCTGTACAGCAAAAGAAACAATTAAAGAAGTGAAGAAACAACCTACAGAATGGGAAAAAATTTTTGCATTCTACACAAGTGACAGGGGACTAATATCTAGGATCTACAAAGAGCTTCAGAAACCCAAGGATAGTGAAAAAATAAACCCTGTAGCAAAATGGGCAAAGGAAATGAACAGACGTTTCTCAAAAGAACAGATACAAATAGCTAATAAACATATGAAAAGATGCTCAGGCTCTCTAGCCATCAGAGATATACAAATGAAAACCACCTTGAGGTACCACCTAACTCCTGTGAGACTGGTCTACATTCAGAATTTGAAAAACAACACATGCTGGCATGGATGTGGGGAAAAAGGTACCCTCCTTCACTGCTGGTGGGAGTGTAGGCTAGTACAATCATTGTGGAAATCCATATGGAGAGTGCTTGGAAAATTGCAAATAAACCTGCCATGTGACCCATCAATCCCGCTCTTAGGAATATACCCAACAGAAGTGAAATCTGCATACGAGAAGGGGATCTGTAATCCTATATTCACAGCAGCACAATCCACAATAGCAATGTCATGGAAACAAACCAGATGTGCGTCTAAGGAAGAATGGTTAAAAAAACTGTGGTACATCTATTCAATAGAATATTATTCAGCTGTCAAGAAGAACGATATTATTCTATTCAAAACCAGGTGGTCCCAACTAGAAACTATTATGCTCAGCGAAGTGAGTCAATCACAAAAGAATAAATACCATATATTCTCTCTCATATAAGGAAGCCAACATGGAAAGATAGAGTTCATCAAGTGCCCATGGAGTTCTGATCTAAATATAGATTGCTGCAAGTCAGGTCCCACGGCAAGAGAAGGTGAAAATTCTCTGTTCTAGGCATGTAGGCATTCCATGGATGAAGTAACAGCAGAGTATATTTAGCATGTTGTGAACATGAATACGGTAAATTGGCAGTTTCCGTCAGTTGCTGGCAATAGTTTAGAGTGATGACAAATATTATTTTGATTTTTTTGTGTGTTATTTAGTTATGAGGAAAGTGTATGGTAAGCAGTCCACTTGATGGTTTACTAATTTCCTTGTTGTTGAGAAGTCCGAGTTGATTATGTATTTAATATGATAACCATTTGTGTGCTGTGAATTGCATTAAAAGTTATGTAGGGCAGAGATGATGCTTACTAAATGTACAAAATGGATTGATGAGATTAGCCAGTTAAATCTTTTCACCAGTAAGGCACTCAACAGCCCATGAGATATTTATTAAAAATGTCAAGTAAATCCTCTTATTTTTGTATCATAGCGTCAAATAGCAGTAAAATAAACATGTTAAGATCCTTAATCTACTGCTATGTTTCACTGTAAAATTTACCTTTGTTAAAATTTGCTTCTGTTCAAATTTGTTGAGATCGCACATAAAAGTATTCTAATATTACTTTGGCTGGTATTTTCTAATTACTGTATAATATTTTGGGAATGTAAATTTTATTTGAATGTCAACTACAGTTAAGCATGTGCCGTTTGTTTTTCTTGCTCAGGTTTTGTAATTTGACGGAATGTTTTTATTATAGTTTAATAAATGTTTGCTTTATTAAAAAAAAAGAAAACTTTTTGTCCCTAACATGATAATTTGGAGTAAAGCTGCTAATTTTTCTTTATTCTGTTGTCTGTTCATGCTTACTCTTGACTATTCCATTCTTGTGTACTTTATAAAGCATTGTTTTCTATATCCAGAGATAAGCTTTTATGGTATTAAAAAAACATGATGACTAATATTTGGTTTCATATTTGTTTTACCTTTACACATTGTTAGTTTATTTTCCCAAATAGGGCAGATGCTTAATAAATACAGTCAATAAAAAATGTAGAGAAAAAAGAAATGAAAAAAAGGAGGGAAGGGAAAGGAAGAGGAGGGAGTGGGAGGGAAGAGAATAGAAGGACAAAAAGAGCAATCTATAGTATGCTATTCTTCATTTTAGAAAACGGTATATGAAATACATATGTACCTGCTCAGTTGCAATCAAGAAAAATAGAAGAGATAAACCAGAAACTAAATATCTAGGAGTTGGATGAGATATAGTAGAGAAAAGGAATAAGATTAGTGTAGTTAACAAAAACGGACTGGTGACACTTATTATTCCAGTTCCTACAATCACAGTAATGACTTACAATTTTTTTAAGAAGTAAAGCAAACTAGAAGGCAAAGAAACTCATAATAGATATAAACAAAAGACGTGTATCTGATTTTATTATTAAAGTAAACCTAAGAAAGGTAGTGAAAAAATCAACCTAAGTTTAGAAAACAATATTTTGACTGGATACAGTAAGAAAAAAAATTATATTTCAATAATGTGTTTTGAAGTTGTAGTAAGTTAAGTGAAATTTGACTTGCTACTGACAGAAGAAAAATACCTCGTTTAAACCGCATAACTTAATTACAAATTGTTTTAAAGTCTATGATAGATTATAGCAATGTCCTAGGACATCACAATCCTTTCTCATCCAGAAAAACTCCCAGTCTGGACAGATCCATGCACTATAGCTGCTTTATGCAAATGTACTTTAAAAATGTTTTTACAGTATTTTCTATATTAATATACACAAATCCCATTGTGTTCCAACAACCTACCCATTCATTGCAGGCTTATAGCAAAAGAGCAATAATCTATACCATATAGGCGTATTGTGTAACACCTTAAGTTCTTTGAAAAACAAGTCACCTAGCAGTACATTTCTTGTAACATTTCCTCAGTGTTATGTAGCATACACCGTGTATGTATAGTTAATAGAACAGTATTCACTTCTAGTACATATTTAGTATACACGTGTACATAAATGAATTTATGGAAGTAGAATAAATATAGAGGATTGCATAACTTCATGTGAAGAAATCTATGTACTTTTTCCCAGCTTTGGGCCTAGAGGCAAAAAATGCACTAAGACACATGAAAACAACTTGGATAAACACATGACCCAACTTAAAAATATTCAATAGTCAAATCTAAAAGTTGTTAAAGCAAAACAATGATTGTAATACATGAAAATTCATAAAACAAACTATCAAAAATTCATACAGGTTTAGGACAACTTAATATATAAAGGAAGAATGACAGATCTTCCTCACAAGGTGAATTCAAGTAAGTATAGAAGTATCATAGAAATAGAAATCAACATTAGATAAATACTATAGTAAAAATTACTGTAGGTAATACTCAATGTATACCGATTGGAGGAGAAGTGATCATACTGATATTAACAGAAATAAAATATGCTGACAACATGTACACTACACATGACCCTCTTCTAACAATGATATTATTGCTGAGTTTTTCTGAAAGTATATGACCCAATATAATCATGAGAAAATATCATATATATTAAAATAAGGATTTCTGGACAATACCATGCATGATTTAGTATTCTTTGAATATATCACTTTAAGGGAATTATCTTCAAAATAGACAAGGGTTGAGTGGGCCAAGGGAATAGATGATTGGCATATGTTGAATATAAATTCAGACTAACATTATAATATCAATGTTATTTTTCCGATATTGGCAATTATTATATGTAACAATATTATGTAAGGTGCTAATATTAGGAAATCTGGCTAAGAACACACAGGGGTCTACTATTACTGAATATTTACATATGAGCTTAAAATTACTTGAAAATCACAAAGTTTGGAAAATAATACAGAAATTTAATTGCATATGTTGAACAGTGTGATAAGGCTCATGAAAAATCACCTCTTTAGTGATCAAAGTGAAATCACAATAAAATATAGCTTGATGCTCATTTAAATAGATATTTAAAAGCTGCCAATTTTTAAGTTTTACTGCTAATGAAAAATAGGTGAAAATCTCATACAAGGATATATCAAAATCTTCATGAAAAAGGTAAAATGAAGATAAGAGTGCTCAGTCTTCTTTATCTGTCTGTCTCTTCCTCTCCCCTCAAATGATCTCTACCCATTCATCTGTTTCTCAAATAAATCAACTTAAAAGCAATAATAAAAATAGTTTAGAAATAATATTAAGCAAATCCAGCAAATGTTGAAAGATGTAGGTGTGAATTCTGGGAATCAATGAGGTGCAAATTTTATTTTCACACTTTATGTTTATACTATGCTTGTAATGAAATTTTATTAAACATATACCAGAGCAAAGCTTCATTACCCAAACAATGTGAAAACAAATTAAAAAAAAAACCAAACCATTTATTAGTAGAAGAAACCAAGGTGTACAAAAACATTTATTCATTAACATATATTGAAAGCCTCAAAAATTATACTACCAAAGACCTGAATAGGAGTAAGGGGTGGCAAAGACTAGTGAGGATAAATTCCCTAGTCAAATTAATTTTGCTAAAAAAATAAAGCACGGTGGAAATCAATAAAAATTCATGCTAATCTTTATGGATTGCGATTTTTTATGGAAATGTTAAATATAGTACATAGTAGAAAACCAAACAATGGCCACAAAAAGGGAGAAAATGATAATAGATTTCTCATTTCCATCCCACACCAGCAAAAACTAAGCAGAGCTTAAGTGATTTCATTGATGTGTCCGCTTAATCTTTTGTAGCAGTTATAGAGCTTTTTAATCCATTCTAGATCTTAGAATACTCAAAATTATTTTCACCAGAAATTTTGATTTGAAACTCTGACAATACAAAGGAGAAAACCACTGATCAATTTGACTTAGTCATAAATATGTACAAATTTCAAATTAAAATTCTCATGATTCTATGATAACTTAAAAGAATAAAATGTGTTTTAAGGCCAAAGAGAATCTTGTCCATTCAATAATAAATAGTGCAATTTTTATGCAATAATCATTTGATTTTTCTAATACTTTCTTTAAGTCCTTAGAAACATATAAAGGGTTAGGGACTTAACACAATAGAAAAAACAATAAACTTAAAAATCATCAGTATCTTATACTGAAGACTAATATGATCCACAACAAAATAACTTACCTATTTGGAATAAGACTTGATAACAACCCCAAGCGAAGTCTGCTCAGTGAGACACCCTTTTAATGTGATAAATAAATACAGTTTGCTCATCTAGGCAGTTAGTTCTGTTACCATTGACAACATCTTACCTATACAACAGCTCAATTATTAAACAATAGTTTGATGATCAAAATTCACAGTAAGAACTCATCTCAATTTCCCACCAATCTTACATCCCTTGCTGATGAACTTCACCAATTCCTAAATAGTTTCTTATATTCAAGCACTTCAGTCCAGACTCCCAAATCCCTTACTTTTCACATTGAAATGCCATTAAATCCTGCAAAGGTGGTGTTTTCCCTTGCTGCAAAAAGTTTAATAAACTCATCTTTGCTTGATAATAGCTCTTTCTGGTGGTCTTTTGAGGGAAAAGACCAGCAACAATGTGCTGGTAAAACCTAAGAATAATTCCAATGAAGCATGATTAAATCAAGGGTGCATGATATTTCCAAAAATTTTAAGTGATCTTAGAGTATCAGTTTATGAACATTATCAACAAATCAAAATCAAGAACAACTGGAAGGGTAAAATTAAAACTATAAACATTTGCAATGTATTTAATACATATTTTGAAAAAAAATCTGAAAAATAATGAGAAACATTGAGATGACTCTTACCCCTGAAACAAAACTACCACATACAGAAAAATAAATGAGAATATAAGTTGAAAGAAAAGAACTCCATCATAAAGTGAAAATATTAACAGTAATTAAAATTATTACAAAAAAACATACCTTCTTCTTGGATATGGAGACTGATTAAAAAACATCCTCCCCTAAAATCAATTTATTAAAGTTGATGAAATTGCAATCCAAACTGCAATTTCTTCAATGAGTAGACACATGAGACAGGAGGCAGCAGAAGAGACACGCAGATCCACAGAACAAAAATGGAGCCAGTCACAAATGAGAATACAGTATATGCACAAGATGGCATTACAGATAAATGGGCAATTATTGGCAAATAATCGCAAGTAATGCAGGTAACTTGGCAACTTTAAGATTTCAAAGCAAAAGTTTTCTCATGGTTTTAGAGTTTGAATTAAATAAACACAAAAGAACTACAAGTCAACATAGGTGAAGGGTTTTTATGGACTCAGTATATACCTTTCAAAAAAGGACATGAAACTCAGAAGCCGTAGAAGCAAACATGATTATACTTGGACATATTACAATCATACATATTCTTATAATAAAACCAAAGTTAAAAAGTATGTAAAAATATCTGTAATGCTTGACAGTCCAGAGGTTTTTTCCATAAGAATAAATGAGCTCTTTGAAATCACAAAGATACTTCCCACATTCCCAAGGTTGGACATAAAAGAGGAAATTAAAAAATACAGATGATTAATAAACATGAAAAATGATTAAAATTAAAAACAAAAAATACAATTTAAGACAATAGTTTGGGTGATCATATTGGCAAAGATCATAAATGCTTATAAAATTCACTTTCTGTGAGTTTATGAGAAAACCGGCAATGCCATTAATTGCCATTTGAAGATAAAGCTGTCAATCATAATTTTAATGGAAATCTTGCAATGATTTTCAAAATTGGCAATGTCGATATCCTTAATCCCATCATTTTGACTTATATATAATTTGTTACGTAAAATGCAATTTTTGGTAAGTGGGATGTTCACTGCAGAAATTTGGTATTAACATAATATCTATGAATATTTTTTATCTAAGCAGTCATGCAGTCCTTTAACAAACAACACAGACATGTATGCATCATTGAAATATAAAAAGGTCAATGAAAAGATTTCTAATGAAAAAGGCAATTTGTACAAAATATGCTACAATATGGCCCCATCTTCAAACCCCTTTCCCAAAATAGCTGTGTGTTTTTGCATATATATATGTATGCATATATATATATATATATACTAGGTTTTTCTTATTTTTAGAGAAAAGCTATGGGGATAGATTTGGAAGAAAGGAAGATACCAAATTTGTATATTATTTAAATATGCTTGAGCTTTTACAAAAGCATACACCTTCTTTTAATATTTTCTATATTTTTTAAGAATACCATGTGGCATAGCAAAAATTATAAATGTGTATTTGTGGGAGCATTCAGAGATTCCACCATTTTGAGCTTCTTGTGTTATATTATTTCCTCTACTGAGGCTCCTGGGATTGACTCAAGTGGCAGCAAGGGAAACAGTCACCATGCCCAAATTAAAGTCTCATCGATGACATCCCAACATGAGCATTTCTCAGTTAAGCATGTCTTATCTGCAGGAAGGTATCCATTGCCAGAAGAAAGAGGAGTCTCCATGCAAAGGAAGACTGAATCATAGCTTTGGTGATGCTGGTGGTAGAATTAATTGTACCAGTTGCAATATATCGGCCTCATCTTTGTGGTCATTACCTGTAAGGACACATTGGTAAAAATTGTTAAAGGTAAGAAACACATTCCGTAAGCAGTCAGAGGACTACAAATTCATTGTTTACTTCTTCCCCCATTGAGAAAACAGGGAGAAGGGCACGTTCACAGCAGTTACATCCATGCTGTGGCTAGAAGAAATATGACTTCAAATTATCTAGCATCAATTAATGTTGTTTGACTTTTGCCGAGATGAAATGTGTATGAATATCTCCAAAAGCCTCATATCTTATCTTTGTGTCTGCTTCTCCCCTTACATATCACAGCTTCCGAAACCTCTATATCACTCATCTATCCAATCCATTAAATTTTATACAAAACTATTTGTCAACTTTCTCATCTGATCATTATGGAAACTCTACTATGTCTACTAACAGTTGTCTAGTGATACAATGGATCCAATGATCAGAGAGTGGTTTGTTGGATAAGAGGGAAAAAGCAAAAGAGATTCTTTTAGATTACTGAAAAAAAACGTACAATAGAGGTTGTATTAAAAAAAAAAAACTGTCTCCCTAAAAACATTATGTAATCTGACCTTTGGAGACTAATCTTCACCATAGTTTTTTTTTTTTTGAGAAACCAAAAACTATCATAGCCAAGCCTTACCTTCAGATGATGGTAGTTGGGCAGACGGTAGTCAAAGAGACTCTTCAATTGCTCTTGTTTCAGGAATTTCCTGAAAATCATACATTCCTAGAAGAGTTCCCAGGAAGTCATCTTCTGAGGTGGAGAAAAAAAGTTAGAAACATCATTTCCAGCGAAACATTTGCTATTCTTTCAAACTGGTTTTGTTTGGAAATAACACTTAGTGCAACTCTGCCGCTGTAATTAGCTGCTTTGCATGCGACATCAGAGCCCTTCCCGCAGCGCATTTCCAAAATCAAGGAATGCTCTAAATCCCCTGGGAAAGTGTGTATCCTTACGTAGAAATTCATTTTACTGATTATTTGTCCACATTATTTCAAAAACAATTTTATTTACAAGTATATTTTCAATAGAAGTTTGAAAAACTATTTTATGATAGGCAATGCTTATCTTGTACATAAAAGTACTTTTCTGAAAAACAGCTGGCCGTAAGACATTAAAAGTCCAGTAAATGATCCATTTATATAAATGAAAGGCTGAGACTTAGTTTTGGAATGGGGTTATTCATTAAAAATCACCCTCTCCTTTCCCTTCCTTCCTATTTAAGAAAAACTGTTAAGATCACATAGCTGTTATTCTCCACTACTATACCTGCACTCATCTGGCTCTTGAAAGTATTTTCAATGCTACTTAGTTGCAAACAAATGTCACCAATTGTAAGAACAAGATCTATGATCTCCCATCCATCATAAGCCTTTACAAGTTCAGTTTCCAACCTAATGTATGTGCAAAACTGTAAGAGTGTCTATGAGATCACAGGTGGCTAGGAAATAAATTTGCCACTGGCTAGGAAATAAATTTCCATTATTTGGAACTAATATCTGACAGTTAAGGCAAGAGCATGCAAGCCCTCTGGGATCTTTTATCACCTGACAGGGTAACATGAATACTTTTGGTAACATGAATACTTTTTGCTTTTCCTTCATTGTGATTTAACCACTAATATATCTTAAAATATTAGATTTATATAAACATATAACATTTCAATTTTGATAAAGAAAAGCCAAAAATAATGACAATTTAAAATGCATTTGTCTTCCACCTTCTTAGAGTGTGTAAGGAAGATGTTAAGTATAAACTATCAAGATTCTAACAGTTAACTTACAGACAGCAGACTCAAATCTGCATTAGACATTAGCAAATACTACAAAGAATTACGATGGGATCCAAGAGCAATCCTGACAGCCACTTAACAGGAGGTCATATGCACAGAGTTTGGGGGGGGACCCCAGAGCGAAGCAGGAGGACAGGAGAAGGCTTGCATCCCAACCCTGGAGACTCCCGGATCCTCACCCAGGACTATCAGTATGGGCACCAAGGACTATATCCCAATGGCCAAGGAGACCATGGGGAACTGGAGTGCTCTTGTAGAACAAGAACTCTGAGGTCGTCTATTCCTTATCGGATTTCCCACACGGGATGGAAGAAGCCCAGATCTTCCTTACATGATCTAATGTCATCGGAACAACAGCCAGGAGCCCTGAGCGGTCCACAGAAACAGGAGAACAGTAAACTTTTTTGGGGACTCCGGAGGGGAGCTTTCTCTGGTCCTAACTTAGTTCCAACTTTGGATCTCCATTCTCTCTTGCAATGACCATCAGGGTCGCTCCAGAGCCCCCTCAAAATTAGATCACATAAAGACCAATTAGGAAAACTTAGAACTAGACAGGAAACAGTTAACTTGGAGTCCCATATACCTTACTAGGTAGGACACAAAGATTAGTTACTCCTCACTAAGGTATTGAAGATTTCTCTGCACAACCCTCCTAAAACTGTTCCGCTCCATAATTGTTAACATATAGTATATTTGAATTATAAGCCTGTTTGGACTATCCTAAAATTCACGAGGTTCAGCAAAAATCACGCTTGAATACTATAAACTGATAAATATAAAATGAAAATAGACACGAGACAGATGAATAGTACCCTATAACCATTTAAAAGTGCATGGCAGCCGGTTCTACATAAACTAGAATTGAGATGTCAATGAAGTAGTCACAGGATGTGGTTAAGAACGTGCATTTTTTAAAAAGGTTGGTCACTCAATACCATGTCAATTAACTTCATGATGCTGTAAATTGTTGTTGATGTTGTGTTGTGGCTTTTCATTGGAGGGGATGATATTCTGCCATCTCTACTTTCAGACCAGAGATGGTCTCCCAATGAAGCTGCTGAATTTATCTGGACAGTAAGATGCTGGACTTTCTGCATGGTTCATCACCACAATAGAGGAATCATGACTGGGCATGAGCTGTACTACTGTAACAATATGGAGAAATCCAATATGGCAGGAGGGCTTTTTGTAGTGGTTGGGGGCATCCCAGAGCCTATGAAACTGTGTGATAAAATGAAATAAAAAAATGCATTTGTCTTTGAACATAATAAAAGATCATTAATATTTAATTTTCTTGCTAACATTTCAATAGCTAATAATTTTCATAAAATGCCAATTAAAAATTATATTTTCAAACATATTCCTCCAACAACCTTAGCTATGTCAACAATAAGCAATTTGTACATGTTTTTATTCAAACATATGTCTATCAAATATTGATATTCATATAGTAGATTTACATAGTTTGCACCAAATAGGAAATTTGGTGATGATGGAATTGCTTTATAACCCAACAATTTCCAATATAGTAGTCTTTTTTTGCCACATAGGAACATTTAGTATGTAAAAATGAGATTAGTGTGACTTGCAGTTTGAATATTCACTGTTTTGTTTTCACTAATCTATATTTATATTTAAACAGTGACTTGTGTCTGATGTCTATGAGACTTGATAATTGAGCTCTAGATGTTACAAAATAATAAATATTACAAGCACTTGCAGTACACTGACACGCAAGATAGTTATATTTTGAAAACACCAATTAACTTCACAAAGCATACAGGAATTTCAATAAATTTATGAAATTGAATTTTTAAATTTTTTTGCTAAAGGAATGTAGAACTGAAATTTATAAAAGAAAGGGTTTGGTTTGTGATTAAATTTAGAAACTTGAAATTGCTTGTAACTCTCTAGGTGAAAATTTTATCATTTTGTTATGAATAGAGACAGCTCTAGATGGACTGCACAATGTTAAGTATCTTCTCAAACTATTATCTCAGAATTCCTCAACTGTACAAGGATAGTTCATGAGTCTTAATACAAGTAATGGCATAGCAAATAGCTTTCACTACTGTAGATAATCTTTTTTTCTGTGAAACTATGACTAAAGTATAATTCAAACCGTAATACAACTGCTCCTTTTCCTTGTTCATATTGCTTCCAAACACACACACACACACACACACTACCATATACCATCCTTTGACTGAGCTGTAATACACCATGTTTTTTGCTGAACAAGTGTTTAGAAGTCTTTAGTTACCAGGCTAGTGGCACATCACTGTGCATGCATAATTCTCTGGTCTCAGAGTAAATTTGGTTCTGAAAATTCCCACCAAAAATATATGGATATGGACCTTGACAACCTAAGTTTTCTGAAAAGTTCTAATAGGAAATTAGCATATAAAATAAATTTAAAAAGATAATTTTTCCCAAATGGGAGAAGAAATAACACAACTCTCTAAAAATTACTCTATAAAACATGATGTTGCTGAGGATACTATTAGTTACAACTCATTATAAAAAATCTATATGGTAGAAATATTAATTTCTCTCTACATAAAATGTTGCTTCTCAAACCATTTTCATTATCATTGGTATAATAGAAATTTTAATCATTTTTCCTCAGATTTCAGTTCTCTCCCCATTGATAAGACAGACTACATATCTGCTTATATACTATAGCTGCTTTGAAAACTATCAGCCATTGAAATATTTTGGATTTTCATTATTATTCTCAAAGAATCAACTTTCATCTCACAGAGATCACCTAAATTATGCTGAAAATATATGGTATACAGTAACTTTATGTGTTAATAGAAAAATAGATTTCATATATTTCATATTTTTCATAGGTAAAATAACTTGAGACAAATAATCATATGGGTGAAGAATGCATAGATGATGTTACAGCTTATCACAAATTATTTCCATCAGGAGAGATTCCCATTCCCTTTGCTTTGATTAAACATGCTTTACTTGGACAACACACTTTCAATAATTACATGAGGCAAAGAATGCAAATAAAGACTGTATTATTTGTAGGTCATGCTGTGTGTTTTGGAGAGACATAACACATGTCCAGAGAGCACAAAGAGGAGGTCAGGGACCTTGGAAAGCAGGGCAGGAAGAATGAAGGCGAGAAGCAGAAATGAGAAGAATGGGGAGGGACCAGGAGAGTATTAGGGGTAAGAAAAATAGGGAAGAATGTAGGATCTAGGGTATTAGCTACACGGGCTTTCTTATTCTTTTACATTAAAATTGTCTTCTTTTGCACAAAAGTATCTGTTTTGGAGCTCTGTGTGGCACAGTGATTAAACTACTTGAAACTGCATCCACTATGGGCACTGGGTTCAAGTCCTGGCTGTTCAACTCCTGATCCATCGCCCTGATAATATGTCTGGGAAAGCAGCAGCAGATGAATCAAATGCTTGGGTCACTGCATTCATTTGGGAAATTAAGATGGAATTTCTGATTTCTAATCTCCTTATGACCTAGCCCTGTCCCTTTGTAGAATGAACCAGCAGATGGAAGATCTCTCTCTCCCTGTCTCACACTCTCTTTGTAACTCTGTGTTTCAAAGAAAGAAAGAAAGAAAGAAAGAAAGAATCTCATTTATTCTATAAAGTGAGCAGGTATTTTATATACTATTTATATAGAATATCCTAGTGTTTTTATCATTTACTGTAATCTTCACATGGCTGACTTATGTCTGCCACTTCCTTATTTTCTGCAAATGTACATCTTTTTTTTGTACTTTTTTACTGGTCGTTTTGTTTTATACTATTTTAATTTATTAGTGTTACTTTAATGTTTTGGACTGTAGTGGTGTAGTATTTATAAAATACATTTAAGTTAGCATAACCTATTTAATATTTTCAATAACTTTGTCAGTGCTGTTTACATAGCTTGAAATTCATTTCAGAGAAATGATACTGTCACTCATTTTGTCTGTATCTCCAAAAGATCAATGACTGAAACCATCATAAATGCAGAAGCTTTTATATACTTGAGCTAGGTGACAGACATTAAACATGTAAGAATACTGTTACTGCTATATACAGTGACTACACTACTAAGAGAGACCAGGAGAGAGACAAAATGCAGACTCCTATTACAGACTAACACAGACAAATTTCATTATTACTCAGATGTTACAACTCCTTCCAAATAATATAATTTTCTGATATTCAGAACAAAGTGTTCACTGTGACTATTTCTCTGACTCTGAAGAATGCATGGTAGGACTGATGTAATGCATCAGGTGAAACAACTGGCTAAAATGTAAGCATCCCATATCAGAGTGCTGGTTCGAGTCCTGACTGTTCTGCATTGAACCTAGCTTCCTGTTAATGGACCTAGAAAGGCAGCAGAGGATGGTCCAAGTACTTTGGTTCCAAAATGGAATCCACGACTCCTGGTTTTGGCCTGGTCAATTCTTAGATGTTACAGCCATTCAGGGGGCAAACCAGCAGATAAAACATGTCTCTGTTTCCCCGATCCCAACCTTTCTCATTCTTTTAAATGAATAAATAATATTCTAAAATACATATAGAAACCAGGACTGAGGCAAGATGTCAGCATACATTGCAACAGGTTTTAACTGATGGAGAATCATTATCCAGGGCAAATCACAGAGGTCAGATTCATAAAACTTAACAGAAGACAGGCTGAACACAGAGTGGTACATGGAAACCCTTGGACATGGGGAAGCAGAGGAGACAACAGAGCAGTGTTGCAGAGACCAGATAGCCCATCAGGAGCAAGTGAGTGGTGATCTGAGCTCCACCTGCAGCCAGAGATCACGCAGCAGTTGGGTAGGAAAGGGAGTTCATTAAGAGCTTAGGAAATAAATACAGGAAAAGAAATGCCTGTCGTGTTGATTTGTTTTATCTGATCATGAGCAGAGACAGGGTTGCAGACTCCAAGAGGTGGTAGAGGTATAGGGTCGATCTAGCATCCCAGACCCCCACCAGTGCCACATTGGGCACCATTTTGTGTAGTGAAGCAAAGGCTGAGTGATTGCAGGGACAGTCAAAAGTAGGCTCATTTATGATTCAGTGCATTGCACTGACCCCTCTGGGAAGGTAGTGCCAAATTAGCATACTGCAGATTCCACTCATGATGTATCTAGTGGCCCACAGACCTAATGCCCAGTAGCCCCAGAACTCCACTAGAGGACATCAGGAGCCATTTTGTGTAGTGTGACAAAGACTGTGGGACTGGTGGGTCAGCAGTAAGCACTGCATGTGCTAAGCTGGGTGCAAAACTATTTCAGGCTCATTGCATTACACTGGTCCCACAGGAAAAACAGTATCAATGTAGTACCCAGCAGGCTACAACCAAGATAGGTCCAGGTGGCCCTCAGACCTCATGGCCAGCAGGTTTCAGCAAGATTAGCATTACCAACAATTTAGTTATTTAGGACACGCACTGTCTCCATAGTCCTAGACACTGCTTGAACCGGAAGTGGGTGAAAGGCTATATAGACAATGGTGCAGACACAGCACAGGATTACAGGAGGTGGCTTGTGGTGAGCCAGGATCTGGGGCTATGGAGGGGTTCTGGTGGAAGCCTAACACAAAATCCTAGGTCTGAAACTTGCTAGAGGGAGTGGCACAAGTGACTACAAACGAAAAACCAGGTAGCATACTCATTCAACCAATAAAACTGGCCTATAGACGTGTGGGAAACACAGCTTAGAAACCTTCCCTTAGAAGACCCTGCTAACCAGAAGTACAATGACACAAGAGCACAATAAGAGCCAAAAGCACAATAAATATCACTGAAGATTCCTCTGCAAAGGAGCAAAAGCCTCCACCAATCTCAGAGTTCATTGAGGAAGACATCAAGAAAACCAGGGATAAAGAATTAAAAAAAAAACTTATAAAGCTTCTTATTAACAACTGAGAAGCATATACTGGAGTTTAAGGAATTTAAAGAATATGCCACACATAAAATAGCAATATGGAAACAAAATCCAGCTGAATTATTAGAAATGAAGAACCCAATGAAGCAAATCAAAACTCAGGGGAAAGCCTCAACAGTAGAATGAATGAAGCTGAAGAGAAATATCAGAATTTGAAGACATTTCTTGTCACAATGGTGAAACAATCAAAAGCTGGAAACAGAGCTGAGTCAAGCAAAAAGTATTCAAGAACTAAGAGACATTATTAAAAGGCTAAATATAAGAGTTATAGGACTTCCAAAAGGCACAGAAAGAGAAGCTGGCAGGGATGTGAGGAGAAAGGTACCCTCTTTCACTGCTGGTGGGAGTGTAGACTAATACAACTATGGATGCCAGTTTAGATAGTGCTAACAGAACTCCAAATAAACCTGTTTTATGACTCAGCCATCCAATTGCTGTAAATATATCCAAAGGAAATGAAATCTGCACATGAGAAACAGATCTGTTATCCTATATTCACAGAAGCACAATCTATAATAGTAAAGAAACAGAAACAGCCCAGATGCCTGTCCAAAGAGGAGTGGATAAAGAAACTGGTACATCTACTCCATGGAATACTATTCAGCCATTGAAAGGAATGTTGTTCTACCATTTTGCAACCAAATGGGCCTAATTAGAGACCATCATGCTCAGTGAAGCAAATTAATCCTGAAAGGACAAATATCATATGTTCTCTCTGATACAAGGCAATCTTCATGTAAAATACAAGATCAATAGCCCTTTCAATGTTGCTTTCCCTGCAATTCATGGGTCTTGACATTTTCATTTTTATTTTCATTTCTTCAAAGTAGTTTCTTTTATTAAATTCTTCACTGACTATTTGGTCATACAGTAACATTATTTTGTGCAGGAAATCTTCATGGACATATTGGTCAGACTGGTCATATATTCTTATGTTATTTAACCTCATGGCATTGTAAATTTTTTAACTTCATTCCTGTTGTTGGTTTTGTTTTATGGCTTTTCATTTAAGGAAATGTATAGTAGCTGTGTAAAGGACAATCATAATCAGATCTGAAGATACAATGCAGTATGTATTTCTACTTCCAAATCTAAGAAGGACTCCCAATGAAGCTGCTATATATATCTTGACAATAGGATCCTAGAATATCTACAGTTGTCTGTACCCACAATGTCAGGATACACTTAAACAGCAGAATGATGTACTTAGGACTGCTTATGAAGGACTATATTATTGCAATTATAAAAGGGAAATCAGTTGGGAGTGAGGGAGTTTAGGGAGGGGGTAAGGGAAATCCCAGAGCATATGGAATTGCATCACAAAATTAGAAAGTTATACATATATTATATATATTTAATTATATATAAGCATATATACCAGTTAAATATATAACTCTTTGTATATTACATATATAATCTAGAAATATATAATATATAAACATTATATAACTATATATAATATATAAATAATACATATATAATGTAACATAATGTAACATATGTAATGTACATATATAATGTTATGTACATTATGCACATTATGTACATTATATACATTATGTACATTATATGCATTTCTGGTATATATACATTATATACATATATGTATATATGTACATTATATACATTTTCTGGTATATATATGATGTAACATTATATATATATATGTGTGTGTATATATATATATATACCAGGGAATATTTTAAATAGACAATGGAATGGTAGAATTGCTCATTATACTTTTCTTCATTTAGTCTTTCTTTTTGTATAGGAAACTAATTTTTTTGGTCCATGTAGACCTGAAACAATGGAATTAACATGTGGGATACATATGTCTATTCACTGTATATCTCCCTTGAAAATGTACTAATTTATGACTATATTCAGATATTTGTAGTATTATTCAAAGGCCTTTGCTGATCTCCCATATTATAAATGTCTTTTTTATTTATAAATTTTTTTTATCTCCCATATTTATAAATGTCTTTTTTATTTATAAATGTTTTTTTATTGTTGTTATTAAAGCAATTTAATTCTAGGTTACTTAAACAATAAAAATAGCCCAGGAAAACGTATTAATTAAAATTGGAAGTTACCTTGGAAGTATTTTTTTATCTTTTTCAGAGAAAGAATCTGGTGCAAGTAACAAAAATAGCATTGTTTTATTATTATTATGAGGTGAGAATTCCAAACAACAAAATGTCTCTTTCACCACAACTTTAATCTACAAAGAACAGAAGAAATTAGGAAGTTGAGTAACAAATTTTTCTCAGCTCATATAAGGAATCTACCAGATATCAATTGAACCATCAGTACAACACAAACAAAACAATTTGTTGGAACATACTAGTCTAGAAATAATTTTTATAAATATTGATCTTAAAGTTTCCTCAGCACTATAACTACAACTACTATAAAACCATTCACTATAATTAGGAACGTTTTCAAAAATGCACTGGAAGTAGTGAGAAATATAAATGAGGGCAAAAAATCCATGCAAAATAAGAATTAAAATATTAATAATTTCCCATAGAAAAATATTGAATTCAAAACTTTTCTATTCTTCAATTGTTATAATGCAAAGTTCTGTAAAACCATGCTTAACCACTATATAATGCAAAGATTAACTTGTGGCTTAATTTTCTCCCCAAAATAGTTTATCAACTTGTGACTGTTAATACTAAACAAGATGTAACTGCATAGAAACTTTGATGTTAAGTTTGTACTCAGCTGTTATATACATGATGAATGTTAATGTTGATCCTTCAAGAAAAAAACTTACATATTGGCTTGCATTTTAGGCCAAGTTATGTTTTTGATAAATATCACTTATATTGACTGTAATTGTTGATTTGACTGAGTTACAATCGTCATATTACTATCATTTTCTATTAAATATTTCTGAAGAACGCAATAAAAAATTGAACAAAGAAACCTTGAAAAAAAGGATTTTGATGGCTATTTCATTGATTCTAGCTAGCACGGGCATTTTAACAATAATATTTTTCTTAATCCATGAACAAGAAATCTCTCTCCATCCTTCTGTTGCCTTTCATTGGTGTTTAACTATCTTCAATCATTTGTATGCTTTAATTTGTTCCTAAAAATTTTGAAGCTACTATGAATGACATTTCTTTCTTGATTTCCCATAAAAAGATAATTATCGGCATTAAAAATAAATAAAATATTGAATTCAGCATTTGGTTTAAAGCTAGCCCTCAAGTCTACATAAAATTGCTCACTCATCTGATGAGAAAAAGTGATTGGTTGGAAAGGAAGACAAAAGATGATGTGAGGTTTCCATATGTAGTACACATATTTTGATTTATTCATAGTGCTACATTTGTGTAATATAGAGAAAAACCCACAACTCTTGGATTTGACTATAGAAACCCAATAAAGAGACCAAAACTCACTGGGAAGATTCCAGAAACTCAGCTAAAAATGTAAATAACACATTTGTAAGTACTTGTTCTCCAGGATGTTTGTTACAAAGTCTATATATGCTGATTGTCAACCACTGAAAGTTATAATTTCACTTCAAAATCAGATATGCACAGATTTGAAAGCCAGTTTCTCAAATATATTAAACCAAGTTAGCTTTCCAATACCACAGTCCTTGCTAAGAACAAATTGTACTCTTCATTTTTCCTTAGTGCTAGATCTCATTTTCACAAAAGTTATTGTGTAAACTTTTTTCCAGTATTTTTCAACAAGATCAATTATTATGGTTGTCTCAGATAAATAACTGTTTTTAAAATGGCACCCTGTTTGTGTCAGAAAAGTGAAAGAAGCTGGACACCTAAGATTAGGTTTCTCTGGAATCCACTGATTTACCCTATTCAGTGGCAGATGATGCTAATTTGCATTGGAGACTCAGAAATGGTCCTCTAGGACAGTGTATCCTAGAGTATTAAATAAGCTCTATCAAAGACAAACTCAGAATTCCCACTCCCTCATAAGGATGAAATGGCAGAAATAATTTTGATCTTTTCCAGTAGACTATATCTCAATATGGATAAGTTAACTCTCATGTGTAGTACAGAAATTTGCTGTTTTTGACCTTGTGAGAATAAGCATGGAAAAATGAGAAACATCCAAGTAAATATGTACATCAGAATGAGAACAGCATGCAGTCATATATTTGCATGTTAAATTAGCTAATGCATTATTCTCCTAGCGTATTATCCCAACATTTATCACTATATTACCCTCAAGCCTCCTTTAGAGAAAAACAGCATTGTTTTTTTTGCCATATCAATTTACTGTGCAACAAGACTATCTAAATACATTTACTGTTTCAGGAAAATGTTAACACAGTAACTATTCCTTCATAACAATACATCTTTATTTCTGCACATTCAATACCAGAATTACTTTTTTTCCAAAGATGACCCCACTGCATTATGGAGGATAAGTCACAAAAATCTGTTAGGGGGTTAAAAAAGTACTTGTCTAAATGTAACTCAAAGCACTTGAGCTCGGAAACAGCAATCTGCAGAAGCTGTACAGAATCAGGTCACCTAGGTTATACAACACCTGATTCCTGCCACAGCGCTCACAGCAATGCAGGCAGGATGCACAGTTACACTGAGTATGCACACACTAGTAAGGGGGAGGAGCAGGCAGAACAGAAAAGATAGACACCCAGCCCTCTCACTATGAGTCACTCAACTCTGAATGATGCTCACCAGGCCACAGTCCTTAGGATTCTGTGATATTTAGGCAAGCAAAGTTGATGCAGATTCAAATATCTCTCTGTCACACCATTGAGTAATAATCTCTCCATTCTCTATGTCTCACTCCATTTTGAGGAGCTGCCACGGAGAATGAGAAAGCATAGAAATTATTGGAAAAGAACATATAGCAACCTCAGATAACTTACAAGGCATTTTAAAAATTACTTCTTGATTTTTTTTTTTTTCTGAAAGGCAGAGAGGAGAGGAAGAGAACAGGAGAAGGAGAGAAAGAGAGAGAGAAATATCACATTTGTTGGCTTACACTCCCAAGACTACAACAGTAGAACACTGGTACAGAAATGGGACATGGATATCCTATGAGAATCCTTGATTAAAGCCTCACAATATCTGCTAACGGACTCTACTGTATAATACCAATGAAGTCCCTGCATACTTATAACCAATAATAAAAGTACCCAGGGTAAATTATGAAAACTCTTGTTACCTCAAGCGTGCGTCATTGTGTTTGTGTTCTTGAGGAGGCTAATAGTGACAAAATCAGCTCCTCATTGGGATTGCAACAAGAAATCCATGCTTTTCCAATATCAGTTTGAATCTACTGACACCAGGGGGAGAAACAGATGTTTAGAAATAAAATTCTCCAAGTTGTATGCTCACTGATCAGAGTTATAATTAATCACACCACTAATCATCTGTATAAAAAATAAAAAAATACATGAATGCTATGGAACAAGAATGTGTTGACTCTTTTGTAAGACCTGCTCATATTCCCAGATGCTTCTCCTTTAACACCACGCATTAAAACTAAAATCTCCCTGTTAGCACACAGGGGATTCATAGAAGAGGTAGTAATATTAGTCCATAAGAATTACATGCAATTTCAGAAATTGGAATTTTACAATATCATAATTACAAGAATTCTCCTTGTTATATTTCAAAAGGAAGGAATAAACTCATGTGTTTTTGCCCTTTATCCACATAAATACGTAGGATTAAATACAGACATTCTTAAGTATGCATGGTGATTTCTTCCACAACCCTCCAAGAATAACAGAATCCATGGATGCTTAAGTTCCTTTTATAAAACAGTATTACTTCATATACATAAATATGATATGTTTACAAGTCCATTTGTCAATTATGATCAAGACTGTCATCTTTCAAGGAGAGATTAAATTCATCCATATACATGCCAGTTTGTGGTACAGTACCTGTGAGATTCCTGGTTTCTCAATGTAACTGTACCTAAAGGATACTAATTTTATTACACAACCAGGAAGTCTGATATTATTTAAAATATTTAAAAATGCACAAAATCTTAGTTTCAGTAGCTTGCCATATTATTCATGCCGAATGCTGCTTGCATGAGCCAACCCTTCAGAAATCCAATTGCATCTATGATTGCTTTAACAAATACTAAAAAAGTTGATTTACTAAACTGCACATTACCCCAAAAAGTGTTTCATTTTTGTCATTGTCACATAAGGGAGTTGGTACAAGCAACAAAGTCAGCATTTCAACTGTCCAATGGTTATATTACATTGAATTTCATAATATCCAATATATGAATTATATAGAGGAAGTATAAAAAGTCATGAAACAAAATCTTGTTAGTGAACTCTTTATTTACTAGCAGCTATAAAATTCATATATAAGACATTTTTGGCACCATTCATATAATGAAAACAATTGTACCCACATACTTGATCACAATAATATTTTCTAAAATGTCATTCTCAGAGATTCTGTGGTATATTTATTTCAAAATCATTTATTAAAATTTAAATATAGGGCCTGGTAATATCGCTCACTGGCTAAAATTCTGGCCTTGCAAGTGTCAAGATCCCAGATGGGACTGGACTCTGTCTTGAATGCACGAGTTTTCACCCGGCTCCTTGCTTGTGGCCTAGGAAAGCAATAGAGGATGGCCCAAAGCCCAGGGACCCTGTGCCTCCTGGCTTTAGATTAGCTCATTTCAGGCCATTGTGACCACTTGGGGAATAACCAGGGCACAGAAGATCTTTGTCTCTCCTCTCTAAATCTCCCTTTCTTATAAAAATAAATAAAATCTTAAAAATAAATAAATAAAATGACAATATATCTTTCAACATAGTAGAAACTCATAGAGGATATATGAGAAATGTCAATAAAATCCATTTCAAAATGCAATAATTTGAAATATAACTACTGCATATCTAGAAGTCATATACAATAAAATGTATAGTTAATGCTCACATATATGAAAAAATTGACTATTTGATTTATGAAAAAAAATTTTGAATTACTATTCTAATCACAGTGCCTATGTTGGGAACTGACTTAAATGTGAAGATTCCACAGATTATAATTATTGAATTTCCCTGCAATTTTGTCACCTAACAGACAATGGGAAATAAAAATTCATGATATGGCATTGAATTTTGACCACATTTTTACTCCCCAAAAAACTCATCATTAACCAATACACTCTGATAGCTTAGTCAAGCATGTTGCTGCCCCAATGGTAGGCACAATAATTCATAGTGTGTCTCATTATTCATCTTGTTCCCTCAAATTCTGTTTACTAGGAGTGTACAAATGACAACAGCAAAGAATTAACACGTTTCCATTTTTGCTAATAAGATAGCTGTAGAGAGCTGTGCATTTCTTCTCATAGATACACTCAGAAACTTTGAAAACCCAGACCCTCTGTATACTACCACTGACTACCAGAACTCCCTCCATATGTCTGCCTCATATAGTCCCAAATGCTTTGGTCACTCTCATTTTGTTCAGATTCCAATGAGATTATTTCTTTAAGTCACCAGTGGCCCAAGTACATGTACACAAAGGACATAAGGCTCAGCCAGTGGCAGAGTATAAGCACTTGGATTTCTGTCACCATGAATCTCACTGACTCATAGTAATCAGTCTTGCAGATCAATATTGCAGTCAATGCCATCTGTTGTCACTGGAGCATAATGATTGCCTGAGAGGACTTCCAGTATTTCGGAACAACTCCTTACCTTATTTTGACTAATCCCACTGTCCATCATGGATGGGAGGCAGAATAATTTTCAAAACTTCCCTTCAGATCATGACACAAAAGAAGTAATACATTCATCCAAATGAAATTCCAGTTTTGAGTCCAGGTTGACCTTAGAAGGGTGTGTTTAAAGGAATATGAGATATATGTGTGTTCAGTTTCCAAACTTTCACAAAGTAGAAACATTCACTCAACCCACCCACAAAATGTATTAATTTATGCCTCCTTTAGTTTGTTCCGCATGTTATCCAAAGTGGCAAAAAAAAAATCTTACTTAGCAAACTGGTATCTCAGATTACCAGATTAACCATGCCTAATACTGTTCATATGAACCAACTGAATGTAAAACCACACTGTTGATAATTTTAGAAATAATGGATCAAGGGACGGCATTTTGTCACAGTGGGTTATTGGAGTGCTGATTCGAGTCCTAGATGCTCTGCTTATGATCCAGCATCTTGCCAATGTACCTAGGAAAGCAGGTGTAGACAGTCCAATACTTGGGCCATGCTACCTGTGTGGGTAACTTGAATAGGGTTTCAGGCTTGCGACTTGGACTCAGTTTGTGTCATACGGCCATCTGGTGAATGAACTAGTGGATGGAAGTTATTTCAATATCATACCTACTCTGAGTTTCTTCCTCTCTGACACTGTCTTTCAAACAAATTTTAAAAGTGTTTAAAAACAGCTTGAAAATAAACTTACTAAAGATTGGCTGTTACCTCAGGAATGTGTCATTTTGTTTCCTCTTGGGGGGGGGGGGAAGGGATGGTATAAATGAAAAAAATCATCAATGTGATGCTTTGGTAATAACTGTTCATCACATTCATTAAAGGAGAGAGAGGATATTAAGGACATGGTGAAACATGATTTTTCTTTTGTTAAAATTTATTTTGTCTATTTGAAAAAAGGGGTTGAAGAGAGAAAAGAAAGATAGAAAGGGAGAGGGAGAATGAGAGAGCTCTCCCAAATGACTGCAATGGTCAGGGCTGGACCAGGCTGAAGCCAAGAGTCTGCAACTCAGTTCAGCTAACCCATGTGAATACAGAGACCCAACACCTTGGGCCATCCTCAGATACTTTCCCAAGTACATTAGCAAAGAAACAGATCAGAAGTGAAGCTTCTTGCATTTGAATTGGTACCCATATGAAATGCCAGAATTGCAGCAGTTAAACCTTTTGTGCCACAATGCCAGTCCCTTAAACACAATTTTTCCAATGGACTATTTAATTAACTGGTTAAATTAATTCACATGAGATATTTATTGACAAAACCGTATGACAAAACTAGTGCTTTAGAATCTTTGATCACAATACTATGAAAATACTGTTTAATAAGTTGATGTCAAAGTTTCCACAGCACATCAACTTCAAAATCATTCATTAAAATGAGAATGGCTCTTTAAACAAGTGGGAATCCATTGAGGATATAGGAAAGTGGCCAAAAAGATGTTTTATAAATTGGAAATGTAGTCAAATCTATAAGTATTTGAGGCAGCATGTAATTGGATCCAACACTGCTGTATACAGGAAAATAACCAACCTGCAAAATTGAGACAAAACTTAAAAAGAAAAACAACTGTTACAGTCCTCGAAATAGGGTTGGCAATCAATTTAAAATGTATAAGCTTTGACAGACAGTACCTATCCTCATATTTCATCTCTTTAATAGAAAACGAAAAGTAACCATATTATATCTTTGAATTTTGACTATCTCTTCATCCTCAAAACACACAGCCTGTTAGTAGAAGTTTGTGGCAACTCAAATGTGTTAATAGTTCCAGGTGGTACAATTTCCTATATATCCCACTATTTGTCTTCTGGTTCTCCAGGGTCTAGTTATTAAATATATTAATGCTACTTACCAAGTGTTCAAAAATTTCTATGTCATCTCAAAACTGAGTATATAGGCTTCTGCACAATTACTTTGCTCTAACATATGCAAGTAGTTTTACAAAAGCTCATGCCTGTTAGGAACTAGTTGCTGGTAAAACTGAACTTGTTTCACATTTCTACCCAGCCATGGCTACTATGCTGGACCTCAGATCACAGAAGTGGTTTGGTCACTCATTTTGTTCATATTCAAAAATGATTCAGTTTTAAAAACTCATCATTGATCCAGCACTTTTGTAAATGGAGACTAGAACCTGAGCTTTGTGTCAGATCCTATCACTTTGAGACTCCATGTCTCACACTATTCAATCATGGGAGATCATTCTCACAGTCAATGACCAAGCCCATCATTGTCAGGTATAGCCAGAGTCTCACTGTTACTGGGATATTACGATTAGAACTAAGAAGAATGTCAATAGTCTCAGGACAAAATGCTTACCACGTTGAGAATTCTCACTGGCTCTGGATTTCTTGATGTCAGATGCATTCATTATTCTGTCCGTCATGTAACTTCTCAAGGTGAAAAAAAATCTTTCATACAATACTTGTGATTATAGCATGTGAACTGTGAGAATGAAGCAATGATGAGACAAGTGTGTAACTACAATATTTCCTATATAAATGGCCTTGGGATCCCACACCATAGGCCTTCTTGCCTGCACAACATTCCTTGCACTGTGGTTCTCCTCTTATATTGATGAGGCTATTGACTGGACAACATCTGCTGAGAGACATGGACAATAGGTATGTGCTATCTGATGCTACTGGCATTTTTCACTTTCATTGGTTACTCTCTGTTCCCGAATTTACAGTGTTATGTAGATTTAGAGCTGACTTAGTGCAAAGCCTAGGCACCTGAGTATCTCATTCTACTGAAAAACCTTTACCATCTTGAATAACACCAAAAGGAAATCACTACATGTTCAGCACTATCAGATAAATCAAATCATCGAAATAGCATTATATCACCTCAATAATTAGATTACCATTGAAGCAATCTAAGGAAGCAGGAGAGGATAGTCATGTTAAACCACAACAGTATAATATAATATAATATAATATAATATAATATAATATAATATAATATTTCAGAGTCCCTTTATCTAATTGGGAAAATGTGCAGGATACAATAAAAAGTCACTCATTAGACAAGGACCAATAAAATCACATATAAAAAAGATCATTAATGATGATCTTAAAATTAATGACATATAACTGACAGAGATTTTAAATATGATAGAAGTGGTTAGGAAGCATCTACAAAATCTTTTAAAACATTAAAAAAGCAGAAATTTTCAGCTATGTAGTAAATATTGTAAAAAGGAATCAAACGGGTATAATAAAGCTGAGTTATTAAATGTTAGAAATAAAAATCTTATTTATACCTTCAATAGTTTAATGGAAATGACAAAGAAATGTTAACCTAATTTAGCATATTGTGAGTAAATTTAGCAAATCCGCAGAGGAGAGAAAATATTTTGTAAAAATAGCATAGCCTCAGTGGTATATGTGTGACATGTACAGAGTTGAATTTATGTATATTAAATAGTTCCTTACTGGAAGAAATTTTAATAATTCAAAGACAGTCAACCCATCCATTGATAAGACAGTAAGAATAAATATCTGGTAGTTTGGCTTCACTATCACATGAAATCAATGCAACATTCTGACCTTCCAGCAACTGAACAGAGTAAAATTAACAATAATTTAGTGCAGTTGAATTTGAACATATTAGTATCTCTGTAAAATGTGATAGAGAAAAAATATATGCTGATAAAACGTACAATATGGGCATTTGCTACAGTAGTTAGGAAGTCACTTGAGCATATTTATTGGCTTTATTTTCTGTCCTACATTTCCATAAATAATCTTCATAAATGGTATGTTACTTCAGGAAATAGAGAAGAATGAACCCTCTTGGGGCGTTGGACGTAGTTCCTATATTACATGCCCAGTGATGTCTGTTTGCAGTCTACAAGTTAATTTGCGTATCTTCCCATCCCCAAACTGCTTTATGAGCACGTCTAAGAAGATCACACAATTCAGGAAATTGCAATGTTGGCACATTTGTCTAATAATAATAATTAAAAAAACAGGAATGGGGCAAGGAGGTTGAATAATGGGAATGATGTAAGAGTTAAACTGGAGGAGTAAATACTTAGTATCATACAGCATAGTGATATGAGTATAGCTCAAAATAATCTATTATGTCTTTTATGGACAAATAGAAGTGTCTCTAAAGCTTTAATCATAACGAATGCCAAAGAAGGGGATTATTCTGATTTGATTGGCATGCACATTGTACACATGTACTGAAATGCCACACTGTAGTTCATAAATATGTACTATTTCTGACAGCTAAGGAAAGAGATGGTAGAACAGGAGGAAACTATCAAAGAGAGCATTGTTTGTTTAAATTTACTCACTTTAAGTTGCAGTCATTGGGATATACTCTGAGTACCCATCAACAGACAAATGCAATTAAAATGCAGCATACTGACATAAGGAAAATTTTATTTAACTGAAAAAATAAGGAAATAGTATCATAATCACGCTGCCTAATTTATGAACCTCAAGAATTTATGCTTAGAGGAATAAACTGGGTACCTAAACACAAATGTTTCATGATTTCAGGTATGTGTAGCCTAGAGCCACCAAACTCAAGAAAGATGCAATGTAGAATGGCTATAATCAGGGACTGGTAATATCCTGAACTCTCCTGACACTTTGCCAGCAAGAAGGCTGACACCAGATGTGCCACCATGACCTTGTAAACCCAGAACCTATGCCAAATTCAGTGTATTTTCTTTTTTTTTCTTAACAAGTCTGTGATATTGCCATTAGTTGTAGAAAAAAAAAATATGACTACCATGCTCCTTCTTTGCCATCCAAGGGGCCTCTGTGTACCAATGAAAAATAAGATTATAATTGCCACCTTGGCAAGACCCAATGATTTCCCGCATTGCCAACTCAGAAGCACTTACATTATAGACCATCACAAAATATAGGCACTGTGGGCCGTGAAAATAGACATTACGGGGGCTTGAAATATATTTGGCCAAGAGTCTTCCTGTAACTGTCCTAGGTGATATAAATATCACAACATCACATCAGGGGAAAAATTATAAGGCTATCCATCAACAGCTCAATAAACCTATGGATAAAACAGAAGATAGCAGTGGACAAGGAAATATTTATGCCTGTTAGGATGTCAATTTCTTATAAGCAAAAATCACAAATCATGGAAAATCTGATTACAGAATACTGCCTTGGAGACCAAAAAACATCACTGACTCCAGAAACATCAATACACTGCAATCTCTATATCCTAAATTCAGTACCCACCATCTGCCACATGTTTAGGTCATCATAGCAGCTTGGCATTAAAATAATCCATGCTGTCCTTCCAAAGCTTGCCCTCAGGAATCCAAATGAGTGTCAACCATCCTAACAATGGACATTGCCAAAGTGTCATCATTGCTAAGTGTATTGCATTTTCCCATGTGAAGGCTGAATGGAATAAGAAGATTGTCAATACTTGGATCCTTGTGATATCTCCAACAAAAGAGGGACATGTCTTTCTCTAGTGGATGATGAATTGGATGGATGTGATTTAAGGTTAAACATGGCCAAGCAATTGTATTGCACTGAATGAGTTTTGCCAAGCCATATTCACTCACCCTGACTCTTAGAGACTGTTACATGTATAAGCTCTGGGGCTTTCAAAGGGAAATCACCCAGCCAAGCTATTCAGGAAGTCTGGAATTCTTTAATATTTACTCATGCCCTGCACTCAATGTAGGCAATAGTGTATCCTATACCAACACTTCAGGAACAACTAAGTTGAACAATGACTAGCAGCCTATCTCAATCTCTCTCTTCTCTTTTGGACCAATATGCAGGACCTCAGTTTGGTAAGGATGGTATACAGTTTTCGCTAATTTCATTTAGCTTTCCAATAAATCATATTTTAATGTCACCATCAATTCACTTGTTATCCCTGGAAAAGAAGATCATGGAATGTTTGCTGGAGTAGAAGCTTACAACCATCATGAGTACGCCATGAGTCTCCAAAAGAATCCATACTGCAGGTATTAATGAATTCAGTGGCATCTTCAGGAACATCAGGGTGTGTAGATCTTTCCTCAAGGCTACCAGCATGATCTGCATGGTTGAAGTGCCTGGAAAGTGCACAGATCAGGATGAGCATCATCCATGGCCACATGCACACAGGAGCTAATATCCATTCTACCCCGCCACCTATCTAGCACCCATTTCAAATATGTTCTAGCTACAGCATATGTATCAGACATAGAGTAGAATTTAGACATGATTATCACAGATTCAATAATCCAGGCTTACAAAACTGATTGGGGCAGACGTTAGATGCCTACAAAGACTGAGACAATAGTTTTAACTGTATTATTGCATTTAGAATCATATATAAAGCACATGACAATTAGCCCCAAGAGTGTTAATCAGCCATTTAAATCACCTTATCTTCTCATCACAATGTATCTGAAAGGTCACCACAATGATTTTGACCCAAAGCCAAGAATCAATCACCTCTCTGACTCTCACATTCCCTCTTGGTATCCCAGGAAACACCTATATGATATTGTGCAATGGACCACAGCCACCTATCCGGTGAAGTCCAATATGATTGCCACACCAGATAATTGTAATGACTAAGTCACTAGCACTTGTTCCAGCCAGTGACAAATACAGAATGGGTAGTTTGAATGGGTACAATCTCAGGGCCTGGTATGTGCTATACCAAGGGACTGATCCACTAAACCAGGAACATTTTGTTCTCATAGTGCCCTCATGTGCTGTGGCCTCAGGTGAAAGCCTCCAAGTGGTGCATCTACCAGTTCCCCAGGTTTGGCACATTGGTAAAAGGGAAGAATCCAAGGGAGGAGAGAAAACCTGTGCACAACAGGAATTAATGTTGGAAGGACATGACCCCTACCGATCTTACAAAAGAGCAACTGGGAATCAAACACTAACCGCCTCCTGAAACATTACTGAAATGCTACATCTAGGGAATGGACTCAGGGAATCAATCAAGTTCTTTCACTTCAATTCCAGCGGACATTTTGAGCTTACTGACTGTAACATCACTACACAGCTGACAAATAGCCTAAACAGAGACCAGCATGATGGCTTAGTGACTAATCCTTGCCTTGCATGCTCTGATATCCCTTTTGGACACTGTTTGTGTCCCAGTTTCTCCACTCCAATCCAGCTTCCTCTTTGTAGCCTGGGAAATCAGTAGAAGATGGCCCAAAGCATTGGTACTCTACCTGTGTGGAAACATGGAAGAAGTCCCTGACTTTTGGTTCCTGGCTTTGGATTGGCTCAGATCTGGCCATTGTGGCCACTTAGGGAGTGAGCCAACAGACAGGAGATCTTTCTGTGTCTGCCTGTCTCTGTAGAATTTCCTTCCCAATAAAAATAAATAAATGGGTTCCTAGGCCTTTGTCAGAAATTCAAATGAATATCATCCCTTCCTGATGACTCCAGAACATGCTTTGTCTCCAGAAGCACCACATTTTCTTCAGGAAACATTCAAAAACAGACAGAGGATGCTCAAAGTCTAACCATACAATGCCTTTGACACTATGGAGCCCTGTCTTTTTTTAGGAGAAAGGGATTGAACTGATATAATTCAAGTCTGGAAACAGCTGAATAGTCACAGTAAACTGGAATGAGATTTGCTGAAGTAAGCGCATCTATTCTGACTCACATTTATTCCAATTGCATTATTCATATAGGGAGATTACTCAACCAAGGTATCTAGGAAGCCTAGTATTGTCAATAATCCACTGTATACTTTGCATCCAAGGAGAGACACTGTCTTTCTCTATCACCTTGTAACTCTGCCTTTCATACAAACACATTTTTTACAAAAAGATTACTCACTCTCTATTTCCAAAGACTGTATATCATTTGCATATCATCATTAATCCATACACATGTCTCATGCTTGGAAATGTGGACCCTTGGATTGTTTACCTGGGGAGATGCTTAGCGCTATTGTGATGATCCACCAGCTTCCAGATAACCCAGTGTCATGTGCCTTGGGTTTCAGTGACATCTTCCTGAATCTTAAAACACATAGATCCTTCTTACAGGTTATCAGTATTCACTGAATAGCAATGATGCCTGGGAAGTGCACAGGAGACATGGTGAGTGGCAATCTTGACCACAGGTACACATGTCACACTGCCAATGCCCATCCCCTCACCCACCATATATTTAGTATTTACTCCAGAAATGTCTCCATTATTTCTGGACATGTGGGCACAATGACAATTGTGGAGCACACAGTGGCATTTATGAGGCATCAATGTACAGGGAAGAGATATGATACTAAGTCACTCATTTAGTATCTAAGGATTCTCGACTTTGACTGTTCACTGCTTAGAACAGTCCTTAAATTCCCACAAACACCCTTATTATGCTGTTGAACTCTATTGCATGTGGAATCATATACAGAATGCTCCTGATGTGCATGCTCCAAAAGTGAACACTAGCTCCTTTTGCATAGCAATTTCCTTGGTCAACACTCAACGACAGCCAGCAGATTTTCAAGGCATGACGACATTCATCATTCATCAATGGGGTGACCTCTACTGACTGAGTGAACAAGCCCAAACTACTGAATATGGCTTAAAAGAACCATTTACAAATCATGACTCAAAGAGACTAAAAGTTATGTTAATCTAGACTTGCAAACAGAGGCTGCTCAACAAAGCCAAATGGGAAGTCTGGCTTTCTTTAATATCCACTTAATGTTTTGAGCCCATACAGCATAGAACCAAGTAGATCAACAGAGAAATGAAAACAAATAGACAGAGGGGCAGCTGTCATACTGTTAGTCTGTACTCAGACAGATGAAAGACTTGGACCTGAATTTGATGATATAGAGTTGTCATCCATTTTTTATCAGCATTCCAAGGAATGCATATTTGAAAATCATCATTGTCCCCATGAATATTCTCCATTCCAGTAAAACCAGGCAGATGAAAGTTAGTTGAAAGATATTCTTACCAACATTGTAAGTGATCCACTTCATATTTCTAGGAATTCAAAGTCAACTTTGTAATTGTCAGGATTCTGAAATCCTAGTTCAAGTCCTTGGGAAGAAATGGCATAGTTACAATGACTGCAAAATACAGAGGAGATACAGGTAAGTGCAAAATGCCACACAGGCACATCATTCTCACTGATGGTATCCACCCATAACCTGCCATCCATCTAGAAACTGGGAATACTTGCTAAGGAAATGCTTACCATGAGGATGAGTGCACCACTAGCCTCCAGAGGAGTTGACATTGCATACATTCAGTGTTCAATGGGATCTCTGGGAATATAAAGATATGTGTTCTTATAACACAGCTACTGGAAAGAATCCGCATGGCCACACTTCCTAGAAAGTGCATAGAGAATACAGAAAGGTGTGAATCAGTTTCCTAAGTACACAGGTCTTACCACCAATATCCACACCCATATTGTTATTGTCACCTATCTAGCATCTAATTCCAATGTCACAACTTTGTGTGGTCACAGGCCCACCTTGAAGCTCATGCTGAAGTATAGTTGGCATCATTATCAAAAGAAAAACCTCAGGCCTGGTGTGGTGGCCTAGTGGCTAAAGTTCTCGCCTTGAATGTGCCAGGATCCCATATGGGTGCCAGTTTTAATCCCGGCAGCTCCACTTCCCATTCAGCTCCCTGCTTGTGGCCTGGGAAAGCAGTCAAGGACGGCCCAAAGCCTTGGGACCCTGTACCCACGTGGGAGACCTGGAGGAAGTTCCTGGCTCCTGGCTCCAGATCATCACAGCACTGGCCATTGTACTCACTTGGGAAGTGAATCATCGGACGGAAGATCTTCCTCTCTGTCTCTCCTCCTCTCTATATATCTGACTTTGTATTAAAAACAAAAAAAATCTTTAAAAAAAAAGCTCTGAAGCTCAGTTTCCTACTTAAGACTCCCAGCATTTCAGGACTATGGAACAACACATCAGAACAATCCTCAGAAAACTGCACAGACCCATAAATATAATGTATGTAGATTGTTCAATATTTAGGCCTAGGAACACACAGAGCCCTACCAATCTCTTCACCTTGCCCTCCTCATATATATATATATATGTATAGATATAGATATAGATATATAGATATATAGATATAGATATATCTGAGCAAACTGAGAAACATCACAATAAGAATGGAAGAACTTGCCTGAGGTCCAAGGATAACCATTATTTCTATGTTGCATTCTGCTAATAAAGACATTTCCTTGTCACTGTGAAGAGGGCTTTAGCTGATTATCTGGAAAGGCTCAGTATAATTTCCTGTAGCAATTATTCATCACTGATGACTACCAATACTTCCCTTAATCAGCACAAAATGGAGACACCAGTGCACTCTGTGCATGAAGACATTTGAAGGCCCAGCTTCACCAAGGGCCCGATTTTGGTGACCTGGGTGCATTGTTGTCCTTGGTGTCCCTCACTGCTCTGATCTCATGGTATAAACTTGCATTGGGGCATCCTGCTAGATCTCAGGATATGACCTAGTATAAATTGAGCAAAACCCAAAGGGACATTAATCCTCAAAAAGCTTAAACCCCCACAGACTGGAAATTTTGTTTAAGAGAGCACAGTGTGGGCCTGGCATGGAAGCCTAGTAGCTAAAGTCCTCACACTGCACTTGCCAGGGTCCCATACGGGTGCCAATTCATAAGCCTGTGGCCGGGTTTCCGATCCAGCTCCCTGTTTGTGGTCTGGGAAAGCAGCCAAGGGTAGCCCAAAGCCTTGGGACCCTGCAAGCGTGTGGAAAACCCAGAAGAGGCTACAGGCTCCTGGCTTCAGATTGGCACAGCTTCGGCCATTGCAACCACTTGGGGAGTGAATCAGTGGATGCAAGGTCTTCCTCTCTGACTCTCCTCCTCTCTGTGTATCTGACTTTCCAATAAAAACAAGGAAAAAATAAATCTTTAAAAAAGAGAGAGAGAGCACAGTATAGGAAATCAGAGATACAGCCTCCAGCAATGTCACCCAACATTATCTGTGCTAGGATGTAGACCTAATGAATTTCCCTGCCACCTCCCAGTTCTACCTGTAGTGGCCATTTCAGGCCACCTGATTGGAACAGTAATATTAGTTCAACATGCAAACACCTATGCTGTCTTCCCAAAGATTTCCATCAAATCTATAAATGAGTGGCACCATTCCTAATGATATCCATCATCAGAATGTTCTGAGAGGGGACACCATCCCCATGGGCTCTGCAGTTTCCTCAGCCCTTTCCAGAAGACCAATACTGCTTGAGACACTCGAGGTTCAATATGGCCAACCCAAATAGTGTCTACATTATAAGTCTTTAGGACCATACACACCTACCATGACTCCTGGAGGTTATGTATGTTATCCGGTGTATTTCTAACTCTTATGTAATGCTGTGGACTAATTGGGGCAAAAAAGTTGATGGGGAGCTAACACTCCAGTCATGCACACAGTCTTTTCTCTCTTCTCACTGCTGGGCCAGCATGCTATTCCTGGAAGCTTTCAGTGCTCTAACCTTGAGGACACTTGGAGTGGGACATTCTCCTGGGTAGCCTAGGGTAAACTGAGGAGTATCAAAAGGACACAGAAATGCAGAGGTCTGCAGAGACATTAAAGTTCAGACCCCAGTGACTGAGGGAATCCTGCTCAGAGAGCATGACCCATAACATCAGAGACATAGCCTTCAGCAGTGCCACCCAACACTACTTATGATAGGGGCTGGATTCAGTGAATGTGATGTACTTTCTCCCTCACTTTTTATTTACAACTTGCAGCAACTGTCAGAGACTACCTAGTTGATACCAATTACAAACTCAACATACAAATGAACTGAACTGCCCTTTTTGGAGCCTGCTGCCAAGAATGAAAATGAGTGGCACATCTCCTGATGATGGGCAATCAGAAAGAAGATACTATTCCCATGGGCTGTGCAGAATCCTCAGTTAAGTTTCAAAAGAATCCAGAAGATTATCAAGGCCTGGCCCTCAGCTGTCTTTATAATTAGAGGGATCAGTATTACCTAAGCAGAAAACGGACCTAATACATAGAACCCAAGTTCAGCATCTCCAGGCACATCCATTCTAATGGATGGGGGTTTGCTGGGTAGACCAACAGGACTCCTGGAAACTATTTGCTCTAGCTCTAGGATCCCAAAGGAAGGTCTTTCAGCCAAACTATCCAGGAAGCCTGACTTTCTCTAATACTTAAGTAAAGCCCTTCATTCAAAGTACATCACAATCAATCCCTGACCAATTCCGAGGAGCATTCAAGTTGAACAATGTAGAGTTATCCCTCCAGATTACATTGTCTCTGTCCCTTTTTTCACTATTAGAGTATCATGCTGAATCTCAGCTGAATGAGAATGACAGCATAGGCTTCAGTGATTTTGTTCAGCTTTTTCAGGAATGCATATTTGAACATCACCAACAATTCATGCATATTTATCCTCCCAGGAAAAGTCTGCCCTTGTAATGTTTGTTGAAGTAAATACTTATAGCCATCCTGAGTGTACCGCCATCTGGATGATCCCATGATATGTATACCCAGGGTCTCAGTGGCATCTCTGGGAATGTTGGGATAGTTCCTCTTTCCTCAAGGCTATATGAAGAACTATGAACAGCCTTGATGCCTGGAAAATGCACAAGATACCCAGATGGTTGTAAGTTATTTCCATGGATACATACATCTTATCACCAATGCCCATTGATACCCTGACATCTTACTAACATCTACCTCAAATATTAATCAGCTCTTTTTAGTCTTGTGAACATTGGCAAACTAGAGACACACATGGTAGTACTTTATGGACTACATCATCCCAGGGAAAAAACATGATGCTAATCCGCTCACTTAAGAGGCCCTGTATTTTAGGCCTACAAAACTGATTAAGATAAATCTTGAAAAGCCATATTGACCCAAACAATATCTTTGTACTTTGCTATAAGTTAGATCACATGTATACCACTTGGCAATCAGTTTCAGAAACACTCAATACCCTGCCAATCTTTCAACACTCTCCTCCTCCTGGGGTCATTCCTATTGCCTGGGAAAACTCACTATAGATCTCCATAAGGACCATGGAACATTTATAATGATCAGGGAAAACTTTGTGAATTTGTCTTTTGCAGTCCAACACATTTTCATGACAATGGAAAAGGGCTGTGGCTCCCTGCTTGCAAGGACCATTGTAATTAATTATTTGGCCCCACTGACTGTGAAGTATTCCTCTTGAATAGTGCAAATTATGTATACCATTTTTCAGAGCTATTTGAGACACATTCCTAGGGTCCTGCATGCACTTTGTCAAGGGCCTAATACTTGATGCCTGCTGCCCTTAAATGCCCTTATATTAGAGTAAAATGAGGTTTGGGTTATCCTCCTGCATCTTAGTAGGTATCCTAGAGTAAACTAGGGAAATTCAGAGGACACAAAAATGCAGAAACTGAAAGAGATTTCAAAGCCTGAAAAACCCAACCCATATACATCGTGGAAATTCTGGTTACAGAAGACATTATAGGAAACCAGATACAACCTCCAGGCCACCTGATTGGGATATCAATACCTCAACATATAGGAAAGCTATACTGTCCTTTCTTAAAAATATTTTTAATATATTTTTATTTTGAATTCTAAATTACATGGTATAATTTCGTACAGGCTGGAATTCCCCCCGCCCCAAACTCCCACTTCCTGACAGATTCTCCCCATTTTACTACAATAGTGTAGTCCTTCATAAGGAATCATAATTTTATTAGTCTCTTATTTAAGTGTACTCTGACATTCTTGGTACAGACAATGTCAGACAGTCTAGCATACCACTGTCTACACCTGTCCAACAGTTTCACTGGAAATCTATCTTTCGTCTGAAAATAGGGATGCATGTTCCACTATTCCCCCACATCTGTATATGATAGATCCCATTACTCCATCACTATACATTTCCATAATTTAGAAGCTGAAACCAGGTAAACAACAACATCAACAACAAATTACAGCACCATGAAGAACAAATACCATATGTCCTCTCTTATATAAGGAAACCAACATGGAAAGTGTAGCTTCAATAATATGATCCATACTGTTTTTTGGTTATTCATTTGCTTTTTTGGCTGTATCCCAAGTGTTTTGATGTTTTTTATTTCAGTTTTGTTTCTTTCAAATAACTCCTTTTCTCGTCGAATCCATCACTGGCTCATGGATTACACAGTGGCATTATTTTTCCCAAAAGACTTTTATATTGTCTTTTTAAAGCTTGCCACTGAAAGTATAAATTAAGAGCTGGTGCTGTGATTTAGCAAGCTAAGCTTCCACCTATGGTGCCAATATCCCATAAAGACATTGGTTTTAGTCCTGGTTGTGCCACTTTCAATCCTGCTATTAAATGCTTGTCACTCAGGAAAGCAGTGCAGGATATTTCAAGGCCTTGGGCTCTTGCACCACATAAGAAGACCCAAAAGAAGCTCCTTGGTCCCATCCTGGCCATTACCCCATTTGGGCAGTGAGCCAGTGGATGAAAAATTTCTAACACTGATTTTCAAGTAAAATCAATAAATCTTTTAAAAAGTTTAAATAAGTGATAGTTCTACTGATAATGAACACTTCCACAGGGGATTCTATCTCCATGATCCCTGTAGTTACTTCAGTAAAGGAAGCTTGGATTGTATAATATCCACTCAATTCCCTACACCCAAGGTTGAGCATAACCAATCCTGGACAAATCATTGAGGGGCACAAATATTAAAATAAGCAGGGATTTTCTGTCCCTCTTTTTTCCCCAAGTTGTAGAGATGTGCTGGACAACAGTATGTTAAGGATGACAGTATAGAATTTTCACTCATGTTGTTCAGATTTCCAAAGAATGCATATTTGAACACTATCAATGACCCACAAGCATTACTAATACTTAGAAAAGCAGACCATCTAAAATTTTTCTGAAAAATCTTCACAGTGACCACTAAATTGGACCAAGAAAAAGGGAAAACCACTATTTCCACAATGCCTCCTCCCATCAAAAATGTGCTCAAAATGATACTGGGAAAGGGGCTGCAGCTTCCCATCTGGTAAGGCCTCAATTGATTTCCTACATCAATTATTTTTCCCTGATGACTATGAAGCATTTTTTTTTTTATATATTTTATTTTATTTTATTTTATTTTATTTTATTTTTTTTTAATTTTTTTATTAATTATTATGCATTATGTGACAGTTTCATATGCTCTGGGAATCCCCCCACCCCTCCCCACACCCCTCCCCCCTGGTGGATTCCTCCACCTTGATGCAGTATTACAGTTCAAATTCCATCAAGATTCTTTCCTTGCAAACATATACCCAGCATAGAGTCCAGCTACTCATTGTCCAGATGGGTTGAACAGTTTGTTGGGGAGACCATTTCTGGTCCAAAGTCAGAGCTGGTAGAATATCATCCCAGTCAATTAAGAGTCTCAATATAACATTAACAGCAATTTGTAACATTATGGAATTGACAAGGTTTTGCGTAACCAGTATGTTAAAAAAAACAAAACAAAACAAAACAAAACAAAACAAAACAAAAAAGAAGCAAGTTCTTAACCACAACCTATGATTAGCTCATTGACATTTCAATTTTAGTTCATATACAGGACCAGCTGCTATATACCTTAAAATGGCTATAAGGTACCATTCAGCTGTCTCGTGTCTATTTCATTTTAGTATTTAGCCATTTGTTGTGTTGAAGTCTAATTTTACTGATCTTGGCAGATTTTAGGATAATCTAGACTGGCTTGTAACTCTAACAAGACATTTGTCAGCAGTTAAGGTGCAGAACATTTTTTTT
This sequence comes from Ochotona princeps, assembly GCF_030435755.1. Taxonomy (NCBI): domain Eukaryota; kingdom Metazoa; phylum Chordata; class Mammalia; order Lagomorpha; family Ochotonidae; genus Ochotona; species Ochotona princeps. The sequence goes on from NC_080837.1 coordinate 77,380,933, forward strand.
TTTTTTTTTTTTGGGGGGGGGTGTGCAGGAAAGTCCCCAACACCATGGTAAGGAGTGACTAATCTTTGTGTCCTACCCAGCGAGGCATTAGCCAATCCATGCCAGCTCTTTCCTGTCGGATTTCAAGCTCTACTTTTTGTTGTTTGTCTATTTATTTTAGGTTATTTTTAGTTTGTATGATTGTTTGTTTGCTGTGAGGGGTTTTCGGAGCGATCCTGATGGTCATTGCAAGGGAGGGTGGGGGTCCAGAGGTGGAGCCAGGCTCGGTCCAGAGAAAGCTCTCCTCCCTGGTCCCGAGGGACGTTTATTGTTCTTCTGTTTCTGCGGACCGCTCAGGGCTTCTGGTTGTCATTCCGATGACGTTGGTTTCTGCGCGGTAGTGTTTGGACTTCTTCCATCCCCTGCGGGAGCTCCGGTTAGGGGTGGGTGACCTCAGAGTACTCGGCCTCCGAGGGCATCCAATTCCCTGTGGCCTCCTTGGCAGTTGGGATATAGTCCTTGTTGCTCGTATTAGTAGTTTGTGGTGAAGGTCTGGGAGTCTTCATGGTTGGGATCCAGGCTTTCTCCTTGCCATCTGCTCTACCCTGGAGTGCCCCCCTGCTCCACGCACATGACCTCCTGTTAAGAGGTTGTCAGGATCGCACCCGATTCCCCCCTCATGCATTGGTATAGTAGTTTTACTATTGTTTAGTGCTGCTTTGAGTCTGTTGTCTATGAATTACCAGATTTGATCATGATAGGCTATATTATACTTTTTCCTCACTCTTTTTATGGTCCTGAAAGGCTTCCCTGCACTCCCCCCCATTACGGATTAACATAACGTATTGAGGGTATAGTAGGTTTTACAGTTTTTCGATGTAGAGCTTAGGTATTCTGACATTAATTGTTGGTTTATAGATTATATCACATTATCTTATTGTATTGGATACAGGTTGTTAGAGATTGCAATAATATTACAATATACAGGTACTATCAGGTTGTCATCTTTTCATCTCAGATTAAGGCAAACATGTGGTATTTAACCTTTTGGGATTGGTTCATTTCTCTTAGCATGATGGATTCCAGTCGGGCCCATTTGTCCACAAAGAACTGCATTTCGTTTTTTTTAATAGCTGAGTAGTATTCCATAGAGTAGATGAACCATAGCTTCCTTATCCAGTCTTCTATTGATGGGCATTTTGGCTGCTTCCAGGTTTTTGCGATTGTAGATTGTGCTGCTATGAACATTGACGTGCATGTTGGTTTCTTGAGTAGGAGAAGCATTTTGATCAATGCAAAATAGAGACACCAGTGAATGGAGCAAATGGAGACAATTCCAATGCCAGTTATACACTTCACCAATGCAGCAACTACTACCCTTGGAGTTCATTAGTGTTCTGTGATCTTAGAGGGTATACCTGGTCCCTGTAATTTAGTCGGTCAAGTTTCTAAGAGAGCAAGAAAACTGTCAAAGTTTGATCCATGGCTGCAGCCTTCACTGTCAGAGAAAGCTCATGGATGAGTCAGCTCAACTATGTTCACCCACCAAACCTCCACAGAAACTGTTAGTGTTATTTCTTGGTTTACCTAAGAAAAAACTCTCAGGAACTCTGCCCAAGAAGTCCAGCAATCTGTAATACCTGTGCAAATCCCTGTGCTGAAGGTATAACACATTCAATCCTGGATTAACCACTGAGAAGCACAAAAGTTAAACAAGGATGGCTGTCACTCCCTTGCACTTTGTTTATCTTTATCTCCTCCTAGATGTTCCAACTGACAGACCACAGTTTAATGAAGAGAACAGTAAAGAGTTTTCACTCTTTTTCAGCATTTCAGGGAATGGTTATTTTAACACCATCATTGATCCAAACATGCCACTCACCCTGGAAAAGCAGATCCTTGGAATGGTTGCTGGAAGAGATGCTTATCGCCATAACAACAGTACTCCCTGCCTCCAAAGGAACCCATTTGCCTATATCTAAGACCTCAATGACATCTCCAACATCTTCCCTCACAGCTACCTGAAGGAACATGCTCTGCACATAGCCAGGACATAACCCAGTCGTGGACTAATCATAAAGCACACCCAAGTTGAAATGGCAGTTGGTTCATCATCTTCCCTCCTGGAGCAACTTGCTGGATCTCAAATTCAGTGAAGATGATGGTATAGTTTTCACCCATTTTGTCTATTTTCCAAGCGATGAATGTCTGAACATGATAATCAACACATACATAATACTTGTTGCTAGAATTGCAGACTCTCAAATATTTGCTGGAGGAGACAATGCCATCATAAGTCATTCACAAGTTTCTGGAACACTCACTGCAAGTATCCAGGGCTTTCAGGAAATATTCATGGGTTTCTTAGTACTTAGAAACTTCTTTAAGGATGTTAGCAATTACACCATGACAATATTGCCTGGAATTGCAGAAGAAACGTGAGATTACATTATTCTTGTTCATAGGTATACGTATCTCACTGCCTGCCAGTATCCATCCACTCACCGTCATTTATCTAGCACCTACATTAATTTTGCCCCAGCTGTTCAAGGTCAGATAGAAGACGGGGCATGCAACTAGAATATGGTGTCATGTAGTATATTTTGTCAGAGAACATTCCCGACACCAAAGTCTTTGAGTAATTTAATATTCCCAGTCTGCAAAGCTACTCAGGACAGTTCTCATACAATCAGAAGACAGATTCTTTCACTTTCTTTTGGGTTTGTTGGGTGTAAGACCATTTACAAGCTGTTTTTCAATCAAACCCATGATGCATAGAGTATGGAATGACCCTCCCAGTTATTCCATATCCTCTGCATCAGGAACAGTGTAAGTACACAGAGAAACTCACTTTTCTACACATAGACCCATAATTTAATCAACAACTATGGACCTCTATGACTCCATGTTACCTACTGCCCACCCAGGTTCCCCTGTGTGACACTGAGAAGTGCCACAGCTGCCAATCTGGAGGGGCTCCATGTGATTTGTCACACTAATTTATAATCACTATTGAAGGAGAATCACATATGCTGGCAGTACAAAATATCAATGCTAATCAGTGGTGAGAATGGAGTCCTTAAAGAGTCTGGCATATGCCTTACTAAGGACTCTATGCACCAGGCATGGATAACTTTTGTTTTCACTGGTTTGCTTTTCTACTCTGGTCATAGGGGAAAAAACTCCACATGTGGCTTGCATGTTGACTTCTGTGACTGCAACATAGGTAAAAAGAGAGAAGCCAGAGAGTGGAATCCCTGAGGATTAAGCAGATTTTAATACTCTAAAGGCATTACTCCACGAAATCTGAAGATTGCTCATGAAACATGACCCAGGAGTAGAACAGTGAAATAACCCCAAAAGCCATAATCCAAGGAGATGAAAGAGGAAACTAAAGCCTGGGTACAGTCTCAGATAGATAGATAGATAGATAGATAGATAGATAGATAGATAGATAGACAGATAGACAGACAGACAGATAGATACATAGATGGAAAAAAGACAGATATAGATCAGGTGTTTTCTGATGAAATGATCACTATCAGAACATTGATTGGGACATACATATGACTTCAACATGGAAATAACACTGAAGCCTTTTCCAGGTTTCAGTAGAATTGTAAATGAGTATAAGGCTTTCCTGATGGCCAATGTTTTAGGAGTGAAGCCAGCCTTGTAAGCTCCCTCAAAAAATGTCTAAAATGACACAAAGTATTGTTAAAAGTTGGCCTGTACTATATTCACCACCAGAAGCATCTGTGTTTCTGGAGGTTTGAGAAACCCAACTCATACAATGAAGATTAAACTTGATGGAATAGATGCACTCTAACACATGAACACCGCAGGGTCACACCACCCAACTTGATGCTTAGAGTCTTTACATGTGTAAGTCACAGGACTTTCAAAGAGAGGCTGCTAAATTAAGCTATCTAGTAAGTCTTGTAATTTCAACAGCCAATTGAATGTCCTGTACCAAAACAGGACACAGGCCCACACTGTATCAAACATGAGTTGTAGTTAAGTTAAAGAATGAGTTTCCCTCTTATTCTCTTCCATGCTGAAGCGATGTGATGGATCTCAGTTCAACAGATGCAATGCCAGTGAATACACACACACACACACACACGCACACACACACACATATATATATATCCTGTGAATATATATATATTTCAATCATTTTGTTCATATTTCCAAGCAGTATGTCTCAGAACATCTTCAGCAATCCATGATACATCCCGATTTCTTGCAATGCGACACAGACAAGTTTAACAAATTATGTGATGCAGCCCTGATTTCGAAACAATATATATAACCCTATAAGTCAAATTCTGAAAGAGAAACACAAAATAAAGTCTGTACATATGTACTCAATAACATAAAATTCAGTTTTTCAACTGGGTGGATTCATACCATTCAGACTGGGCTTTCTGAACTGTCCAAACCTAGTTTTTTATTTTCAATCTACCTTGAATGTTAATGTAAAATGAACACAACCTATCTCATGACTTTAACATCTACAAATTACAGCCAAATATATTTTTTTAAGATAAAATTATTTTCATTGGAAAGTCAGACATAGAGAGGAGAAACATAGAGGAAGACTTTCATCTGTTGATTCACTAACCAAAAGGCTGAAATGGCCAAAACTGAGCGAATATGAAGCCAGCAAGCAGGGAATTCTTATGGGTCATAGACATGCAAGCCGGGTCCCCATAATTTGGGCTATTCTGAACCGCATTTTGAGATCAGAAGCAGGGAGCCGGATGGGAAGCAGGGCTGCTGGGGTTAGAATCAATGCCAATACGGGATCACTACTCATGCAAGAAAAGAACTTTAACAAATAGGTTACTGCATTGAGGCCACAAACATGTACAATATTTAATGTACTTTACATACCAAATAATCGAAACAATATTACATTTCATAAAAGGGCAGATATTTTCAGCATTAATTGTACAAAAATGAAGCTTTTAAGAACATATATTCCAAAACAAAGGATAAGTCCGGGAGAAGATACTAATAAACGATAAAGACTCTGTAGAGAACACCTTGGGTTATTTTGCAGGAGGGATCACAAGAGCAAAATTATTGTCACATACATCTGGAATCTAGGGATTTCACACATGGCACCCTGGCATGCTGCCTACACAGGTACCCACTGCAAACTCTTTGTGTCACCCAAGGTGACAGTGGCTGGGCCTCAGGCTGCTTTCCTTAGGCAGCTTCACCTACAAACACATGGGCAGCACGCCCGCCAAACGAGGTGGGCAGCACACGCACCCACGGGCCCTCAGAGCCATGGGGCCTGCGTGCGCCTCTCACACAAAGGGCACCTCGACCATCTCAACAATGACAGAGCTCACAGCCCAATGCTGGCCTCCAACCTTCAGCACCACGATGGGCAACAACTGCCCCAAGGCACTCCCAGGGTTGCTGCGGGCCCAGGGAACAGCCCCCGCCTCCCTTGACAGCACACCCAGCTCCATGGGCAGGTCCTTCCTCACTCGGCCCAAACATGCTCACAACCTCACCCTTCAACTCCACTACACACTCGGCTGGGGAACCTCACCACACGCAGGGAAGTGACACAGCACTGGTCTGCAGGCAGCTTTGCAAACGCCCCACCTGCCGCCAGGGGGACACACAACCACTACACCCCAACACACCCAACAATTCCTTCTCCATGGCCTTTCGCACTGCTCACCCCAGCCCGAGGCTCGCCTGGGCACAGACCTATCAACCTGCCAAAAACGGGTGCTTGGACACATGGCATCCCAATACCCATGGCGGCCAACACCAAACACATGCCTTCATCAACACAACACCAGATACAGCACAGGGCTCAGAAGGGCACCTCCACCCGACACTGTAGAAGCAACCCTCGGGCGCCAAGGCTCAGGACCAATGGCTTGTTCAGGGAACACCACAGGTGTGCGCACCACTCACACACACACCCCTCCATCAACACCCACAACCACATACCAACACAAACACAAACACACCGACACTGCCACAACCTCCTCAGGTTTGGCCCCTCACCGGCTTCCCTTCCCCACTCACAGCATCCGTACCACAAGCGCTCTACTGCCCACGCACAACCCTCTCACCACACCTCCCCAGCAGGCTGGTCCTCCAAGGGGGGGCTTGCCCTTGGGCTCACCCTGGGGCTGGCAGCCACCTCAACCCTTGCCCATGGACCCTCACTCCTATGCTCCCCACTAGAGGCAATGTGCTGGACCTCAGTCACGATGAGAACGACGGTAGTGAGTTTTCACTCATTTTGTTCAGCTTTTCCAAGGAATGTTTGACGGTGGAGTCATCATCGATCCAAGCACACCCCAAAGTGCTGGCAGCACAACAACGCAGGCTGGCATCGGGCACAGCCGATGGCCTCCGGCCCCTGCAGAGGCCTGCAGAGGCCAGGGACAAAGCCTGCACCGCCATAGCACAAGCATCCACTCTCGCAGTGGAGCCCAGGCGCGGCCACCTCAGGACAACATGCCCCCAACTCCCGCAGGACTCTGAAGCGCTAGGGGACACGTCCCCACCACCCACCCTGGCTCTGCCACTGCTTACCATCCGTGAGGATTCAGGCACTTCCAGCCCAACACGGGCTCCCTGCATGCCAGCCACCCACAGGGATTCCTCTCCAAAGCACAAGCACAGATCTGCTGGCACTCCACAAGCCACGCCGATGGCAGACACGCTCCCTGCCAAGTACACACACAGTACAGGCAAGCTTCAGGACCCAGGCAGCTCCACAGGGCAGAGCCGCTGGCCCAAGGAGGCCCGCTGTGGCACGCTCCCTCGCACATCCCCTTTCTCCAACCCTCACATACTTTTCCCAGAGCAAAGGCTCTGCCCACACCACAAGGAAAGCACTCCATCACCTGGCCCACGCTGGGACCCATGTTGGGTTTCAGTTTGCTGCCCTCTCCGTGTGCTCTTGCTGTGGCCTGGGGCTAGCTGGCAGCAGCATCTGTGTGTCCGGGTCCACGGACCCAGCATCCATGGACAGGGAGGCGCAGGGGTGCACTCGCCACCCACTGCATTCCTGCCTGCCTGCCTGCACTGCAGCCCAGAGAGTGGCTCCGCCAACCCCAAGCTTCCTGCCATGTCAGTACTGCCCCAGGACACCAGCTGGAAGCACTTCACAGGCAATCCCGACCCAACCAGCTTGGGCAGCACCCTTGAGTCAGGGCTTCGGCCTTGTGTCTCTTCTGCTGCAAGGATGCGGGCACAGAGCTGCAAGGATGCTGCTCACAGGGATCACGCCCCAGGCCGTGCTGTGGGCTTTAGGCTCTCTCATCTGGGACCCAGGGCACACCCGTGTCCTGCACACACCTGGCTGGACACCCTGGGTCACCTGTGCCCTCCCCAAGAGGCCAACACCTCTGTCCTCTGGCCTGGATGCCCCAAGTCTCAACTCCCGCCCACCCAGCACTCAGCTACCCACGGACACACTAGGGCACATGGGAACCCTCGGCATGAGTGCTGCCACGCCAGCCCTTGGGTCACAAGCCCACCGCTGCAGGATCACCATTAGCCTAGCCCTGCTGGGGCTCCTCACGCCTACTCTCTGCACGGGGCAATGTGCTGGACCTCAGTCACGATGAGAACGACGGTATGGGGTTTTCACTCATTTTGTTCAGCTTCCAAGGAATGTATTTGCGGGAGTCATCATCGATCCAAGCACATGCCAACACGCTGGCAGGGGAGCATGGCAGGCTGTGCAAGGGGAGGCAAGCCCGGGGACCTCAAAGACCTTCAAGAGCCAGCAGAGTCCAAAGAAACAAGGCCCGTGGGGCCGTGGGCTCTCACCCTCGAGCCCAGCAAGGCTTCCCTGGCATCTTGGCAGGTCTCCGCAGGAATCCTTAGGGGCAGTGCAGGGCCTCTGGCCCTGGGGATGCTTACCAGCCTCGGAGCTCCGCTGGCATTGGCCCAGCGCAGGCCATGGTGCTTCCGGCATTCACTGCTGCCTCTGGGGCTCAGCAGAAGCCTACGTGAGTCTTGCGTCCACCGAGAGGCCCTCTGAGAAGTACATAGACAACAAGGGTGTGCTTCAGCAAGACCGCCAGCAAGGCGGGCTGCTGCCCACAGACAGGAACAGCCATGGCGCCTGCCTCCCATACTCGCACTCTGGCATGCTGCCTACACAGGTCCCCACTGCAAACTCTTTGTGTCACCCAAGGTGACAGTGGCTGGGCCTCAGGCTGCTTTCCTTAGGCAGCTTCACCTACAAACACATGGGCAGCACGCCCGCCAAACGAGGTGGTCAGCACACGCACCCACGGGCCCTCAGAGACATGGGGTCTGCGTGCTCCTCTCACACAAAGGGCACCTCGACCATCTCAACAATGACAGAGCTCACAGCCCAATGCTGGCCTCCAACCTTCAGCACCACGATGGGCAACAACTGCCCCAAGGCACTCCCAGGGTTGCTGCGGGCCCAGGGAACAGCCCCCGCCTCCCTTGACAGCACACCCAGCTCCATGGGCAGGTCCTTCCTCACTCAGCCCAAACATGCTCACAACCTCACCCTTCAACTCCACTACACACTCGGCTGTCCCGCCTGGGGAACCTCACCACACGCAGGGGAGTGACACAGCACTGGTCTGCAGGCAGCTTTGCAAACGCCCCACCTGCCGCCAGGGGGACACACAACCACTACACCCCAACACGCCCAACAATTCCTTCTCCATGGCCTTTCGCACTGCTCACCCCAGCCCGAGGCTCGCCTGGGCACAGACCTATCAACCTGCCAAAAACGGGTGCTTGGACACATGGCATCCCAATACCCATGGCGGCCAACACCCAACACATGTCTTCATCAACAGAACACCAGATACAGCACAGGGCTCAGAAGGGCACCTCCACCCGACACTGTGGAAGCAACCCTCGGGCGCCAAGGCTCAGGACCAATGGCTTGTTCAGGGAACACCACAGGCGTGCGCACCATTCACACACACCCCTCCATCAACACCCACAACCACATACCAACACAAACACAAACACACCGACACTGCCACAACCTCCTCAGGTTCGGCCCCTCACCGGCTTCCCTTCCCCACTCATAGCACCCGCACCACAAGCGCTCTGCTGCCCACGCACAACCCTCTCACCACACCTCCCCAGCAGTCTGGTCCTCCAAGGGGGGGCTTGCCCTTGGGCTCACCCTGGGGCTGGCAGCCACCTCAACCCTTGCCCATGGACCCTCACTCCTATGCTCCCCACTAGAGGCAATGTGCTGGACCTCAGTCACGATGAGAACGACGGTAGTGAGTTTTCACTCATTTTGTTCAGCTTTTCCAAGGAATGTTTGACGGTGGAGTCATCATCGATCCAAGCACACCCCAAAGTGCTGGCAGCACAACAACGCAGGCTGGCATCGGGCACAGCCGATGGCCTCCGGCCCCTGCAGAGGCCTGCAGAGGCCAGGGACAAAGCCTGCACCGCCATAGCACAAGCATCCACTCTCGCAGTGGAGCCCAGGCGCGGCCACCTCAGGACAACATGCCCCCAACTCCCGCAGGACTCTGAAGCGCTAGGGGACACGTCCCCACCACCCACCCTGGCTCTGCCACTGCTTACCATCCGTGAGGATTCAGGCACTTCCAGCCCAACACGGGCTCCCTGCATGCCAGCCACCCACAGGGATTCCTCTCCAAAGCACAAGCACAGATCTGCTGGCACTCCACAAGCCACGCCGATGGCAGACACGCTTCCTGCCAAGTACACACACAGTACAGGCAAGCTTCAGGACCCAGGCAGCTCCACAGGGCAGAGCCGCTGGCCCAAGGAGGCCCGCTGTGGCACGCTCCCTCGCACATCCCCTTTCTCCAACCCTCACATACTTTTCCCAGAGCAAAGGCTCTGCCCACACCACAAGGAAAGCACTCCATCACCTGGCCCACGCTGGGACCCATGTTGGGTTTCAGTTTGCTGCCCTCTCCGTGTGCTCTTGCTGTGGCCTGGGGCTAGCTGGCAGCAGCATCTGTGTGTCCGGGTCCACGGACCCAGCATCCATGGACAGGGAGGCGCAGGGGTGCACTCGCCACCCACTGCATTCCTGCCTGCCTGCCTGCACTGCAGCCCAGAGAGTGGCTCCGCCAACCCCAAGCTTCCTGCCATGTCAGTACTGCCCCAGGACACCAGCTGGAAGCACTTCACAGGCAATCCCGACCCAACCAGCTTGGGCAGCACCCTTGAGTCAGGCCTTCGGCCTTGTGTCTCTTCTGCTGCAAGGATGCGGGCACAGAGCTGCAAGGATGCTGCTCACAGGGATCACGCCCCAGGCCGTGCTGTGGGCTTTAGGCTCTCTCATCCGGGACCCAGGGCACACCCGTGTCCTGCACACACCTGGCTGGACACCCTGGGTCACCTGTGCCCTCCCCAAGAGGCCAACACCTCTGTCCTCTGGCCTGGATGCCCCAAGTCTCAACTCCCGCCCACCCAGCACTCAGCTACCCACGGACACACTAGGGCACACTAGGGCACATGGGAACCCTCGGCATGAGTGCTGCCACGCCAGCCCTTGGGTCACAAGCCCACCGCTGCAGGATCACCATTAGCCTAGCCCTGCTGGGGCTCCTCACGCCTACTCTCTGCACGGGGCAATGTGCTGGACCTCAGTCACGATGAGAACGACGGTATGGGGTTTTCATTCATTTTGTTCAGCTTCCAAGGAATGTATTTGCGGGAGTCATCATCGATCCAAGCACATGCCAACACGCTGGCAGGGGAGCATGGCAGGCTGTGCAAGGGGAGGCAAGCCCGGGGACCTCAAAGACCTTCAAGAGCCAGCAGAGTCCAAAGAAACAAGGCCCGTGGGGCCGTGGGCTCTCACCCTCGAGCCCAGCAAGGCTTCCCTGGCATCTTGGCAGGTCTCCGCAGGAATCCTTAGGGGCAGTGCAGGGCCTCTGGCCCTGGGGATGCTTACCAGCCTCGGAGCTCCGCTGGCATTGGCCCAGCGCAGGCCATGGTGCTTCCGGCATTCACTGCTGCCTCTGGGGCTCAGCAGAAGCCTACGTGAGTCTTGCGTCCACCGAGAGGCCCTCTGAGAAGTACATAGACAACAAGGGTGTGCTTCAGCAAGACCGCCAGCAAGGCGGGCTGCTGCCCACAGACAGGAACAGCCATGGCGCCTGCCTCCCATACTCGCACTCTGGCATGCTGCCTACACAGGTCCCCACTGCAAACTCTTTGTGTCACCCAAGGTGACAGTGGCTGGGCCTCAGGCTGCTTTCCTTAGGCAGCTTCACCTACAAACACATGGGCAGCACGCCCGCCAAACGAGGTGGTCAGCACACGCACCCACGGGCCCTCAGAGACATGGGGTCTGCGTGCTCCTCTCACACAAAGGGCACCTCGACCATCTCAACAATGACAGAGCTCACAGCCCAATGCTGGCCTCCAACCTTCAGCACCACGATGGGCAACAACTGCCCCAAGGCACTCCCAGGGTTGCTGCGGGCCCAGGGAACAGCCCCCGCCTCCCTTGACAGCACACCCAGCTCCATGGGCAGGTCCTTCCTCACTCAGCCCAAACATGCTCACAACCTCACCCTTCAACTCCACTACACACTCGGCTGTCCCGCCTGGGGAACCTCACCACACGCAGGGGAGTGACACAGCACTGGTCTGCAGGCAGCTTTGCAAACGCCCCACCTGCCGCCAGGGGGACACACAACCACTACACCCCAACACGCCCAACAATTCCTTCTCCATGGCCTTTCGCACTGCTCACCCCAGCCCGAGGCTCGCCTGGGCACAGACCTATCAACCTGCCAAAAACGGGTGCTTGGACACATGGCATCCCAATACCCATGGCGGCCAACACCCAACACATGTCTTCATCAACAGAACACCAGATACAGCACAGGGCTCAGAAGGGCACCTCCACCCGACACTGTGGAAGCAACCCTCGGGCGCCAAGGCTCAGGACCAATGGCTTGTTCAGGGAACACCACAGGCGTGCGCACCATTCACACACACCCCTCCATCAACACCCACAACCACATACCAACACAAACACAAACACACCGACACTGCCACAACCTCCTCAGGTTCGGCCCCTCACCGGCTTCCCTTCCCCACTCATAGCACCCGCACCACAAGCGCTCTGCTGCCCACGCACAACCCTCTCACCACACCTCCCCAGCAGTCTGGTCCTCCAAGGGGGGGCTTGCCCTTGGGCTCACCCTGGGGCTGGCAGCCACCTCAACCCTTGCCCATGGACCCTCACTCCTATGCTCCCCACTAGAGGCAATGTGCTGGACCTCAGTCACGATGAGAACGACGGTAGTGAGTTTTCACTCATTTTGTTCAGCTTTTCCAAGGAATGTTTGACGGTGGAGTCATCATCGATCCAAGCACACCCCAAAGTGCTGGCAGCACAACAACGCAGGCTGGCATCGGGCACAGCCGATGGCCTCCGGCCCCTGCAGAGGCCTGCAGAGGCCAGGGACAAAGCCTGCACCGCCATAGCACAAGCATCCACTCTCGCAGTGGAGCCCAGGCGCGGCCACCTCAGGACAACATGCCCCCAACTCCCGCAGGACTCTGAAGCGCTAGGGGACACGTCCCCACCACCCACCCTGGCTCTGCCACTGCTTACCATCCGTGAGGATTCAGGCACTTCCAGCCCAACACGGGCTCCCTGCATGCCAGCCACCCACAGGGATTCCTCTCCAAAGCACAAGCACAGATCTGCTGGCACTCCACAAGCCACGCCGATGGCAGACACGCTTCCTGCCAAGTACACACACAGTACAGGCAAGCTTCAGGACCCAGGCAGCTCCACAGGGCAGAGCCGCTGGCCCAAGGAGGCCCGCTGTGGCACGCTCCCTCGCACATCCCCTTTCTCCAACCCTCACATACTTTTCCCAGAGCAAAGGCTCTGCCCACACCACAAGGAAAGCACTCCATCACCTGGCCCACGCTGGGACCCATGTTGGGTTTCAGTTTGCTGCCCTCTCCGTGTGCTCTTGCTGTGGCCTGGGGCTAGCTGGCAGCAGCATCTGTGTGTCCGGGTCCACGGACCCAGCATCCATGGACAGGGAGGCGCAGGGGTGCACTCGCCACCCACTGCATTCCTGCCTGCCTGCCTGCACTGCAGCCCAGAGAGTGGCTCCGCCAACCCCAAGCTTCCTGCCATGTCAGTACTGCCCCAGGACACCAGCTGGAAGCACTTCACAGGCAATCCCGACCCAACCAGCTTGGGCAGCACCCTTGAGTCAGGCCTTCGGCCTTGTGTCTCTTCTGCTGCAAGGATGCGGGCACAGAGCTGCAAGGATGCTGCTCACAGGGATCACGCCCCAGGCCGTGCTGTGGGCTTTAGGCTCTCTCATCCGGGACCCAGGGCACACCCGTGTCCTGCACACACCTGGCTGGACACCCTGGGTCACCTGTGCCCTCCCCAAGAGGCCAACACCTCTGTCCTCTGGCCTGGATGCCCCAAGTCTCAACTCCCGCCCACCCAGCACTCAGCTACCCACGGACACACTAGGGCACACTAGGGCACATGGGAACCCTCGGCATGAGTGCTGCCACGCCAGCCCTTGGGTCACAAGCCCACCGCTGCAGGATCACCATTAGCCTAGCCCTGCTGGGGCTCCTCACGCCTACTCTCTGCACGGGGCAATGTGCTGGACCTCAGTCACGATGAGAACGACGGTATGGGGTTTTCATTCATTTTGTTCAGCTTCCAAGGAATGTATTTGCGGGAGTCATCATCGATCCAAGCACATGCCAACACGCTGGCAGGGGAGCATGGCAGGCTGTGCAAGGGGAGGCAAGCCCGGGGACCTCAAAGACCTTCAAGAGCCAGCAGAGTCCAAAGAAACAAGGCCCGTGGGGCCGTGGGCTCTCACCCTCGAGCCCAGCAAGGCTTCCCTGGCATCTTGGCAGGTCTCCGCAGGAATCCTTAGGGGCAGTGCAGGGCCTCTGGCCCTGGGGATGCTTACCAGCCTCGGAGCTCCGCTGGCATTGGCCCAGCGCAGGCCATGGTGCTTCCGGCATTCACTGCTGCCTCTGGGGCTCAGCAGAAGCCTACGTGAGTCTTGCGTCCACCGAGAGGCCCTCTGAGAAGTACATAGACAACAAGGGTGTGCTTCAGCAAGACCGCCAGCAAGGCGGGCCGCTGCCCACAGACAGGAACAGCCATGGCGCCTGCCTCCCATACTCGCACCCTGGCATGCTGCCTACACAGGTCCCCACTGCAAACTCTTTGTGTCACCCAAGGTGACAGTGGCTGGGCCTCAGGCTGCTTTCCTTAGGCAGCTTCACCTACAAACACATGGGCAGCACGCCCGCCAAACGAGGTGGTCAGCACACGCACCCACGGGCCCTCAGAGCCATGGGGCCTGCGTGCGCCTCTCACACAAAGGGCACCTCGACCATCTCAACAATGACAGAGCTCACAGCCCAATGCTGGCCTCCAACCTTCAGCACCACGATGGGCAACAACTGCCCCAAGGCACTCCCAGGGTTGCTGCGGGCCCAGGGAACAGCCCCCGCCTCCCTTGACAGCACACCCAGCTCCATGGGCAGGTCCTTCCTCACTCGGCCCAAACATGCTCACAACCTCACCCTTCAACTCCACTACACACTCGGCTGTCCCGCCTGGGGAACCTCACCACACGCAGGGAAGTGACACAGCACTGGTCTGCAGGCAGCTTTGCAAACGCCCCACCTGCCGCCAGGGGGACACACAACCACTACACCCCAACACACCCAACAATTCCTTCTCCATGGCCTTTCGCACTGCTCACCCCAGCCCGAGGCTCGCCTGGGCACAGACCTATCAACCTGCCAAAAACGGGTGCTTGGACACATGGCATCCCAATACCCATGGCGGCCAACACCCAACACATGCCTTCATCAACACAACACCAGATACAGCACAGGGCTCAGAAGGACACCTCCACCCGACACTGTAGAAGCAACCCTCGGGCGCCAAGGCTCAGGACCAATGGCTTGTTCAGGGAACACCATAGGTGTGCGCACCACTCACACACACACCCCTCCATCAACACCCACAACCACATACCAACACAAACACAAACACACCGACCCTGCCACAACGTCCTCAGGTTCGGCCCCTCACTGGCTTCCCTTCCCCACTCACAGCATCCGTACCACAAGCGCTCTACTGCCCACGCACAACCCTCTCACCACACCTCCCCAGCAGGCTGGTCCTCCAAGGGGGGGCTTGCCCTTGGGCTCACCCTGGGGCTGGCAGCCACCTCAACCCTTGCCCATGGACCCTCACTCCTATGCTCCCCACTAGAGGCAATGTGCTGGACCTCAGTCACGATGAGAACGACGGTAGTGAGTTTTCACTCATTTTGTTCAGCTTTTCCAAGGAATGTTTGACGGTGGAGTCATCATCGATCCAAGCACACCCCAAAGTGCTGGCAGCACAACAACGCAGGCTGGCATCGGGCACAGCCGATGGCCTCCGGCCCCTGCAGAGGCCTGCAGAGGCCAGGGACAAAGCCTGCACCGCCATAGCACAAGCATCCACTCTCGCAGTGGAGCCCAGGCGCGGCCACCTCAGGACAACATGCCCCCAACTCCCGCAGGACTCTGAAGCGCTAGGGGACACGTCCCCACCACCCACCCTGGCTCTGCCACTGCTTACCATCCGTGAGGATTCAGGCACTTCCAACCCAACACGGGCTCCCTGCATGCCAGCCACCCACAGGGATTCCTCTCCAAAGCACAAGCACAGATCTGCTGGCACTCCACAAGCCACGCCGATGGCAGACACGCTCCCTGCCAAGTACACACACAGCACAGGCAAGCTTCAGGACCCAGGCAGCTCCACAGGGCAGAGCCGCTGGCCCAAGGAGGCCTGCTGTGGCACGCTCCCTCGCACATCCCCTTTCTCCAACCCTCACATACATTTCTCAGAGCAAAGGCTCTGCCCACACCACAAGGAAAGCACTCCATCACCTGGCCCACGCTGGGACCCATGTTGGGTTTCAGTTTGCTGCCCTCTCCGTGTGCTCTTGCTGTGGCCTGGGGCTAGCTGGCAGCAGCATCTGTGTGTCCGGGTCCACGGACCCAGCATCCATGGACAGGGAGGCGCAGGGGTGCACTCGCCACCCACTGCATTCCTGCCTGCCTGCCTGCACTGCAGCCCAGAGAGTGGCTCCGCCAACCCCAAGCTTCCTGCCATGTCAGTACTGCCCCAGGACACCAGCTGGAAGCACTTCACAGGCAATCCCGACCCAACCAGCTTGGGCAGCACCCTTGAGTCAGGGCTTCGGCCTTGTGTCTCTTCTGCTGCAAGGATGCGGGCACAGAGCTGCAAGGATGCTGCTCACAGGGATCACGCCCCAGGCCGTGCTGTGGGCTTTAGGCTCTCTCATCCGGGACCCAGGGCACACCCGTGTCCTGCACACACCTGGCTGGACACCCTGGGTCACCTGTGCCCTCCCCAAGAGGCCAACACCTCTGTCCTCTGGCCTGGATGCCCCAAGTCTCAACTCCCGCCCACCCAGCACTCAGCTACCCACGGACACACTAGGGCACATGGGAACCCTCGGCATGAGTGCTGCCACGCCAGCCCTTGGGTCACAAGCCCACCGCTGCAGGATCACCATTAGCCTAGCCCTGCTGGGGCTCCTCACGCCTACTCTCTGCACGGGGCAATGTGCTGGACCTCAGTCACGATGAGAACGACGGTATGGGGTTTTCACTCATTTTGTTCAGCTTCCAAGGAATGTATTTGCGGGAGTCATCATCGATCCAAGCACATGCCAACACGCTGGCAGGGGAGCATGGCAGGCTGTGCAAGGGGAGGCAAGCCCGGGGACCTCAAAGACCTTCAAGAGCCAGCAGAGTCCAAAGAAACAAGGCCCGTGGGGCCGTGGGCTCTCACCCTCGAGCCCAGCAAGGCTTCCCTGGCATCTTGGCAGGTCTCCGCAGGAATCCTTAGGGGCAGTGCAGGGCCTCTGGCCCTGGGGATGCTTACCAGCCTCGGAGCTCCGCTGGCATTGGCCCAGCGCAGGCCATGGTGCTTCCGGCATTCACTGCTGCCTCTGGGGCTCAGCAGAAGCCTACGTGAGTCTTGCGTCCACCAAGAGGCCCTCTGAGAAGTACATAGACAACAAGGGTGTGCTTCAGCAAGACCGCCAGCAAGGCGGGCTGCTGCCCACAGACAGGAACAGCCATGGCGCCTGCCTCCCATACTCGCACCCTGGCATGCTGCCTAAACAGGTCCCCACTGCAAACTCTTTGTGTCACCCAAGGTGACAGTGGCTGGGCCTCAGGCTGCTTTCCTTAGGCAGCTTCACCTACAAACACATGGGCAGCACGCCCGCCAAACGAGGTGGGCAGCACACGCACCCACGGGCCCTCAGAGCCATGGGGCCTGCGTGCTCCTCTCACACAAAGGGCACCTCGACCATCTCAACAATGACAGAGCTCACAGCCCAATGCTGGCCTCCAACCTTCAGCACCACGATGGGCAACAACTGCCCCAAGGCACTCCCAGGGTTGCTGCGGGCCCAGGGAACAGCCCCCGCCTCCCTTGACAGCACACCCAGCTCCATGGGCAGGTCCTTCCTCACTCGGCCCAAACATGCTCACAACCTCACCCTTCAACTCCACTACACACTCGGCTGTCCCGCCTGGGGAACCTCACCACACGCAGGGAAGTGACACAGCACTGGTCTGCAGGCAGCTTTGCAAACGCCCCACCTGCCGCCAGGGGGACACACAACCACTACACCCCAACACACCCAACAATTCCTTCTCCATGGCCTTTCGCACTGCTCACCCCAGCCCGAGGCTCGCCTGGGCACAGACCTATCAACCTGCCAAAAACGGGTGCTTGGCCACATGGCATCCCAATACCCATGGCGGCCAACACCCAACACATGCCTTCATCAACACAACACCAGATACAGCACAGGGCTCAGAAGGGCACCTCCACCCGACACTGTGGAAGCAACCCTCGGGCGCCAAGGCTCAGGACCAATGGCTTGTTCAGGGAACACCACAGGTGTGCGCACCACTCACACACACACCCCTCCATCAACACCCACAACCACATACCAACACAAACACAAACACACCGACCCTGCCACAACGTCCTCAGGTTCGGCCCCTCACTGGCTTCCCTTCCCCACTCACAGCATCCGTACCACAAGCGCTCTACTGCCCACGCACAACCCTCTCACCACACCTCCCCAGCAGGCTGGTCCTCCAAGGGGGGGCTTGCCCTTGGGCTCACCCTGGGGCTGGCAGCCACCTCAACCCTTGCCCATGGACCCTCACTCCTATGCTCCCCACTAGAGGCAATGTGCTGGACCTCAGTCACGATGAGAACGACGGTAGTGAGTTTTCACTCATTTTGTTCAGCTTTTCCAAGGAATGTTTGACGGTGGAGTCATCATCGATCCAAGCACACCCCAAAGTGCTGGCAGCACAACAACGCAGGCTGGCATCGGGCACAGCCGATGGCCTCCGGCCCCTGCAGAGGCCTGCAGAGGCCAGGGACAAAGCCTGCACCGCCATAGCACAAGCATCCACTCTCGCAGTGGAGCCCAGGCGCGGCCACCTCAGGACAACATGCCCCCAACTCCCGCAGGACTCTGAAGCGCTAGGGGACACGTCCCCACCACCCACCCTGGCTCTGCCACTGCTTACCATCCGTAAGGATTCAGGCACTTCCAGCCCAACACGGGCTCCCTGCATGCCAGCCACCCACAGGGATTCCTCTCCAAAGCACAAGCACAGATCTGCTGGCACTCCACAAGCCATGCCAATGGCAGACACGCTCCCTGCCAAGTATACACACAGCACAGGCAAGCTTCAGGACCCAGGCAGCTCCACAGGGCAGAGCTGCTGGCCCAAGGAGGCCCGCTGTGGCACGCTCCCTCGCACATCCCCTTTCTCCAACCCTCACATACTTTTCCCAGAGCAAAGGCTCTGCCCACACCACAAGGAAAGCACTCCATCACCTGGCCCACGCTGGGACCCATGTTGGGTTTCAGTTTGCTGCCCTCTCCGTGTGCTCTTGCTGTGGCCTGGGGCTAGCTGGCAGCAGCATCTGTGTGTCCGGGTCCACGGACCCAGCATCCATGGACAGGGAGGCGCAGGGGTGCACTCGCCACCCACTGCATTCCTGCCTGCCTGCCTGCACTGCAGCCCAGAGAGTGGCTCCGCCAACCCCAAGCTTCCTGCCATGTCAGTACTGCCCCAGGACACCAGCTGGAAGCACTTCACAGGCAATCCCGACCCAACCAGCTTGGGCAGCACCCTTGAGTCAGGCCTTCGGCCTTGTGTCTCTTCTGCTGCAAGGATGCGGGCACAGAGCTGCAAGGATGCTGCTCACAGGGATCACGCCCCAGGCCGTGCTGTGGGCTTTAGGCTCTCTCATCCGGGACCCAGGGCACACCCGTGTCCTGCACACACCTGGCTGGACACCCTGGGTCACCTGTGCCCTCCCCAAGAGGCCAACACCTCTGTCCTCTGGCCTGGATGCCCCAAGTCTCAACTCCCGCCCACCCAGCACTCAGCTACCCACGGACACACTAGGGCACACTAGGGCACATGGGAACCCTCGGCATGAGTGCTGCCACGCCAGCCCTTGGGTCACAAGCCCACCGCTGCAGGATCACCATTAGCCTAGCCCTGCTGGGGCTCCTCACGCCTACTCTCTGCACGGGGCAATGTGCTGGACCTCAGTCACGATGAGAACGACGGTATGGGGTTTTCACTCATTTTGTTCAGCTTCCAAGGAATGTATTTGCGGGAGTCATCATCGATCCAAGCACATGCCAACACGCTGGCAGGGGAGCATGGCAGGCTGTGCAAGGGGAGGCAAGCCCGGGGACCTCAAAGACCTTCAAGAGCCAGCAGAGTCCAAAGAAACAAGGCCCGTGGGGCGTGGGCTCTCACCCTCGAGCCCAGCAAGGCTTCCCTGGCATCTTGGCAGGTCTCCGCAGGAATCCTTAGGGGCAGTGCAGGGCCTCTGGCCCTGGGGATGCTTACCAGCCTCGGAGCTCCGCTGGCATTGGCCCAGCGCAGGCCATGGTGCTTCCGGCATTCACTGCTGCCTCTGGGGCTCAGCAGAAGCCTACGTGAGTCTTGCGTCCACCAAGAGGCCCTCTGAGAAGTACATAGACAACAAGGGTGTGCTTCAGCAAGACCGCCAGCAAGGCGGGCTGCTGCCCACAGACAGGAACAGCCATGGCGCCTGCCTCCCATACTCGCACCCTGGCATGCTGCCTAAACAGGTCCCCACTGCAAACTCTTTGTGTCACCCAAGGTGACAGTGGCTGGGCCTCAGGCTGCTTTCCTTAGGCAGCTTCACCTACAAACACATGGGCAGCACGCCCGCCAAACGAGGTGGGCAGCACACGCACCCACGGGCCCTCAGAGCCATGGGGCCTGCGTGCGCCTCTCACACAAAGGGCACCTCGACCATCTCAACAATGACAGAGCTCACAGCCCAATGCTGGCCTCCAACCTTCAGCACCACGATGGGCAACAACTGCCCCAAGGCACTCCCAGGGTTGCTGCGGGCCCAGGGAACAGCCCCCGCCTCCCTTGACAGCACACCCAGCTCCATGGGCAGGTCCTTCCTCACTCGGCCCAAACATGCTCACAACCTCACCCTTCAACTCCACTACACACTCGGCTGTCCCGCCTGGGGAACCTCACCACACGCAGGGAAGTGACACAGCACTGGTCTGCAGGCAGCTTTGCAAACGCCCCACCTGCCGCCAGGGGGACACACAACCACTACACCCCAACACACCCAACAATTCCTTCTCCATGGCCTTTCGCACTGCTCACCCCAGCCCGAGGCTCGCCTGGGCACAGACCTATCAACCTGCCAAAAACGGGTGCTTGGACACATGGCATCCCAATACCCATGGCGGCCAACACCCAACACATGCCTTCATCAACACAACACCAGATACAGCACAGGGCTCAGAAGGGCACCTCCACCCGACACTGTGGAAGCAACCCTCGGGCGCCAAGGCTCAGGACCAATGGCTTGTTCAGGGAACACCACAGGTGTGCGCACCACTCACACACACACCCCTCCATCAACACCCACAACCACATACCAACACAAACACAAACACACCGACCCTGCCACAACGTCCTCAGGTTCGGCCCCTCACTGGCTTCCCTTCCCCACTCACAGCATCCGTACCACAAGCGCTCTACTGCCCACGCACAACCCTCTCACCACACCTCCCCAGCAGGCTGGTCCTCCAAGGGGGGGCTTGCCCTTGGGCTCACCCTGGGGCTGGCAGCCACCTCAACCCTTGCCCATGGACCCTCACTCCTATGCTCCCCACTAGAGGCAATGTGCTGGACCTCAGTCACGATGAGAACGACGGTAGTGAGTTTTCACTCATTTTGTTCAGCTTTTCCAAGGAATGTTTGACGGTGGAGTCATCATCGATCCAAGCACACCCCAAAGTGCTGGCAGCACAACAACGCAGGCTGGCATCGGGCACAGCCGATGGCCTCCGGCCCCTGCAGAGGCCTGCAGAGGCCAGGGACAAAGCCTGCACCGCCATAGCACAAGCATCCACTCTCGCAGTGGAGCCCAGGCGCGGCCACCTCAGGACAACATGCCCCCAACTCCCGCAGGACTCTGAAGCGCTAGGGGACACGTCCCCACCACCCACCCTGGCTCTGCCACTGCTTACCATCCGTAAGGATTCAGGCACTTCCAGCCCAACACGGGCTCCCTGCATGCCAGCCACCCACAGGGATTCCTCTCCAAAGCACAAGCACAGATCTGCTGGCACTCCACAAGCCATGCCAATGGCAGACACGCTCCCTGCCAAGTATACACACAGCACAGGCAAGCTTCAGGACCCAGGCAGCTCCACAGGGCAGAGCTGCTGGCCCAAGGAGGCCCGCTGTGGCACGCTCCCTCGCACATCCCCTTTCTCCAACCCTCACATACTTTTCCCAGAGCAAAGGCTCTGCCCACACCACAAGGAAAGCACTCCATCACCTGGCCCACGCTGGGACCCATGTTGGGTTTCAGTTTGCTGCCCTCTCCGTGTGCTCTTGCTGTGGCCTGGGGCTAGCTGGCAGCAGCATCTGTGTGTCCGGGTCCACGGACCCAGCATCCATGGACAGGGAGGCGCAGGGGTGCACTCGCCACCCACTGCATTCCTGCCTGCCTGCCTGCACTGCAGCCCAGAGAGTGGCTCCGCCAACCCCAAGCTTCCTGCCATGTCAGTACTGCCCCAGGACACCAGCTGGAAGCACTTCACAGGCAATCCCGACCCAACCAGCTTGGGCAGCACCCTTGAGTCAGGCCTTCGGCCTTGTGTCTCTTCTGCTGCAAGGATGCGGGCACAGAGCTGCAAGGATGCTGCTCACAGGGATCACGCCCCAGGCCGTGCTGTGGGCTTTAGGCTCTCTCATCCGGGACCCAGGGCACACCCGTGTCCTGCACACACCTGGCTGGACACCCTGGGTCACCTGTGCCCTCCCCAAGAGGCCAACACCTCTGTCCTCTGGCCTGGATGCCCCAAGTCTCAACTCCCGCCCACCCAGCACTCAGCTACCCACGGACACACTAGGGCACACTAGGGCACATGGGAACCCTCGGCATGAGTGCTGCCACGCCAGCCCTTGGGTCACAAGCCCACCGCTGCAGGATCACCATTAGCCTAGCCCTGCTGGGGCTCCTCACGCCTACTCTCTGCACGGGGCAATGTGCTGGACCTCAGTCACGATGAGAACGACGGTATGGGGTTTTCACTCATTTTGTTCAGCTTCCAAGGAATGTATTTGCGGGAGTCATCATCGATCCAAGCACATGCCAACACGCTGGCAGGGGAGCATGGCAGGCTGTGCAAGGGGAGGCAAGCCCGGGGACCTCAAAGACCTTCAAGAGCCAGCAGAGTCCAAAGAAACAAGGCCCGTGGGGCCGTGGGCTCTCACCCTCGAGCCCAGCAAGGCTTCCCTGGCATCTTGGCAGGTCTCCGCAGGAATCCTTAGGGGCAGTGCAGGGCCTCTGGCCCTGGGGATGCTTACCAGCCTCGGAGCTCCGCTGGCATTGGCCCAGCGCAGGCCATGGTGCTTCCGGCATTCACTGCTGCCTCTGGGGCTCAGCAGAAGCCTACGTGAGTCTTGCGTCCACCGAGAGGCCCTCTGAGAAGTACATAGACAACAAGGGTGTGCTTCAGCAAGACCGCCAGCAAGGCGGGCCGCTGCCCACAGACAGGAACAGCCATGGCGCCTGCCTCCCATACTCGCACCCTGGCATGCTGCCTAAACAGGTCCCCACTGCAAACTCTTTGTGTCACCCAAGGTGACAGTGGCTGGGCCTCAGGCTGCTTTCCTTAGGCAGCTTCACCTACAAACACATGGGCAGCACGCCCGCCAAACGAGGTGGGCAGCACACGCACCCACGGGCCCTCAGAGCCATGGGGCCTGCGTGCTCCTCTCACACAAAGGGCACCTCGACCATCTCAACAATGACAGAGCTCACAGCCCAATGCTGGCCTCCAACCTTCAGCACCACGATGGGCAACAACTGCCCCAAGGCACTCCCAGGGTTGCTGCGGGCCCAGGGAACAGCCCCCGCCTCCCTTGACAGCACACCCAGCTCCATGGGCAGGTCCTTCCTCACTCGGCCCAAACATGCTCACAACCTCACCCTTCAACTCCACTACACACTCGGCTGTCCCGCCTGGGGAACCTCACCACACGCAGGGAAGTGACACAGCACTGGTCTGCAGGCAGCTTTGCAAACGCCCCACCTGCCGCCAGGGGGACACACAACCACTACACCCCAACACACCCAACAATTCCTTCTCCATGGCCTTTCGCACTGCTCACCCCAGCCCGAGGCTCGCCTGGGCACAGACCTATCAACCTGCCAAAAACGGGTGCTTGGACACATGGCATCCCAATACCCATGGCGGCCAACACCCAACACATGCCTTCATCAACACAACACCAGATACAGCACAGGGCTCAGAAGGACACCTCCACCCGACACTGTAGAAGCAACCCTCGGGCGCCAAGGCTCAGGACCAATGGCTTGTTCAGGGAACACCACAGGTGTGCGCACCACTCACACACACACCCCTCCATCAACACCCACAACCACATACCAACACAAACACAAACACACCGACCCTGCCACAACGTCCTCAGGTTCGGCCCCTCACTGGCTTCCCTTCCCCACTCACAGCATCCGTACCACAAGCGCTCTACTGCCCACGCACAACCCTCTCACCACACCTCCCCAGCAGGCTGGTCCTCCAAGGGGGGGCTTGCCCTTGGGCTCACCCTGGGGCTGGCAGCCACCTCAACCCTTGCCCATGGACCCTCACTCCTATGCTCCCCACTAGAGGCAATGTGCTGGACCTCAGTCACGATGAGAACGACGGTAGTGAGTTTTCACTCATTTTGTTCAGCTTTTCCAAGGAATGTTTGACGGTGGAGTCATCATCGATCCAAGCACACCCCAAAGTGCTGGCAGCACAACAACGCAGGCTGGCATCGGGCACAGCCGATGGCCTCCGGCCCCTGCAGAGGCCTGCAGAGGCCAGGGACAAAGCCTGCACCGCCATAGCACAAGCATCCACTCTCGCAGTGGAGCCCAGGCGCGGCCACCTCAGGACAACATGCCCCCAACTCCCGCAGGACTCTGAAGCGCTAGGGGACACGTCCCCACCACCCACCCTGGCTCTGCCACTGCTTACCATCCGTGAGGATTCAGGCACTTCCAACCCAACACGGGCTCCCTGCATGCCAGCCACCCACAGGGATTCCTCTCCAAAGCACAAGCACAGATCTGCTGGCACTCCACAAGCCACGCCGATGGCAGACACGCTCCCTGCCAAGTACACACACAGCACAGGCAAGCTTCAGGACCCAGGCAGCTCCACAGGGCAGAGCCGCTGGCCCAAGGAGGCCTGCTGTGGCACGCTCCCTCGCACATCCCCTTTCTCCAACCCTCACATACATTTCTCAGAGCAAAGGCTCTGCCCACACCACAAGGAAAGCACTCCATCACCTGGCCCACGCTGGGACCCATGTTGGGTTTCAGTTTGCTGCCCTCTCCGTGTGCTCTTGCTGTGGCCTGGGGCTAGCTGGCAGCAGCATCTGTGTGTCCGGGTCCACGGACCCAGCATCCATGGACAGGGAGGCGCAGGGGTGCACTCGCCACCCACTGCATTCCTGCCTGCCTGCCTGCACTGCAGCCCAGAGAGTGGCTCCGCCAACCCCAAGCTTCCTGCCATGTCAGTACTGCCCCAGGACACCAGCTGGAAGCACTTCACAGGCAATCCCGACCCAACCAGCTTGGGCAGCACCCTTGAGTCAGGCCTTCGGCCTTGTGTCTCTTCTGCTGCAAGGATGCGGGCACAGAGCTGCAAGGATGCTGCTCACAGGGATCACGCCCCAGGCCGTGCTGTGGGCTTTAGGCTCTCTCATCCGGGACCCAGGGCACACCCGTGTCCTGCACACACCTGGCTGGACACCCTGGGTCACCTGTGCCCTCCCCAAGAGGCCAACACCTCTGTCCTCTGGCCTGGATGCCCCAAGTCTCAACTCCCGCCCACCCAGCACTCAGCTACCCACGGACACACTAGGGCACATGGGAACCCTCGGCATGAGTGCTGCCACGCCAGCCCTTGGGTCACAAGCCCACCGCTGCAGGATCACCATTAGCCTAGCCCTGCTGGGGCTCCTCACGCCTACTCTCTGCACGGGGCAATGTGCTGGACCTCAGTCACGATGAGAACGACGGTATGGGGTTTTCACTCATTTTGTTCAGCTTCCAAGGAATGTATTTGCGGGAGTCATCATCGATCCAAGCACATGCCAACACGCTGGCAGGGGAGCATGGCAGGCTGTGCAAGGGGAGGCAAGCCCGGGGACCTCAAAGACCTTCAAGAGCCAGCAGAGTCCAAAGAAACAAGGCCCGTGGGGCCGTGGGCTCTCACCCTCGAGCCCAGCAAGGCTTCCCTGGCATCTTGGCAGGTCTCCGCAGGAATCCTTAGGGGCAGTGCAGGGCCTCTGGCCCTGGGGATGCTTACCAGCCTCGGAGCTCCGCTGGCATTGGCCCAGCGCAGGCCATGGTGCTTCCGGCATTCACTGCTGCCTCTGGGGCTCAGCAGAAGCCTACGTGAGTCTTGCGTCCACCAAGAGGCCCTCTGAGAAGTACATAGACAACAAGGGTGTGCTTCAGCAAGACCGCCAGCAAGGCGGGCTGCTGCCCACAGACAGGAACAGCCATGGCGCCTGCCTCCCATACTCGCACCCTGGCATGCTGCCTAAACAGGTACCCACTGCAAACTCTTTGTGTCACCCAAGGTGACAGTGGCTGGGCCTCAGGCTGCTTTCCTTAGGCAGCTTCACCTACAAACACATGGGCAGCACGCCCGCCAAACGAGGTGGGCAGCACACGCACCCACGGGCCCTCAGAGCCATGGGGCCTGCGTGCGCCTCTCACACAAAGGGCACCTCGACCATCTCAACAATGACAGAGCTCACAGCCCAATGCTGGCCTCCAACCTTCAGCACCACGATGGGCAACAACTGCCCCAAGGCACTCCCAGGGTTGCTGCGGGCCCAGGGAACAGCCCCCGCCTCCCTTGACAGCACACCCAGCTCCATGGGCAGGTCCTTCCTCACTCGGCCCAAACATGCTCACAACCTCACCCTTCAACTCCACTACACACTCGGCTGTCCCGCCTGGGGAACCTCACCACACGCAGGGAAGTGACACAGCACTGGTCTGCAGGCAGCTTTGCAAACGCCCCACCTGCCGCCAGGGGGACACACAACCACTACACCCCAACACACCCAACAATTCCTTCT
Organism: Ochotona princeps; assembly: GCF_030435755.1. NCBI lineage: Eukaryota > Metazoa > Chordata > Mammalia > Lagomorpha > Ochotonidae > Ochotona > Ochotona princeps. The sequence continues at coordinate 77,407,750 of NC_080837.1, forward strand.
CCATGGCCTTTCGCACTGCTCACCCCAGCCCGAGGCTCGCCTGGGCACAGACCTATCAACCTGCCAAAAACGGGTGCTTGGACACATGGCATCCCAATACCCATGGCGGCCAACACCCAACACATGCCTTCATCAACACAACACCAGATACAGCACAGGGCTCAGAAGGGCACCTCCACCCGACACTGTGGAAGCAACCCTCGGGCGCCAAGGCTCAGGACCAATGGCTTGTTCAGGGAACACCACAGGTGTGCGCACCACTCACACACACACCCCTCCATCAACACCCACAACCACATACCAACACAAACACAAACACACCGACCCTGCCACAACGTCCTCAGGTTCGGCCCCTCACCGGCTTCCCTTCCCCACTCACAGCATCCGTACCACAAGCGCTCTACTGCCCACGCACAACCCTCTCACCACACCTCCCCAGCAGGCTGGTCCTCCAAGGGGGGGCTTGCCCTTGGGCTCACCCTGGGGCTGGCAGCCACCTCAACCCTTGCCCATGGACCCTCACTCCTATGCTCCCCACTAGAGGCAATGTGCTGGACCTCAGTCACGATGAGAACGACGGTAGTGAGTTTTCACTCATTTTGTTCAGCTTTTCCAAGGAATGTTTGACGGTGGAGTCATCATCGATCCAAGCACACCCCAAAGTGCTGGCAGCACAACAACGCAGGCTGGCATCGGGCACAGCCGATGGCCTCCGGCCCCTGCAGAGGCCTGCAGAGGCCAGGGACAAAGCCTGCACCGCCATAGCACAAGCATCCACTCTCGCAGTGGAGCCCAGGCGCGGCCACCTCAGGACAACATGCCCCCAACTCCCGCAGGACTCTGAAGCGCTAGGGGACACGTCCCCACCACCCACCCTGGCTCTGCCACTGCTTACCATCCGTGAGGATTCAGGCACTTCCAGCCCAACACGGGCTCCCTGCATGCCAGCCACCCACAGGGATTCCTCTCCAAAGCACAAGCACAGATCTGCTGGCACTCCACAAGCCATGCCGATGGCAGACACGCTCCCTGCCAAGTACACACACAGCACAGGCAAGCTTCAGGACCCAGGCAGCTCCACAGGGCAGAGCTGCTGGCCCAAGGAGGCCCGCTGTGGCACGCTCCCTCGCACATCCCCTTTCTCCAACCCTCACATACTTTTCCCAGAGCAAAGGCTCTGCCCACACCACAAGGAAAGCACTCCATCACCTGGCCCACGCTGGGACCCATGTTGGGTTTCAGTTTGCTGCCCTCTCCGTGTGCTCTTGCTGTGGCCTGGGGCTAGCTGGCAGCAGCATCTGTGTGTCCGGGTCCACGGACCCAGCATCCATGGACAGGGAGGCGCAGGGGTGCACTCGCCACCCACTGCATTCCTGCCTGCCTGCCTGCACTGCAGCCCAGAGAGTGGCTCCGCCAACCCCAAGCTTCCTGCCATGTCAGTACTGCCCCAGGACACCAGCTGGAAGCACTTCACAGGCAATCCCGACCCAACCAGCTTGGGCAGCACCCTTGAGTCAGGGCTTCGGCCTTGTGTCTCTTCTGCTGCAAGGATGCGGGCACAGAGCTGCAAGGATGCTGCTCACAGGGATCACGCCCCAGGCCGTGCTGTGGGCTTTAGGCTCTCTCATCCGGGACCCAGGGCACACCCGTGTCCTGCACACACCTGGCTGGACACCCTGGGTCACCTGTGCCCTCCCCAAGAGGCCAACACCTCTGTCCTCTGGCCTGGATGCCCCAAGTCTCAACTCCCGCCCACCCAGCACTCAGCTACCCACGGACACACTAGGGCACATGGGAACCCTCGGCATGAGTGCTGCCACGCCAGCCCTTGGGTCACAAGCCCACCGCTGCAGGATCACCATTAGCCTAGCCCTGCTGGGGCTCCTCACGCCTACTCTCTGCACGGGGCAATGTGCTGGACCTCAGTCACGATGAGAACGACGGTATGGGGTTTTCACTCATTTTGTTCAGCTTCCAAGGAATGTATTTGCGGGAGTCATCATCGATCCAAGCACATGCCAACACGCTGGCAGGGGAGCATGGCAGGCTGTGCAAGGGGAGGCAAGCCCGGGGACCTCAAAGACCTTCAAGAGCCAGCAGAGTCCAAAGAAACAAGGCCCGTGGGGCCGTGGGCTCTCACCCTCGAGCCCAGCAAGGCTTCCCTGGCATCTTGGCAGGTCTCCGCAGGAATCCTTAGGGGCAGTGCAGGGCCTCTGGCCCTGGGGATGCTTACCAGCCTCGGAGCTCCGCTGGCATTGGCCCAGCGCAGGCCATGGTGCTTCCGGCATTCACTGCTGCCTCTGGGGCTCAGCAGAAGCCTACGTGAGTCTTGCGTCCACCAAGAGGCCCTCTGAGAAGTACATAGACAACAAGGGTGTGCTTCAGCAAGACCGCCAGCAAGGCGGGCTGCTGCCCACAGACAGGAACAGCCATGGCGCCTGCCTCCCATACTCGCACCCTGGCATGCTGCCTAAACAGGTACCCACTGCAAACTCTTTGTGTCACCCAAGGTGACAGTGGCTGGGCCTCAGGCTGCTTTCCTTAGGCAGCTTCACCTACAAACACATGGGCAGCACGCCCGCCAAACGAGGTGGGCAGCACACGCACCCACGGGCCCTCAGAGCCATGGGGCCTGCGTGCGCCTCTCACACAAAGGGCACCTCGACCATCTCAACAATGACAGAGCTCACAGCCCAATGCTGGCCTCCAACCTTCAGCACCACGATGGGCAACAACTGCCCCAAGGCACTCCCAGGGTTGCTGCGGGCCCAGGGAACAGCCCCCGCCTCCCTTGACAGCACACCCAGCTCCATGGGCAGGTCCTTCCTCACTCGGCCCAAACATGCTCACAACCTCACCCTTCAACTCCACTACACACTCGGCTGTCCCGCCTGGGGAACCTCACCACACGCAGGGAAGTGACACAGCACTGGTCTGCAGGCAGCTTTGCAAACGCCCCACCTGCCGCCAGGGGGACACACAACCACTACACCCCAACACACCCAACAATTCCTTCTCCATGGCCTTTCGCACTGCTCACCCCAGCCCGAGGCTCGCCTGGGCACAGACCTATCAACCTGCCAAAAACGGGTGCTTGGACACATGGCATCCCAATACCCATGGCGGCCAACACCCAACACATGCCTTCATCAACACAACACCAGATACAGCACAGGGCTCAGAAGGGCACCTCCACCCGACACTGTGGAAGCAACCCTCGGGCGCCAAGGCTCAGGACCAATGGCTTGTTCAGGGAACACCACAGGTGTGCGCACCACTCACACACACACCCCTCCATCAACACCCACAACCACATACCAACACAAACACAAACACACCGACCCTGCCACAACGTCCTCAGGTTCGGCCCCTCACCGGCTTCCCTTCCCCACTCACAGCATCCGTACCACAAGCGCTCTACTGCCCACGCACAACCCTCTCACCACACCTCCCCAGCAGGCTGGTCCTCCAAGGGGGGGCTTGCCCTTGGGCTCACCCTGGGGCTGGCAGCCACCTCAACCCTTGCCCATGGACCCTCACTCCTATGCTCCCCACTAGAGGCAATGTGCTGGACCTCAGTCACGATGAGAACGACGGTAGTGAGTTTTCACTCATTTTGTTCAGCTTTTCCAAGGAATGTTTGACGGTGGAGTCATCATCGATCCAAGCACACCCCAAAGTGCTGGCAGCACAACAACGCAGGCTGGCATCGGGCACAGCCGATGGCCTCCGGCCCCTGCAGAGGCCTGCAGAGGCCAGGGACAAAGCCTGCACCGCCATAGCACAAGCATCCACTCTCGCAGTGGAGCCCAGGCGCGGCCACCTCAGGACAACATGCCCCCAACTCCCGCAGGACTCTGAAGCGCTAGGGGACACGTCCCCACCACCCACCCTGGCTCTGCCACTGCTTACCATCCGTAAGGATTCAGGCACTTCCAGCCCAACACGGGCTCCCTGCATGCCAGCCACCCACAGGGATTCCTCTCCAAAGCACAAGCACAGATCTGCTGGCACTCCACAAGCCATGCCGATGGCAGACACGCTCCCTGCCAAGTACACACACAGCACAGGCAAGCTTCAGGACCCAGGCAGCTCCACAGGGCAGAGCTGCTGGCCCAAGGAGGCCCGCTGTGGCACGCTCCCTCGCACATCCCCTTTCTCCAACCCTCACATACTTTTCCCAGAGCAAAGGCTCTGCCCACACCACAAGGAAAGCACTCCATCACCTGGCCCACGCTGGGACCCATGTTGGGTTTCAGTTTGCTGCCCTCTCCGTGTGCTCTTGCTGTGGCCTGGGGCTAGCTGGCAGCAGCATCTGTGTGTCCGGGTCCACGGACCCAGCATCCATGGACAGGGAGGCGCAGGGGTGCACTCGCCACCCACTGCATTCCTGCCTGCCTGCCTGCACTGCAGCCCAGAGAGTGGCTCCGCCAACCCCAAGCTTCCTGCCATGTCAGTACTGCCCCAGGACACCAGCTGGAAGCACTTCACAGGCAATCCCGACCCAACCAGCTTGGGCAGCACCCTTGAGTCAGGGCTTCGGCCTTGTGTCTCTTCTGCTGCAAGGATGCGGGCACAGAGCTGCAAGGATGCTGCTCACAGGGATCACGCCCCAGGCCGTGCTGTGGGCTTTAGGCTCTCTCATCCGGGACCCAGGGCACACCCGTGTCCTGCACACACCTGGCTGGACACCCTGGGTCACCTGTGCCCTCCCCAAGAGGCCAACACCTCTGTCCTCTGGCCTGGATGCCCCAAGTCTCAACTCCCGCCCACCCAGCACTCAGCTACCCACGGACACACTAGGGCACACTAGGGCACATGGGAACCCTCGGCATGAGTGCTGCCACGCCAGCCCTTGGGTCACAAGCCCACCGCTGCAGGATCACCATTAGCCTAGCCCTGCTGGGGCTCCTCACGCCTACTCTCTGCACGGGGCAATGTGCTGGACCTCAGTCACGATGAGAACGACGGTATGGGGTTTTCACTCATTTTGTTCAGCTTCCAAGGAATGTATTTGCGGGAGTCATCATCGATCCAAGCACATGCCAACACGCTGGCAGGGGAGCATGGCAGGCTGTGCAAGGGGAGGCAAGCCCGGGGACCTCAAAGACCTTCAAGAGCCAGCAGAGTCCAAAGAAACAAGGCCCGTGGGGCCGTGGGCTCTCACCCTCGAGCCCAGCAAGGCTTCCCTGGCATCTTGGCAGGTCTCCGCAGGAATCCTTAGGGGCAGTGCAGGGCCTCTGGCCCTGGGGATGCTTACCAGCCTCGGAGCTCCGCTGGCATTGGCCCAGCGCAGGCCATGGTGCTTCCGGCATTCACTGCTGCCTCTGGGGCTCAGCAGAAGCCTACGTGAGTCTTGCGTCCACCAAGAGGCCCTCTGAGAAGTACATAGACAACAAGGGTGTGCTTCAGCAAGACCGCCAGCAAGGCGGGCCGCTGCCCACAGACAGGAACAGCCATGGCGCCTGCCTCCCATACTCGCACCCTGGCATGCTGCCTACACAGGTCCCCACTGCAAACTCTTTGTGTCACCCAAGGTGACAGTGGCTGGGCCTCAGGCTGCTTTCCTTAGGCAGCTTCACCTACAAACACACGGGCAGCACGCCCGCCAAACGAGGTGGGCAGCACACGCACCCACGGGCCCTCAGAGCCATGGGACCTGCGTGCTCCTCTCACACAAAGGGCACCTCGACCATCTCAACAATGACAGAGCTCACAGCCCAATGCTGGCCTCCAACCTTCAGCACCACGATGGGCAACAACTGCCCCAAGGCACTCCCAGGGTTGCTGCGGGCCCAGGGAACAGCCCCCGCCTCCCCTGACAGCACACCCAGCTCCATGGGCAGGTCCTTCCTCACTCGGCCCAAACATGCTCACAACCTCACCCTTCAACTCCACTACACACTCGGCTGTCCCGCCTGGGGAACCTCACCACACGCAGGGAAGTGACACAGCACTGGTCTGCAGGCAGCTTTGCAAACACCCCACCTGCCGCCAGGGGGACACACAACCACTACACCCCAACACGCCCAACAATCCCTTCTCCATGGCCTTTCGCACTGCTCACCCCAGCCCGAGGCTCGCCTGGGCACAGACCTATCAACCTGCCAAAAACGGGTGCTTGGCCACATGGCATCCCAATACCCATGGCAGCCAACACCCAACACATGCCTTCATCAACACAACACCAGATACAGCACAGGGCTCAGAAGGGCACCTCCACCCGACACTGTGGAAGCAACCCTCGGGCGCCAAGGCTCAGGACCAATGGCTTGTTCAGGGAACACCACAGGTGTGCGCACCACTCACACACACACCCCTCCACCAAAACCCACAACCACATACCAACACAAACACAAACACACTGACCCTGCCACAACGTCCTCAGGTTCGGCCCCTCACTGGCTTCCCTTCCCCACTCATAGCACCCGCACCACAAGCGCTCTACTGCCCACGCACAACCCTCTCACCACACCTCCCCAGCAGTCTGGTCCTCCAAGGGGGGGCTTGCCCTTGGGCTCACCCTGGGGCTGGCAGCCACCTCAACCCTTGCCCATGGACCCTCACTCCTATGCTCCCCACTAGAGGCAATGTGCTGGACCTCAGTCACGATGAGAACGACGGTAGTGAGTTTTCACTCATTTTGTTCAGCTTTTCCAAGGAATGTTTGACGGTGGAGTCATCATCGATCCAAGCACACCCCAAAGTGCTGGCAGCACAACAACGCAGGCTGGCATCGGGCACAGTCGATGGCCTCCGGCCCCTGCAGAGGCCTGCAGAGGCCAGGGACAAAGCCTGCACCGCCATAGCACAAGCATCCATCTCACAGTGGAGCCCAGGCGCGGCCACCTCAGGACAACATGCCCCCAACTCCCGCAGGACTCTGAAGCGCTAGGGGACACGTCCCCACCACCCACCCTGGCTCTGCCACTGCTTACCATCCGTAAGGATTCAGGCACTTCCAGCCCAACACGGGCTCCCTGCATGCCAGCCACCCACAGGGATTCCTCTCCAAAGCACAAGCACAGATCTGCTGGCACTCCACAAGCCATGCCGATGGCAGACACGCTCCCTGCCAAGTACACACACAGCACAGGCAAGCTTCAGGACCCAGGCAGCTCCACAGGGCAGAGCTGCTGGCCCAAGGAGGCCCGCTGTGGCACGCTCCCTCGCACATCCCCTTTCTCCAACCCTCACATACTTTTCCCAGAGCAAAGGCTCTGCCCACACCACAAGGAAAGCACTCCATCACCTGGCCCACGCTGGGACCCATGTTGGGTTTCAGTTTGCTGCCCTCTCCGTGTGCTCTTGCTGTGGCCTGGGGCTAGCTGGCAGCAGCATCTGTGTGTCCGGGTCCACGGACCCAGCATCCATGGACAGGGAGGCGCAGGGGTGCACTCGCCACCCACTGCATTCCTGCCTGCCTGCCTGCACTGCAGCCCAGAGAGTGGCTCCGCCAACCCCAAGCTTCCTGCCATGTCAGTACTGCCCCAGGACACCAGCTGGAAGCACTTCACAGGCAATCCCGACCCAACCAGCTTGGGCAGCACCCTTGAGTCAGGGCTTCGGCCTTGTGTCTCTTCTGCTGCAAGGATGCGGGCACAGAGCTGCAAGGATGCTGCTCACAGGGATCACGCCCCAGGCCGTGCTGTGGGCTTTAGGCTCTCTCATCCAGGACCCAGGGCACACCTGTGTCCTGCACACACCTGGCTGGACACCCTGGGTCACCTGTGCCCTCCCCAAGAGGCCAACACCTCTGTCCTCTGGCCTGGATGCCCCAAGTCTCAACTCCCGCCCACCCAGCACTCAGCTACCCACGGACACACTAGGGCACACTAGGGCACATGGGAACCCTCGGCATGAGTGCTGCCACGCCAGCCCTTGGGTCACAAGCCCACCGCTGCAGGATCACCATTAGCCTAGCCCTGCTGGGGCTCCTCACGCCTACTCTCTGCACGGGGCAATGTGCTGGACCTCAGTCACGATGAGAACGACGGTATGGGGTTTTCACTCATTTTGTTCAGCTTCCAAGGAATGTATTTGCGGGAGTCATCATCGATCCAAGCACATGCCAACACGCTGGCAGGGGAGCATGGCAGGCTGTGCAAGGGGAGGCAAGCCCGGGGACCTCAAAGACCTTCAAGAGCCAGCAGAGTCCAAAGAAACAAGGCCCGTGGGGCCGTGGGCTCTCACCCTCGAGCCCAGCAAGGCTTCCCTGGCATCTTGGCAGGTCTCCGCAGGAATCCTTAGGGGCAGTGCAGGGCCTCTGGCCCTGGGGATGCTTACCAGCCTCGGAGCTCCGCTGGCATTGGCCCAGCGCAGGCCATGGTGCTTCCGGCATTCACTGCTGCCTCTGGGGCTCAGCAGAAGCCTACGTGAGTCTTGCGTCCACCGAGAGGCCCTCTGAGAAGTACATAGACAACAAGGGTGTGCTTCAGCAAGACCGCCAGCAAGGCGGGCCGCTGCCCACAGACAGGAACAGCCATGGCGCCTGCCTCCCATGCTCGCACCCTGGCATGCTGCCTACACAGGTCCCCACTGCAAACTCTTTGTGTCACCCAAGGTGACAGTGGCTGGGCCTCAGGCTGCTTTCCTTAGGCAGCTTCACCTACAAACACATGGGCAGCACGCCCGCCAAACGAGGTGGGCAGCACACGCACCCACGGGCCCTCAGAGCCATGGGACCTGCGTGCTCCTCTCACACAAAGGGCACCTCGACCATCTCAACAATGACAGAGCTCACAGCCCAATGCTGGCCTCCAACCTTCAGCACCACGATGGGCAACAACTGCCCCAAGGCACTCCCAGGGTTGCTGCGGGCCCAGGGAACAGCCCCCGCCTCCCTTGACAGCACACCCAGCTCCATGGGCAGGTCCTTCCTCACTCAGCCCGAACATGCTCACAACCTCACCCTTCAACTCCACTACACACTCGGCTGTCCCGCCTGGGGAACCTCACCACACGCAGGGAAGTGACACAGCACTGGTCTGCAGGCAGCTTTGCAAACGCCCCACCTGCCGCCAGGGGGACACACAACCACTACACCCCAACACGCCCAACAATCCCTTCTCCATGGCCTTTCGCACTGCTCACCCCAGCCCGAGGCTCGCCTGGGCACAACCTGCCAAAAACGGGTGCTTGGACACATGGCATCCCAATACCCATGGCGGCCAACACCCAACACATGCCTTCATCAACACAACACCAGATACAGCACAGGGCTCAGAAGGGCACCTCCACCCGACACTGTGGAAGCAACCCTCGGGCACCAAGGCTCAGGACCAATGGCTTGTTCAGGGAATACCACAGGTGTGCGCACCACTCACACACACACCCCTCCACCAAAACCCACAACCACATACCAACACAAACACAAACACACTGACCCTGCCACAACCTCCTCAGGTTCGGCCCCTCACTGGCTTCCCTTCCCCACTCACAGCACCCGCACCACAAGCGCTCTGCTGCCCACACACACAACCCTCTCACCACACCTCCCCAGCAGGCTGGTCCTCCAAGGGGGGGCTTGCCCTTGGGCTCACCCTGGGGCTGGCAGCCACCTCAACCCTTGCCCATGGACCCTCACTCCTATGCTCCCCACTAGAGGCAATGTGCTGGACCTCAGTCACGATGAGAACGACGGTAGTGAGTTTTCACTCATTTTGTTCAGCTTTTCCAAGGAATGTTTGACGGTGGAGTCATCATCGATCCAAGCACACCCCAAAGTGCTGGCAGCACAACAACGCAGGCTGGCATCGGGCACAGCCGATGGCCTCCGGCCCCTGCAGAGGCCTGCAGAGGCCAGGGACAAAGCCTGCACCGCCATAGCACAAGCATCCACTCTCGCAGTGGAGCCCAGGCGCGGCCACCTCAGGACAACATGCCCCCAACTCCCGCAGGACTCTGAAGCGCTAGGGGACACGTCCCCACCACCCACCCTGGCTCTGCCACTGCTTACCATCCGTGAGGATTCAGGCACTTCCAGCCCAACACGGGCTCCCTGCATGCCAGCCACCCACAGGGATTCCTCTCCAAAGCACAAGCACAGATCTGCTGGCACTCCACAAGCCACGCCGATGGCAGACACGCTCCCTGCCAAGTACACACACAGCACAGGCAAGCTTCAGGACCCAGGCAGCTCCACAGGGCAGAGCTGCTGGCCCAAGGAGGCCCGCTGTGGCACACTCCCTCGCACATCCCCTTTCTCCAACCCTCACATACTTTTCCCAGAGCAAAGGCTCTGCCCACACCACAAGGAAAGCACTCCATCACCTGGCCCACGCTGGGACCCATGTTGGGTTTCAGTTTGCTGCCCTCTCCGTGTGCTCTTGCTGTGGCCTGGGGCTAGCTGGCAGCAGCATCTGTGTGTCCGGGTCCACGGACCCAGCATCCATGGACAGGGAGGCGCAGGGGTGCACTCGCCACCCACTGCATTCCTGCCTGCCTGCCTGCACTGCAGCCCAGAGAGTGGCTCCGCCAACCCCAAGCTTCCTGCCATGTCAGTACTGCCCCAGGACACCAGCTGGAAGCACTTCACAGGCAATCCCGACCCAACCAGCTCGGGCAGCACCCTTGAGTCAGGCCTTCGGCCTTGTGTCTCTTCTGCTGCAAGGATGCGGGCACAGAGCTGCAAGGATGCTGCTCACAGGGATCACGCCCCAGGCCGTGCTGTGGGCTTTAGGCTCTCTCATCCGGGACCCAGGGCACACCCGTGTCCTGCACACACCTGGCTGGACACCCTGGGTCACCTGTGCCCTCCCCAAGAGGCCAACACCTCTGTCCTCTGGCCTGGATGCCCCAAGTCTCAACTCCCGCCCACCCAGCACTCAGCTACCCACGGACACACTAGGGCACACTAGGGCACATGGGAACCCTCGGCATGAGTGCTGCCACGCCAGCCCTTGGGTCACAAGCCCACCGCTGCAGGATCACCATTAGCCTAGCCCTGCTGGGGCTCCTCACGCCTACTCTCTGCACGGGGCAATGTGCTGGACCTCAGTCACGATGAGAACGACGGTATGGGGTTTTCACTCATTTTGTTCAGCTTCCAAGGAATGTATTTGCGGGAGTCATCATCGATCCAAGCACATGCCAACACGCTGGCAGGGGAGCATGGCAGGCTGTGCAAGGGGAAGCAAGCCCGGAGACCTCAAAGACCTTCAAGAGCCAGCAGAGTCCAAAGAAACAAGGCCCGTGGGGCCGTGGGCTCTCACCCTCGAGCCCAGCAAGGCTTCCCTGGCATCTTGGCAGGTCTCCGCAGGAATCCTTAGGGGCAGTGCAGGGCCTCTGGCCCTGGGGATGCTTACCAGCCTCGGAGCTCCGCTGGCATTGGCCCAGCGCAGGCCATGGTGCTTCCGGCATTCACTGCTGCCTCTGGGGCTCAGCAGAAGCCTACGTGAGTCTTGCGTCCACCGAGAGGCCCTCTGAGAAGTACATAGACAACAAGGGTGTGCTTCAGCAAGACCGCCAGCAAGGCGGGCCGCTGCCCACAGACAGGAACAGCCATGGCGCCTGCCTCCCATGCTCGCACCCTGGCATCCTGCCTACACAGGTCCCCACTGCAAACTCTTTGTGTCACCCAAGGTGACAGTGGCTGGGCCTCAGGCTGCTTTCCTTAGGCAGCTTCACCTACAAACACATGGGCAGCACGCCCGCCAAACGAGGTGGGCAGCACACGCACCCACGGGCCCTCAGAGCCATGGGGCCTGCGTGCTCCTCTCACACAAAGGGCACCTCGACCATCTCAACAATGACAGAGCTCACAGCCCAATGCTGGCCTCCAACCTTCAGCACCACGATGGGCAACAACTGCCCCAAGGCACTCCCAGGGTTGCTGCGGGCCCAGGGAACAGCCCCCGCCTCCCTTGACAGCACACCCAGCTCCATGGGCAGGTCCTTCCTCACTCGGCCCAAACATGCTCACAACCTCACCCTTCAACTCCACTACACACTCGGCTGTCCCGCCTGGGGAACCTCACCACACGCAGGGAAGTGACACAGCACTGGTCTGCAGGCAGCTTTGCAAACGCCCCACCTGCCGCCAGGGGGACACACAACCACTACACCCCAACACGCCCAACAATTCCTTCTCCATGGCCTTTCGCACTGCTCACCCCAGCCCGAGGCTCGCCTGGGCACAACCTGCCAAAAACGGGTGCTTGGACACATGGCATCCCAATACCCATGGCGGCCAACACCCAACACATGCCTTCATCAACACAACACCAGATACAGCACAGGGCTCAGAAGGGCACCTCCACCCGACACTGTGGAAGCAACCCTCGGGCGCCAAGGCTCAGGACCAATGGCTTGTTCAGGGAACACCACAGGCGTGCGCACCACTCACACATACCCCTCCATCAACACCCACAACCACATACCAACACAAACACAAACACACCGACACTGCCACAACGTCCTCAGGTTCGGCCCCTCACTGGCTTCCCTTCCCCACTCATAGCACCCGCACCACAAGCGCTCTGCTGCCCACGCACAACCCTCTCACCACACCTCCCCAGCAGGCTGGTCCTCCAAGGGGGGGTTTGCCCTTGGGCTCACCCTGGGGCTGGCAGCCACCTCAACCCTTGCCCATGGACCCTCACTCCTATGCTCCCCACTAGAGGCAATGTGCTGGACCTCAGTCACGATGAGAATGACGGTAGTGAGTTTTCACTCATTTTGTTCAGCTTTTCCAAGGAATGTTTGACGGTGGAGTCATCATCGATCCAAGCACACCCCAAAGTGCTGGCAGCACAACAACGCAGGCTGGCATCGGGCACAGCCGATGGCCTCCGGCCCCTGCAGAGGCCTGCAGAGGCCAGGGACAAAGCCTGCACCGCCATAGCACAAGCATCCACTCTCGCAGTGGAGCCCAGGCGCGGCCACCTCAGGACAACATGCCCCCAACTCCCGCAGGACTCTGAAGCGCTAGGGGACACGTCCCCACCACCCACCCTGGCTCTGCCACTGCTTACCATCCGTGAGGATTCAGGCACTTCCAGCCCAACACGGGCTCCCTGCATGCCAGCCACCCACAGGGATTCCTCTCCAAAGCACAAGCACAGATCTGCTGGCACTCCACAAGCCACGCCGATGGCAGACACGCTCCCTGCCAAGTACACACACAGCACAGGCAAGCTTCAGGACCCAGGCAGCTCCACAGGGCAGAGCTGCTGGCCCAAGGAGGCCTGCTGTGGCACGCTCCCTCGCACATCCCCTTTCTCCAACCCTCACATACTTTTCCCAGAGCAAAGGCTCTGCCCACACCACAAGGAAAGCACTCCATCACCTGGCCCACGCTGGGACCCATGTTGGGTTTCAGTTTGCTGCCCTCTCCGTGTGCTCTTGCTGTGGCCTGGGGCTAGCTGGCAGCAGCATCTGTGTGTCCGGGTCCACGGACCCAGCATCCATGGACAGGGAGGCGCAGGGGTGCACTCGCCACCCACTGCATTCCTGCCTGCCTGCCTGCACTGCAGCCCAGAGAGTGGCTCCGCCAACCCCAAGCTTCCTGCCATGTCAGTACTGCCCCAGGACACCAGCTGGAAGCACTTCACAGGCAATCCCGACCCAACCAGCTTGGGCAGCACCCTTGAGTCAGGGCTTCGGCCTTGTGTCTCTTCTGCTGCAAGGATGCGGGCACAGAGCTGCAAGGATGCTGCTCACAGGGATCACGCCCCAGGCCGTGCTGTGGGCTTTAGGCTCTCTCATCCGGGACCCAGGGCACACCCGTGTCCTGCACACACCTGGCTGGACACCCTGGGTCACCTGTGCCCTCCCCAAGAGGCCAACACCTCTGTCCTCTGGCCTGGATGCCCCAAGTCTCAACTCCCGCCCACCCAGCACTCAGCTACCCACGGACACACTAGGGCACACTAGGGCACATGGGAACCCTCGGCATGAGTGCTGCCACGCCAGCCCTTGGGTCACAAGCCCACCGCTGCAGGATCACCATTAGCCTAGCCCTGCTGGGGCTCCTCACGCCTACTCTCTGCACGGGGCAATGTGCTGGACCTCAGTCACGATGAGAACGACGGTATGGGGTTTTCACTCATTTTGTTCAGCTTCCAAGGAATGTATTTGCGGGAGTCATCATCGATCCAAGCACATGCCAACACGCTGGCAGGGGAGCATGGCAGGCTGTGCAAGGGGAGGCAAGCCCGGGGACCTCAAAGACCTTCAAGAGCCAGCAGAGTCCAAAGAAACAAGGCCCGTGGGGCCGGGGGCTCTCACCCTCGAGCCCAGCAAGGCTTCCCTGGCATCTTGGCAGGTCTCCGCAGGAATCCTTAGGGGCAGTGCAGGGCCTCTGGCCCTGGGGATGCTTACCAGCCTCGGAGCTCCGCTGGCATTGGCCCAGCGCAGGCCATGGTGCTTCCGGCATTCACTGCTGCCTCTGGGGCTCAGCAGAAGCCTACGTGAGTCTTGCGTCCACCGAGAGGCCCTCTGAGAAGTACATAGACAACAAGGGTGTGCTTCAGCAAGACCGCCAGCAAGGCGGGCCGCTGCCCACAGACAGGAACAGCCATGGCGCCTGCCTCCCATGCTCGCACCCTGGCATGCTGCCTACACAGGTCCCCACTGCAAACTCTTTGTGTCACCCAAGGTGACAGTGGCTGGGCCTCAGGCTGCTTTCCTTAGGCAGCTTCACCTACAAACACATGGGCAGCACGCCCGCCAAACGAGGTGGGCAGCACACGCACCCACGGGCCCTCAGAGCCATGGGGCCTGCGTGCTCCTCTCACACAAAGGGCACCTCGACCATCTCAACAATGACAGAGCTCACAGCCCAATGCTGGCCTCCAACCTTCAGCACCACGATGGGCAACAACTGCCCCAAGGCACTCCCAGGGTTGCTGCGGGCCCAGGGAACAGCCCCCGCCTCCCTTGACAGCACACCCAGCTCCATGGGCAGGTCCTTCCTCACTCAGCCCGAACATGCTCACAACCTCACCCTTCAACTCCACTACACACTCGGCTGTCCCGCCTGGGGAACCTCACCACACGCAGGGGAGTGACACAGCACTGGTCTGCAGGCAGCTTTGCAAACGCCCCACCTGCCGCCAGGGGGACACACAACCACTACACCCCAACACACCCAACAATTCCTTCTCCATGGCCTTTCGCACTGCTCACCCCAGCCCGAGGCTCGCCTGGGCACAACCTGCCAAAAACGGGTGCTTGGACACATGGCATCCCAATACCCATGGCGGCCAACACCCAACACATGCCTTCATCAACACAACACCAGATACAGCACAGGGCTCAGAAGGGCACCTCCACCCGACACTGTGGAAGCAACCCTCGGGCGCCAAGGCTCAGGACCAATGGCTTGTTCAGGGAACACCACAGGCGTGCGCACCACTCACACACACCCCTCCATCAACACCCACAACCACATACCAACACAAACACAAACACACCGACACTGCCACAACCTCCTCAGGTTCGGCCCCTCACTGGCTTCCCTTCCCCACTCATAGCACCCGCACCACAAGCGCTCTGCTGCCCACGCACAACCCTCTCACCACACCTCCCCAGCAGGCTGGTCCTCCAAGGGGGGGTTTGCCCTTGGGCTCACCCTGGGGCTGGCAGCCACCTCAACCCTTGCCCATGGACCCTCACTCCTACGCTCCCCACTAGAGGCAATGTGCTGGACCTCAGTCACGATGAGAACGACGGTAGTGAGTTTTCACTCATTTTGTTCAGCTTTTCCAAGGAATGTTTGACGGTGGAGTCATCATCGATCCAAGCACACCCCAAAGTGCTGGCAGCACAACAACGCAGGCTGGCATCGGGCACAGCCGATGGCCTCCGGCCCCTGCAGAGGCCTGCAGAGGCCAGGGACAAAGCCTGCACCGCCATAGCACAAGCATCCACTCTCGCAGTGGAGCCCAGGCGCGGCCACCTCAGGACAACATGCCCCCAACTCCCGCAGGACTCTGAAGCGCTAGGGGACACGTCCCCACCACCCACCCTGGCTCTGCCACTGCTTACCATCCGTGAGGATTCAGGCACTTCCAGCCCAACACGGGCTCCCTGCATGCCAGCCACCCACAGGGATTCCTCTCCAAAGCACAAGCACAGATCTGCTGGCACTCCACAAGCCACGCCGATGGCAGACACGCTCCCTGCCAAGTACACACACAGCACAGGCAAGCTTCAGGACCCAGGCAGCTCCACAGGGCAGAGCTGCTGGCCCAAGGAGGCCTGCTGTGGCACGCTCCCTCGCACATCCCCTTTCTCCAACCCTCACATACTTTTCCCAGAGCAAAGGCTCTGCCCACACCACAAGGAAAGCACTCCATCACCTGGCCCACGCTGGGACCCATGTTGGGTTTCAGTTTGCTGCCCTCTCCGTGTGCTCTTGCTGTGGCCTGGGGCTAGCTGGCAGCAGCATCTGTGTGTCCGGGTCCACGGACCCAGCATCCATGGACAGGGAGGCGCAGGGGTGCACTCGCCACCCACTGCATTCCTGCCTGCCTGCCTGCACTGCAGCCCAGAGAGTGGCTCCGCCAACCCCAAGCTTCCTGCCATGTCAGTACTGCCCCAGGACACCAGCTGGAAGCACTTCACAGGCAATCCCGACCCAACCAGCTTGGGCAGCACCCTTGAGTCAGGCCTTCGGCCTTGTGTCTCTTCTGCTGCAAGGATGTGGGCACAGAGCTGCAAGGATGCTGCTCACAGGGATCACGCCCCAGGCCGTGCTGTGGGCTTTAGGCTCTCTCATCCGGGACCCAGGGCACACCCGTGTCCTGCACACACCTGGCTGGACACCCTGGGTCACCTGTGCCCTCCCCAAGAGGCCAACACCTCTGTCCTCTGGCCTGGATGCCCCAAGTCTCAACTCCCGCCCACCCAGCACTCAGCTACCCACGGACACACTAGGGCACACTAGGGCACATGGGAACCCTCGGCATGAGTGCTGCCACGCCAGCCCTTGGGTCACAAGCCCACCGCTGCAGGATCACCATTAGCCTAGCCCTGCTGGGGCTCCTCACGCCTACTCTCTGCACGGGGCAATGTGCTGGACCTCAGTCACGATGAGAACGACGGTATGGGGTTTTCACTCATTTTGTTCAGCTTCCAAGGAATGTATTTGCGGGAGTCATCATCGATCCAAGCACATGCCAACACGCTGGCAGGGGAGCATGGCAGGCTGTGCAAGGGGAGGCAAGCCCGGGGACCTCAAAGACCTTCAAGAGCCAGCAGAGTCCAAAGAAACAAGGCCCGTGGGGCCGTGGGCTCTCACCCTCGAGCCCAGCAAGGCTTCCCTGGCATCTTGGCAGGTCTCCGCAGGAATCCTTAGGGGCAGTGCAGGGCCTCTGGCCCTGGGGATGCTTACCAGCCTCGGAGCTCCGCTGGCATTGGCCCAGCGCAGGCCATGGTGCTTCCGGCATTCACTGCTGCCTCTGGGGCTCAGCAGAAGCCTACGTGAGTCTTGCGTCCACCGAGAGGCCCTCTGAGAAGTACATAGACAACAAGGGTGTGCTTCAGCAAGACCGCCAGCAAGGCGGGCCGCTGCCCACAGACAGGAACAGCCATGGCGCCTGCCTCCCATGCTCGCACCCTGGCATCCTGCCTACACAGGTCCCCACTGCAAACTCTTTGTGTCACCCAAGGTGACAGTGGCTGGGCCTCAGGCTGCTTTCCTTAGGCAGCTTCACCTACAAACACATGGGCAGCACGCCCGCCAAACGAGGTGGGCAGTACACGCACCCACGGGCCCTCAGAGCCATGGGGCCTGCGTGCTCCTCTCACACAAAGGGCACCTCGACCATCTCAACAATGACAGAGCTCACAGCCCAATGCTGGCCTCCAACCTTCCGCACCACGATGGGCAACAACTGCCCCAAGGCACTCCCAGGGTTGCTGCGGGCCCAGGGAACAGCCCCCGCCTCCCTTGACAGCACACCCAGCTCCATGGGCAGGTCCTTCCTCACTCAGCCCAAACATGCTCACAACCTCACCCTTCAACTCCACTACACACTCGGCTGTCCCGCCTGGGGAACCTCACCACACGCAGGGAAGTGACACAGCACTGGTCTGCAGGCAGCTTTGCAAACACCCCACCTGCCGCCAGGGGGACACACAACCACTACACCCCAACACGCCCAACAATTCCTTCTCCATGGCCTTTCGCACTGCTCACCCCAGCCCGAGGCTCGCCTGGGCACAGACCTATCAACCTGCCAAAAACGGGTGCTTGGCCACATGGCATCCCAATACCCATGGCGGCCAACACCCAACACATGCCTTCATCAACACAACACCAGATACAGCACAGGGCTCAGAAGGGCACCTCCACCCGACACTGTGGAAGCAACCCTCGGGCGCCAAGGCTCAGGACCAATGGCTTGTTCAGGGAACACCACAGGCGTGCGCACCACTCACACACACCCCTCCATCAACACCCACAACCACATACCAACACAAACACAAACACACCGACACTGCCACAACCTCCTCAGGTTCGGCCCCTCACCGGCTTCCCTTCCCCACTCATAGCACCCGCACCACAAGCGCTCTGCTGCCCACGCACAACCCTCTCACCACACCTCCCCAGCAGTCTGGTCCTCCAAGGGGGGGCTTGCCCTTGGGCTCACCCTGGGGCTGGCAGCCACCTCAACCCTTGCCCATGGACCCTCACTCCTATGCTCCCCACTAGAGGCAATGTGCTGGACCTCAGTCACGATGAGAACGACGGTAGTGAGTTTTCACTCATTTTGTTCAGCTTTTCCAAGGAATGTTTGACGGTGGAGTCATCATCGATCCAAGCACACCCCAAAGTGCTGGCAGCACAACAACGCAGGCTGGCATCGGGCACAGCCGATGGCCTCCGGCCCCTGCAGAGGCCTGCAGAGGCCAGGGACAAAGCCTGCACCGCCATAGCACAAGCATCCACTCTCGCAGTGGAGCCCAGGCGCGGCCACCTCAGGACAACATGCCCCCAACTCCCGCAGGACTCTGAAGCGCTAGGGGACACGTCCCCACCACCCACCCTGGCTCTGCCACTGCTTACCATCCGTGAGGATTCAGGCACTTCCAGCCCAACACGGGCTCCCTGCATGCCAGCCACCCACAGGGATTCCTCTCCAAAGCACAAGCACAGATCTGCTGGCACTCCACAAGCCACGCCGATGGCAGACACGCTCCCTGCCAAGTACACACACAGCACAGGCAAGCTTCAGGACCCAGGCAGCTCCACAGGGCAGAGCTGCTGGCCCAAGGAGGCCTGCTGTGGCACGCTCCCTCGCACATCCCCTTTCTCCAACCCTCACATACTTTTCCCAGAGCAAAGGCTCTGCCCACACCACAAGGAAAGCACTCCATCACCTGGCCCACGCTGGGACCCATGTTGGGTTTCAGTTTGCTGCCCTCTCCGTGTGCTCTTGCTGTGGCCTGGGGCTAGCTGGCAGCAGCATCTGTGTGTCCGGGTCCACGGACCCAGCATCCATGGACAGGGAGGCGCAGGGGTGCACTCGCCACCCACTGCATTCCTGCCTGCCTGCCTGCACTGCAGCCCAGAGAGTGGCTCCGCCAACCCCAAGCTTCCTGCCATGTCAGTACTGCCCCAGGACACCAGCTGGAAGCACTTCACAGGCAATCCCGACCCAACCAGCTTGGGCAGCACCCTTGAGTCAGGCCTTCGGCCTTGTGTCTCTTCTGCTGCAAGGATGTGGGCACAGAGCTGCAAGGATGCTGCTCACAGGGATCACGCCCCAGGCCGTGCTGTGGGCTTTAGGCTCTCTCATCCGGGACCCAGGGCACACCCGTGTCCTGCACACACCTGGCTGGACACCCTGGGTCACCTGTGCCCTCCCCAAGAGGCCAACACCTCTGTCCTCTGGCCTGGATGCCCCAAGTCTCAACTCCCGCCCACCCAGCACTCAGCTACCCACGGACACACTAGGGCACACTAGGGCACATGGGAACCCTCGGCATGAGTGCTGCCACGCCAGCCCTTGGGTCACAAGCCCACCGCTGCAGGATCACCATTAGCCTAGCCCTGCTGGGGCTCCTCACGCCTACTCTCTGCACGGGGCAATGTGCTGGACCTCAGTCACGATGAGAACGACGGTATGGGGTTTTCACTCATTTTGTTCAGCTTCCAAGGAATGTATTTGCGGGAGTCATCATCGATCCAAGCACATGCCAACACGCTGGCAGGGGAGCATGGCAGGCTGTGCAAGGGGAGGCAAGCCCGGGGACCTCAAAGACCTTCAAGAGCCAGCAGAGTCCAAAGAAACAAGGCCCGTGGGGCCGTGGGCTCTCACCCTCGAGCCCAGCAAGGCTTCCCTGGCATCTTGGCAGGTCTCCGCAGGAATCCTTAGGGGCAGTGCAGGGCCTCTGGCCCTGGGGATGCTTACCAGCCTCGGAGCTCCGCTGGCATTGGCCCAGCGCAGGCCATGGTGCTTCCGGCATTCACTGCTGCCTCTGGGGCTCAGCAGAAGCCTACGTGAGTCTTGCGTCCACCGAGAGGCCCTCTGAGAAGTACATAGACAACAAGGGTGTGCTTCAGCAAGACCGCCAGCAAGGCGGGCCGCTGCCCACAGACAGGAACAGCCATGGCGCCTGCCTCCCATGCTCGCACCCTGGCATCCTGCCTACACAGGTCCCCACTGCAAACTCTTTGTGTCACCCAAGGTGACAGTGGCTGGGCCTCAGGCTGCTTTCCTTAGGCAGCTTCACCTACAAACACATGGGCAGCACGCCCGCCAAACGAGGTGGGCAGCACACGCACCCACGGGCCCTCAGAGCCATGGGGCCTGCGTGCTCCTCTCACACAAAGGGCACCTCGACCATCTCAACAATGACAGAGCTCACAGCCCAATGCTGGCCTCCAACCTTCAGCACCACGATGGGCAACAACTGCCCCAAGGCACTCCCAGGGTTGCTGCGGGCCCAGGGAACAGCCCCCGCCTCCCTTGACAGCACACCCAGCTCCATGGGCAGGTCCTTCCTCACTCAGCCCAAACATGCTCACAACCTCACCCTTCAACTCCACTACACACTCGGCTGTCCCGCCTGGGGAACCTCACCACACGCAGGGGAGTGACACAGCACTGGTCTGCAGGCAGCTTTGCAAACGCCCCACCTGCCGCCAGGGGGACACACAACCACTACACCCCAACACGCCCAACAATTCCTTCTCCATGGCCTTTCGCACTGCTCACCCCAGCCCGAGGCTCGCCTGGGCACAACCTGCCAAAAACGGGTGCTTGGACACATGGCATCCCAATACCCATGGCGGCCAACACCCAGCACATGCCTTCATCAACACAACACCAGATACAGCACAGGGCTCAGAAGGGCACCTCCACCCGACACTGTGGAAGCAACCCTCGGGCGCCAAGGTTCAGGACCAATGGCTTGTTCAGGGAACACCACAGGCGTGCGCACCACTCACACACACCCCTCCATCAACACCCACAACCACATACCAACACAAACACAAACACACCGACACTGCCACAACCTCCTCAGGTTCGGCCCCTCACCGGCTTCCCTTCCCCACTCATAGCACCCGCACCACAAGCGCTCTGCTGCCCACGCACAACCCTCTCACCACACCTCCCCAGCAGTCTGGTCCTCCAAGGGGGGGCTTGCCCTTGGGCTCACCCTGGGGCTGGCAGCCACCTCAACCCTTGCCCATGGACCCTCACTCCTATGCTCCCCACTAGAGGCAATGTGCTGGACCTCAGTCACGATGAGAACGACGGTAGTGAGTTTTCACTCATTTTGTTCAGCTTTTCCAAGGAATGTTTGACGGTGGAGTCATCATCGATCCAAGCACACCCCAAAGTGCTGGCAGCACAACAACGCAGGCTGGCATCGGGCACAGCCGATGGCCTCCGGCCCCTGCAGAGGCCTGCAGAGGCCAGGGACAAAGCCTGCACCGCCATAGCACAAGCATCCACTCTCGCAGTGGAGCCCAGGCGCGGCCACCTCAGGACAACATGCCCCCAACTCCCGCAGGACTCTGAAGCGCTAGGGGACACGTCCCCACCACCCACCCTGGCTCTGCCACTGCTTACCATCCGTGAGGATTCAGGCACTTCCAGCCCAACACGGGCTCCCTGCATGCCAGCCACCCACAGGGATTCCTCTCCAAAGCACAAGCACAGATCTGCTGGCACTCCACAAGCCACGCCGATGGCAGACACGCTCCCTGCCAAGTATACACACAGCACAGGCAAGCTTCAGGACCCAGGCAGCTCCACAGGGCAGAGCCGCTGGCCCAAGGAGGCCCGCTGTGGCACACTCCCTCGCACATCCCCTTTCTCCAACCCTCACATACTTTTCCCAGAGCAAAGGCTCTGCCCACACCACAAGGAAAGCACTCCATCACCTGGCCCACGCTGGGACCCATGTTGGGTTTCAGTTTGCTGCCCTCTCCGTGTGCTCTTGCTGTGGCCTGGGGCTAGCTGGCAGCAGCATCTGTGTGTCCGGGTCCACGGACCCAGCATCCATGGACAGGGAGGCGCAGGGGTGCACTCGCCACCCACTGCATTCCTGCCTGCCTGCCTGCACTGCAGCCCAGAGAGTGGCTCCGCCAACCCCAAGCTTCCTGCCATGTCAGTACTGCCCCAGGACACCAGCTGGAAGCACTTCACAGGCAATCCCGACCCAACCAGCTTGGGCAGCACCCTTGAGTCAGGCCTTCGGCCTTGTGTCTCTTCTGCTGCAAGGATGTGGGCACAGAGCTGCAAGGATGCTGCTCACAGGGATCACGCCCCAGGCCGTGCTGTGGGCTTTAGGCTCTCTCATCCGGGACCCAGGGCACACCCGTGTCCTGCACACACCTGGCTGGACACCCTGGGTCACCTGTGCCCTCCCCAAGAGGCCAACACCTCTGTCCTCTGGCCTGGATGCCCCAAGTCTCAACTCCCGCCCACCCAGCACTCAGCTACCCACGGACACACTAGGGCACATGGGAACCCTCGGCATGAGTGCTGCCACGCCAGCCCTTGGGTCACAAGCCCACCGCTGCAGGATCACCATTAGCCTAGCCCTGCTGGGGCTCCTCACGCCTACTCTCTGCACGGGGCAATGTGCTGGACCTCAGTCACGATGAGAACGACGGTATGGGGTTTTCACTCATTTTGTTCAGCTTCCAAGGAATGTATTTGCGGGAGTCATCATCGATCCAAGCACATGCCAACACGCTGGCAGGGGAGCATGGCAGGCTGTGCAAGGGGAGGCAAGCCCGGGGGCCTCAAAGACCTTCAAGAGCCAGCAGAGTCCAAAGAAACAAGGCCCGTGGGGCCGTGGGCTCTCACCCTCGAGCCCAGCAAGGCTTCCCTGGCATCTTGGCAGGTCTCCGCAGGAATCCTTAGGGGCAGTGCAGGGCCTCTGGCCCTGGGGATGCTTACCAGCCTCGGAGCTCCGCTGGCATTGGCCCAGCGCAGGCCATGGTGCTTCCGGCATTCACTGCTGCCTCTGGGGCTCAGCAGAAGCCTACGTGAGTCTTGCGTCCACCGAGAGGCCCTCTGAGAAGTACATAGACAACAAGGGTGTGCTTCAGCAAGACCGCCAGCAAGGCGGGCCGCTGCCCACAGACAGGAACAGCCATGGCGCCTGCCTCCCATACTCGCACCCTGGCATGCTGCCTACACAGGTCCCCACTGCAAACTCTTTGTGTCACCCAAGGTGACAGTGGCTGGGCCTCAGGCTGCTTTCCTTAGGCAGCTTCACCTACAAACACATGGGCAGCACGCCCGCCAAACGAGGTGGGCAGCACACGCACCCACGGGCCCTCAGAGCCATGGGACCTGCGTGCTCCTCTCACACAAAGGGCACCTCGACCATCTCAACAATGACAGAGCTCACAGCCCAATGCTGGCCTCCAACCTTCAGCACCACGATGGGCAACAACTGCCCCAAGGCACTCCCAGGGTTGCTGCGGGCCCAGGGAACAGCCCCCGCCTCCCTTGACAGCACACCCAGCTCCATGGGCAGGTCCTTCCTCACTCAGCCCAAACATGCTCACAACCTCACCCTTCAACTCCACTACACACTCGGCTGTCCCGCCTGGGGAACCTCACCACACGCAGGGGAGTGACACAGCACTGGTCTGCAGGCAGCTTTGCAAACGCCCCACCTGCCGCCAGGGGGACACACAACCACTACACCCCAACACGCCCAACAATTCCTTCTCCATGGCCTTTCGCACTGCTCACCCCAGCCCGAGGCTCGCCTGGGCACAGACCTATCAACCTGCCAAAAACGGGTGCTTGGACACATGGCATCCCAATACCCATGGCGGCCAACACCCAACACATGCCTTCATCAACACAACACCAGATACAGCACAGGGCTCAGAAGGGCACCTCCACCCGACACTGTGGAAGCAACCCTCGGGCGCCAAGGCTCAGGACCAATGGCTTGTTCAGGGAACACCACAGGCGTGCGCACCACTCACACACACCCCTCCATCAACACCCACAACCACATACCAACACAAACACAAACACACCGACACTGCCACAACCTCCTCAGGTTCGGCCCCTCACCGGCTTCCCTTCCCCACTCATAGCACCCGCACCACAAGCGCTCTGCTGCCCACGCACAACCCTCTCACCACACCTCCCCAGCAGGCTGGTCCTCCAAGGGGGGGCTTGCCCTTGGGCTCACCCTGGGGCTGGCAGCCACCTCAACCCTTGCCCATGGACCCTCACTCCTATGCTCCCCACTAGA
This sequence comes from Ochotona princeps, assembly GCF_030435755.1. Lineage (NCBI taxonomy): Eukaryota > Metazoa > Chordata > Mammalia > Lagomorpha > Ochotonidae > Ochotona > Ochotona princeps. The sequence continues at coordinate 77,432,443 of NC_080837.1, forward strand.
GGCAATGTGCTGGACCTCAGTCACGATGAGAACGACGGTAGTGAGTTTTCACTCATTTTGTTCAGCTTTTCCAAGGAATGTTTGACGGTGGAGTCATCATCGATCCAAGCACACCCCAAAGTGCTGGCAGCACAACAACGCAGGCTGGCATCGGGCACAGCCGATGGCCTCCGGCCCCTGCAGAGGCCTGCAGAGGCCAGGGACAAAGCCTGCACCGCCATAGCACAAGCATCCACTCTCGCAGTGGAGCCCAGGCGCGGCCACCTCAGGACAACATGCCCCCAACTCCCGCAGGACTCTGAAGCGCTAGGGGACACGTCCCCACCACCCACCCTGGCTCTGCCACTGCTTACCATCCGTGAGGATTCAGGCACTTCCAGCCCAACACGGGCTCCCTGCATGCCAGCCACCCACAGGGATTCCTCTCCAAAGCACAAGCACAGATCTGCTGGCACTCCACAAGCCACGCCGATGGCAGACACGCTCCCTGCCAAGTACACACACAGCACAGGCAAGCTTCAGGACCCAGGCAGCTCCACAGGGCAGAGCCGCTGGCCCAAGGAGGCCCGCTGTGGCACACTCCCTCGCACATCCCCTTTCTCCAACCCTCACATACTTTTCCCAGAGCAAAGGCTCTGCCCACACCACAAGGAAAGCACTCCATCACCTGGCCCACGCTGGGACCCATGTTGGGTTTCAGTTTGCTGCCCTCTCCGTGTGCTCTTGCTGTGGCCTGGGGCTAGCTGGCAGCAGCATCTGTGTGTCCGGGTCCACGGACCCAGCATCCATGGACAGGGAGGCGCAGGGGTGCACTCGCCACCCACTGCATTCCTGCCTGCCTGCCTGCACTGCAGCCCAGAGAGTGGCTCCGCCAACCCCAAGCTTCCTGCCATGTCAGTACTGCCCCAGGACACCAGCTGGAAGCACTTCACAGGCAATCCCGACCCAACCAGCTTGGGCAGCACCCTTGAGTCAGGCCTTCGGCCTTGTGTCTCTTCTGCTGCAAGGATGTGGGCACAGAGCTGCAAGGATGCTGCTCACAGGGATCACGCCCCAGGCCGTGCTGTGGGCTTTAGGCTCTCTCATCCGGGACCCAGGGCACACCCGTGTCCTGCACACACCTGGCTGGACACCCTGGGTCACCTGTGCCCTCCCCAAGAGGCCAACACCTCTGTCCTCTGGCCTGGATGCCCCAAGTCTCAACTCCCGCCCACCCAGCACTCAGCTACCCACGGACACACTAGGGCACATGGGAACCCTCGGCATGAGTGCTGCCACGCCAGCCCTTGGGTCACAAGCCCACCGCTGCAGGATCACCATTAGCCTAGCCCTGCTCGGGCTCCTCACGCCTACTCTCTGCACGGGGCAATGTGCTGGACCTCAGTCACGATGAGAACGACGGTATGGGGTTTTCACTCATTTTGTTCAGCTTCCAAGGAATGTATTTGCGGGAGTCATCATCGATCCAAGCACATGCCAACACGCTGGCAGGGGAGCATGGCAGGCTGTGCAAGGGGAGGCAAGCCCGGGGGCCTCAAAGACCTTCAAGAGCCAGCAGAGTCCAAAGAAACAAGGCCCGTGGGGCCGTGGGCTCTCACCCTCGAGCCCAGCAAGGCTTCCCTGGCATCTTGGCAGGTCTCCGCAGGAATCCTTAGGGGCAGTGCAGGGCCTCTGGCCCTGGGGATGCTTACCAGCCTCGGAGCTCCGCTGGCATTGGCCCAGCGCAGGCCATGGTGCTTCCGGCATTCACTGCTGCCTCTGGGGCTCAGCAGAAGCCTACGTGAGTCTTGCGTCCACCGAGAGGCCCTCTGAGAAGTACATAGACAACAAGGGTGTGCTTCAGCAAGACCGCCAGCAAGGCGGGCCGCTGCCCACAGACAGGAACAGCCATGGCGCCTGCCTCCCATACTCGCACCCTGGCATGCTGCCTACACAGGTCCCCACTGCAAACTCTTTGTGTCACCCAAGGTGACAGTGGCTGGGCCTCAGGCTGCTTTCCTTAGGCAGCTTCACCTACAAACACATGGGCAGCACGCCCGCCAAACGAGGTGGGCAGCACACGCACCCACGGGCCCTCAGAGCCATGGGACCTGCGTGCTCCTCTCACACAAAGGGCACCTCGACCATCTCAACAATGACAGAGCTCACAGCCCAATGCTGGCCTCCAACCTTCAGCACCACGATGGGCAACAACTGCCCCAAGGCACTCCCAGGGTTGCTGCGGGCCCAGGGAACAGCCCCCGCCTCCCTTGACAGCACACCCAGCTCCATGGGCAGGTCCTTCCTCACTCAGCCCAAACATGCTCACAACCTCACCCTTCAACTCCACTACACACTCGGCTGTCCCGCCTGGGGAACCTCACCACACGCAGGGGAGTGACACAGCACTGGTCTGCAGGCAGCTTTGCAAACGCCCCACCTGCCGCCAGGGGGACACACAACCACTACACCCCAACATGCCCAACAATTCCTTCTCCATGGCCTTTCGCACTGCTCACCCCAGCCCGAGGCTCGCCTGGGCACAGACCTATCAACCTGCCAAAAACGGGTGCTTGGACACATGGCATCCCAATACCCATGGCGGCCAACACCCAGCACATGCCTTCATCAACACAACACCAGATACAGCACAGGGCTCAGAAGGGCACCTCCACCCGACACTGTGGAAGCAACCCTCGGGCGCCAAGGCTCAGGACCAATGGCTTGTTCAGGGAACACCACAGGCGTGCGCACCACTCACACACACCCCTCCATCAACACCCACAACCACATACCAACACAAACACAAACACACCGACACTGCCACAACCTCCTCAGGTTCGGCCCCTCACCGGCTTCCCTTCCCCACTCATAGCACCCGCACCACAAGCGCTCTGCTGCCCACGCACAACCCTCTCACCACACCTCCCCAGCAGTCTGGTCCTCCAAGGGGGGGCTTGCCCTTGGGCTCACCCTGGGGCTGGCAGCCACCTCAACCCTTGCCCATGGACCCTCACTCCTATGCTCCCCACTAGAGGCAATGTGCTGGACCTCAGTCACGATGAGAACGACGGTAGTGAGTTTTCACTCATTTTGTTCAGCTTTTCCAAGGAATGTTTGACGGTGGAGTCATCATCGATCCAAGCACACCCCAAAGTGCTGGCAGCACAACAACGCAGGCTGGCATCGGGCACAGCCGATGGCCTCCGGCCCCTGCAGAGGCCTGCAGAGGCCAGGGACAAAGCCTGCACCGCCATAGCACAAGCATCCACTCTCGCAGTGGAGCCCAGGCGCGGCCACCTCAGGACAACATGCCCCCAACTCCCGCAGGACTCTGAAGCGCTAGGGGACACGTCCCCACCACCCACCCTGGCTCTGCCACTGCTTACCATCCGTGAGGATTCAGGCACTTCCAGCCCAACACGGGCTCCCTGCATGCCAGCCACCCACAGGGATTCCTCTCCAAAGCACAAGCACAGATCTGCTGGCACTCCACAAGCCACGCCGATGACAGACACGCTCCCTGCCAAGTACACACACAGCACAGGCAAGCTTCAGGACCCAGGCAGCTCCACAGGGCAGAGCCGCTGGCCCAAGGAGGCCCGCTGTGGCACACTCCCTCGCACATCCCCTTTCTCCAACCCTCACATACTTTTCCCAGAGCAAAGGCTCTGCCCACACCACAAGGAAAGCACTCCATCACCTGGCCCACGCTGGGACCCATGTTGGGTTTCAGTTTGCTGCCCTCTCCGTGTGCTCTTGCTGTGGCCTGGGGCTAGCTGGCAGCAGCATCTGTGTGTCCGGGTCCACGGACCCAGCATCCATGGACAGGGAGGCGCAGGGGTGCACTCACCACCCACTGCATTCCTGCCTGCCTGCCTGCACTGCAGCCCAGAGAGTGGCTCCGCCAACCCCAAGCTTCCTGCCATGTCAGTACTGCCCCAGGACACCAGCTGGAAGCACTTCACAGGCAATCCCGACCCAACCAGCTTGGGCAGCACCCTTGAGTCAGGGCTTCGGCCTTGTGTCTCTTCTGCTGCAAGGATGCGGGCACAGAGCTGCAAGGATGCTGCTCACAGGGATCACGCCCCAGGCCGTGCTGTGGGCTTTAGGCTCTCTCATCCGGGACCCAGGGCACACCCGTGTCCTGCACACACCTGGCTGGACACCCTGGGTCACCTGTGCCCTCTCCAAGAGGCCAACACCTCTGTCCTCTGGCCTGGATGCCCCAAGTCTCAACTCCCGCCCACCCAGCACTCAGCTACCCACGGACACACTAGGGCACACTAGGGCACATGGGAACCCTCGGCATGAGTGCTGCCACGCCAGCCCTTGGGTCACAAGCCCACCGCTGCAGGATCACCATTAGCCTAGCCCTGCTGGGGCTCCTCACGCCTACTCTCTGCACGGGGCAATGTGCTGGACCTCAGTCACGATGAGAACGACGGTATGGGGTTTTCACTCATTTTGTTCAGCTTCCAAGGAATGTATTTGCGGGAGTCATCATCGATCCAAGCACATGCCAACACGCTGGCAGGGGAGCATGGCAGGCTGTGCAAGGGGAGGCAAGCCCAGGGACCTCAAAGACCTTCAAGAGCCAGCAGAGTCCAAAGAAACAAGGTCCGTGGGGCCGTGGGCTCTCACCCTCGAGCCCAGCAAGGCTTCCCTGGCATCTTGGCAGGTCTCCGCAGGAATCCTTAGGGGCAGTGCAGGGCCTCTGGCCCTGGGGATGCTTACCAGCCTCGGAGCTCCGCTGGCATTGGCCCAGCGCAGGCCATGGTGCTTCCGGCATTCACTGCTGCCTTTGGGGCTCAGCAGAAGCCTACGTGAGTCTTGCGTCCACCGAGAGGCCCTCTGAGAAGTACATAGACAACAAGGGTGTGCTTCAGCAAGACCGCCAGCAAGGCGGGCCGCTGCCCACAGACAGGAACAGCCATGGCGCCTGCCTCCCATACTCGCACCCTGGCATGCTGCCTACACAGGTCCCCACTGCAAACTCTTTGTGTCACCCAAGGTGACAGTGGCTGGGCCTCAGGCTGCTTTCCTTAGGCAGCTTCACCTACAAACACATGGGCAGCACGCCCGCCAAACGAGGTGGGCAGCACACGCACCCACGGGCCCTCAGAGCCATGGGGCCTGCGTGCTCCTCTCACACAAAGGGCACCTCGACCATCTCAACAATGACAGAGCTCACAGCCCAATGCTGGCCTCCAACCTTCAGCACCACGATGGGCAACAACTGCCCCAAGGCACTCCCAGGGTTGCTGCGGGCCCAGGGAACAGCCCCCGCCTCCCTTGACAGCACACCCAGCTCCATGGGCAGGTCCTTCCTCACTCAGCCCAAACATGCTCACAACCTCACCCTTCAACTCCACTACACACTCGGCTGTCCCGCCTGGGGAACCTCACCACACGCAGGGGAGTGACACAGCACTGGTCTGCAGGCAGCTTTGCAAACGCCCCACCTGCCGCCAGGGGGACACACAACCACTACACCCCAACACGCCCAACAATTCCTTCTCCATGGCCTTTCGCACTGCTCACCCCAGCCCGAGGCTCGCCTGGGCACAGACCTATCAACCTGCCAAAAACGGGTGCTTGGCCACATGGCATCCCAATACCCATGGCGGCCAACACCCAACACATGCCTTCATCAACAGAACACCAGATACAGCACAGGGCTCAGAAGGGCACCTCCACCCGACACTATGGAAGCAACCCTCGGGCGCCAAGGCTCAGGACCAATGGCTTGTTCAGGGAACACCACAGGCGTGCGCACCACTCACACACACCCCTCCATCAACACCCACAACCACATACCAACACAAACACAAACACACCGACACTGCCACAACCTCCTCAGGTTCGGCCCCTCACTGGCTTCCCTTCCCCACTCATAGCACCCACACCACAAGCGCTCTGCTGCCCACGCACAACCCTCTCACCACACCTCCCCAGCAGTCTGGTCCTCCAAGGGGGGGCTTGCCCTTGGGCTCACCCTGGGGCTGGCAGCCACCTCAACCCTTGCCCATGGACCCTCACTCCTATGCTCCCCACTAGAGGCAATGTGCTGGACCTCAGTCACGATGAGAACGACGGTAGTGAGTTTTCACTCATTTTGTTCAGCTTTTCCAAGGAATGTTTGACGGTGGAGTCATCATCGATCCAAGCACACCCCAAAGTGCTGGCAGCACAACAACGCAGGCTGGCATCGGGCACAGCCGATGGCCTCTGGCCCCTGCAGAGGCCTGCAGAGGCCAGGGACAAAGCCTGCACCGCCATAGCACAAGCATCCACTCTCGCAGTGGAGCCCAGGCGCGGCCACCTCAGGACAACATGCCCCCAACTCCCGCAGGACTCTGAAGCGCTAGGGGACACGTCCCCACCACCCACCCTGGCTCTGCCACTGCTTACCATCCGTGAGGATTCAGGCACTTCCAGCCCAACACGGGCTCCCTGCATGCCAGCCACCCACAGGGATTCCTCTCCAAAGCACAAGCACAGATCTGCTGGCACTCCACAAGCCACGCCGATGGCAGACACGCTCCCTGCCAAGTACACACACAGCACAGGCAAGCTTCAGGACCCAGGCAGCTCCACAGGGCAGAGCCGCTGGCCCAAGGAGGCCCGCTGTGGCACGCTCCCTCGCACATCCCCTTTCTCCAACCCTCACATACTTTTCCCAGAGCAAAGGCTCTGCCCACACCACAAGGAAAGCACTCCATCACCTGGCCCACGCTGGGACCCATGTTGGGTTTCAGTTTGCTGCCCTCTCCGTGTGCTCTTGCTGTGGCCTGGGGCTAGCTGGCAGCAGCATCTGTGTGTCCGGGTCCACGGACCCAGCATCCATGGACAGGGAGGCGCAGGGGTGCACTCACCACCCACTGCATTCCTGCCTGCCTGCCTGCACTGCAGCCCAGAGAGTGGCTCCGCCAACCCCAAGCTTCCTGCCATGTCAGTACTGCCCCAGGACACCAGCTGGAAGCACTTCACAGGCAATCCCGACCCAACCAGCTTGGGCAGCACCCTTGAGTCAGGGCTTCGGCCTTGTGTCTCTTCTGCTGCAAGGATGCGGGCACAGAGCTGCAAGGATGCTGCTCACAGGGATCACGCCCCAGGCCGTGCTGTGGGCTTTAGGCTCTCTCATCCGGGACCCAGGGCACACCCGTGTCCTGCACACACCTGGCTGGACACCCTGGGTCACCTGTGCCCTCCCCAAGAGGCCAACACCTCTGTCCTCTGGCCTGGATGCCCCAAGTCTCAACTCCCGCCCACCCAGCACTCAGCTACCCACGGACACACTAGGGCACATGGGAACCCTCGGCATGAGTGCTGCCACGCCAGCCCTTGGGTCACAAGCCCACCGCTGCAGGATCACCATTAGCCTAGCCCTGCTGGGGCTCCTCACGCCTACTCTCTGCACGGGGCAATGTGCTGGACCTCAGTCACGATGAGAACGACGGTATGGGGTTTTCACTCATTTTGTTCAGCTTCCAAGGAATGTATTTGCGGGAGTCATCATCGATCCAAGCACATGCCAACACGCTGGCAGGGGAGCATGGCAGGCTGTGCAAGGGGAGGCAAGCCCGGGGACCTCAAAGACCTTCAAGAGCCAGCAGAGTCCAAAGAAACAAGGCCCGTGGGGCCGTGGGCTCTCACCCTCGAGCCCAGCAAGGCTTCCCTGGCATCTTGGCAGGTCTCCGCAGGAATCCTTAGGGGCAGTGCAGGGCCTCTGGCCCTGGGGATGCTTACCAGCCTCGGAGCTCCGCTGGCATTGGCCCAGCGCAGGCCATGGTGCTTCCGGCATTCACTGCTGCCTCTGGGACTCAGCAGAAGCCTACGTGAGTCTTGCGTCCACCGAGAGGCCCTCTGAGAAGTACATAGACAACAAGGGTGTGCTTCAGCAAGACCGCCAGCAAGGCGGGCCGCTGCCCACAGACAGGAACAGCCATGGCGCCTGCCTCCCATACTCGCACTCTGGCATGCTGCCTACACAGGTCCCCACTGCAAACTCTTTGTGTCACCCAAGGTGACAGTGGCTGGGCCTCAGGCTGCTTTCCTTAGGCAGCTTCACCTACAAACACATGGGCAGCACGCCTGCCAAACGAGGTGGGCAGCACACGCACCCACGGGCCCTCAGAGCCATGGGGCCTGCGTGCTCCTCTCACACAAAGGGCACCTCGACCATCTCAACAATGACAGAGCTCACAGCCCAATGCTGGCCTCCAACCTTCAGCACCACGATGGGCAACAACTGCCCCAAGGCACTCCCAGGGTTGCTGCGGGCCCAGGGAACAGCCCCCGCCTCCCTTGACAGCACACCCAGCTCCATGGGCAGGTCCTTCCTCACTCAACCCAAACATGCTCACAACCTCACCCTTCAACTCCACTACACACTCGGCTGTCCCGCCTGGGGAACCTCACCACACGCAGGGGAGTGACACAGCACTGGTCTGCAGGCAGCTTTGCAAACGCCCCACCTGCCGCCAGGGGGACACACAACCAATACACCCCAACACGCCCAACAATTCCTTCTCCATGGCCTTTCGCACTGCTCACCCCAGCCCGAGGCTCGCCTGGGCACAGACCTATCAACCTGCCAAAAACGGGTGCTTGGCCACATGGCATCCCAATACCCATGGCGGCCAACACCCAACACATGCCTTCATCAACACAACACCAGATACAGCACAGGGCTCAGAAGGGCACCTCCACCCGACACTGTGGAAGCAACCCTCGGGCGCCAAGGCTCAGGACCAATGGCTTGTTCAGGGAACACCACAGGCGTGAGCACCACTCACACACACCCCTCCATCAACACCCACAACCACATACCAACACAAACACAAACACACCGACACTGCCACAACCTCCTCAGGTTCGGCCCCTCACTGGCTTCCCTTCCCCACTCATAGCACCCGCACCACAAGCGCTCTGCTGCCCACGCACAACCCTCTCACCACACCTCCCCAGCAGGCTGGTCCTCCAAGGGGGGGCTTGCCCTTGGGCTCACCCTGGGGCTGGCAGCCACCTCAACCCTTGCCCATGGACCCTCACTCCTATGCTCCCCACTAGAGGCAATGTGCTGGACCTCAGTCACGATGAGAACGACGGTAGTGAGTTTTCACTCATTTTGTTCAGCTTTTCCAAGGAATGTTTGACGGTGGAGTCATCATCGATCCAAGCACACCCCAAAGTGCTGGCAGCACAACAACGCAGGCTGGCATCGGGCACAGCCGATGGCCTCCGGCCCCTGCAGAGGCCTGCAGAGGCCAGGGACAAAGCCTGCACCGCCATAGCACAAGCATCCACTCTCGCAGTGGAGCCCAGGCGCGGCCACCTCAGGACAACATGCCCCCAACTCCCGCAGGACTCTGAAGCGCTAGGGGACACGTCCCCACCACCCACCCTGGCTCTGCCACTGCTTACCATCCGTGAGGATTCAGGCACTTCCAGCCCAACACGGGCTCCCTGCATGCCAGCCACCCACAGGGATTCCTCTCCAAAGCACAAGCACAGATCTGTTGGCATTCCACAAGCCACGCCGATGGCAGACACGCTCCCTGCCAAGTACACACACAGCACAGGCAAGCTTCAGGACCCAGGCAGCTCCACAGGGCAGAGCTGCTGGCCCAAGGAGGCCTGCTGTGGCACGCTCCCTCGCACATCCCCTTTCTCCAACCCTCACATACTTTTCCCAGAGCAAAGGCTCTGCCCACACCACAAGGAAAGCACTCCATCACCTGGCCCACGCTGGGACCCATGTTGGGTTTCAGTTTGCTGCCCTCTTCGTGTGCTCTTGCTGTGGCCTGGGGCTAGCTGGCAGCAGCATCTGTGTATCCGGGTCCACGGACCCAGCATCCATGGACAGGGAGGCGCAGGGGTGCACTCGCCACCCACTGCATTCCTGCCTGCCTGCCTGCACTGCAGCCCAGAGAGTGGCTCCGCCAACCCCAAGCTTCCTGCCATGTCAGTACTGCCCCAGGACACCAGCTGGAAGCACTTCACAGGCAATCCCGACCCAACCAGCTTGGGCAGCACCCTTGAGTCAGGGCTTCGGCCTTGTGTCTCTTCTGCTGCAAGGATGTGGGCACAGAGCTGCAAGGATGCTGCTCACAGGGATCACGCCCCAGGCCGTGCTGTGGGCTTTAGGCTCTCTCATCCGGGACCCAGGGCACACCCGTGTCCTGCACACACCTGGCTGGACACCCTGGGTCACCTGTGCCCTCTCCAAGAGGCCAACACCTCTGTCCTCTGGCCTGGATGCCCCAAGTCTCAACTCCCGCCCACCCAGCACTCAGCTACCCACGGACACACTAGGGCACACTAGGGCACATGGGAACCCTCGGCATGAGTGCTGCCACGCCAGCCCTTGGGTCACAAGCCCACCGCTGCAGGATCACCATTAGCCTAGCCCTGCTGGGGCTCCTCACGCCTACTCTCTGCACGGGGCAATGTGCTGGACCTCAGTCACGATGAGAACGACGGTATGGGGTTTTCACTCATTTTGTTCAGCTTCCAAGGAATGTATTTGCGGGAGTCATCATCGATCCAAGCACATGCCAACACGCTGGCAGGGGAGCATGGCAGGCTGTGCAAGGGGAGGCAAGCCCGGGGACCTCAAAGACCTTCAAGAGCCAGCAGAGTCCAAAGAAACAAGGCCCGTGGGGCCGTGGGCTCTCACCCTCGAGCCCAGCAAGGCTTCCCTGGCATCTTGGCAGGTCTCCGCAGGAATCCTTAGGGGCAGTGCAGGGCCTCTGGCCCTGGGGATGCTTACCAGCCTCGGAGCTCCGCTGGCATTGGCCCAGCGCAGGCCATGGTGCTTCCGGCATTCACTGCTGCCTCTGGGGCTCAGCAGAAGCCTACGTGAGTCTTGCGTCCACCGAGAGGCCCTCTGAGAAGTACATAGACAACAAGGGTGTGCTTCAGCAAGACCGCCAGCAAGGCGGGCCGCTGCCCACAGACAGGAACAGCCATGGCGCCTGCCTCCCATGCTCGCACCCTGGCATCCTGCCTACACAGGTCCCCACTGCAAACTCTTTGTGTCACCCAAGGTGACAGTGGCTGGGCCTCAGGCTGCTTTCCTTAGGCAGCTTCACCTACAAACACATGGGCAGCACGCCCGCCAAACGAGGTGGGCAGCACACGCACCCACGGGCCCTCAGAGCCATGGGGCCTGCGTGCTCCTCTCACACAAAGGGCACCTCGACCATCTCAACAATGACAGAGCTCACAGCCCAATGCTGGCCTCCAACCTTCAGCACCACGATGGGCAACAACTGCCCCAAGGCACTCCCAGGGTTGCTGCGGGCCCAGGGAACAGCCCCCGCCTCCCTTGACAGCACACCCAGCTCCATGGGCAGGTCCTTCCTCACTCAACCCAAACATGCTCACAACCTCACCCTTCAACTCCACTACACACTCGGCTGTCCCGCCTGGGGAACCTCACCACACGCAGGGAAGTGACACAGCACTGGTCTGCAGGCAGCTTTGCAAATGCCCCACCTGCCGCCAGGGGGACACACAACCACTACACCCCAACACGCCCAACAATTCCTTCTCCATGGTCTTTCGCACTGCTGACCCCAGCCCGAGGCTCGCCTGGGCACAACCTGCCAAAAACGGGTGCTTGGACACATGGCATCCCAATACCCATGGCGGCCAACACCCAACACATGCCTTCATCAACACAACACCAGATACAGCACAGGGCTCAGAAGGGCACCTCCACCCGACACTGTGGAAGCAACCCTCGGGCGCCAAGGCTCAGGACCAATGGCTTGTTCAGGGAACACCACAGGCGTGCGCACCACTCACACACACCCCTCCATCAACACCCACAACCACATACCAACACAAACACAAACACACCGACACTGCCACAACCTCCTCAGGTTCGGCCCCTCACCGGCTTCCCTTCCCCACTCATAGCACCCGCACCACAAGCGCTCTGCTGCCCACGCACAACCCTCTCACCACACCTCCCCAGCAGGCTGGTCCTCCAAGGGGGGGCTTGCCCTTGGGCTCACCCTGGGGCTGGCAGCCACCTCAACCCTTGCCCATGGACCCTCACTCCTATGCTCCCCACTAGAGGCAATGTGCTGGACCTCAGTCACGATGAGAACGACGGTAGTGAGTTTTCACTCATTTTGTTCAGCTTTTCCAAGGAATGTTTGACGGTGGAGTCATCATCGATCCAAGCACACCCCAAAGTGCTGGCAGCACAACAACGCAGGCTGGCATCGGGCACAGCCGATGGCCTCCGGCCCCTGCAGAGGCCTGCAGAGGCCAGGGACAAAGCCTGCACCGCCATAGCACAAGCATCCACTCTCGCAGTGGAGCCCAGGCGCGGCCACCTCAGGACAACATGCCCCCAACTCCCGCAGGACTCTGAAGCGCTAGGGGACACGTCCCCACCACCCACCCTGGCTCTGCCACTGCTTACCATCCGTAAGGATTCAGGCACTTCCAGCCCAACACGGGCTCCCTGCATGCCAGCCACCCACAGGGATTCCTCTCCAAAGCACAAGCACAGATCTGCTGGCACTCCACAAGCCACGCCGATGGCAGACACGCTCCCTGCCAAGTACACACACAGCACAGGCAAGCTTCAGGACCCAGGCAGCTCCACAGGGCAGAGCTGCTGGCCCAAGGAGGCCCGCTGTGGCACACTCCCTCGCACATCCCCTTTCTCCAACCCTCACATACTTTTCCCAGAGCAAAGGCTCTGCCCACACCACAAGGAAAGCACTCCATCACCTGGCCCACGCTGGGACCCATGTTGGGTTTCAGTTTGCTGCCCTCTCCGTGTGCTCTTGCTGTGGCCTGGGGCTAGCTGGCAGCAGCATCTGTGTGTCCGGGTCCACGGACCCAGCATCCATGGACAGGGAGGCGCAGGGGTGCACTCGCCACCCACTGCATTCCTGCCTGCCTGCCTGCACTGCAGCCCAGAGAGTGGCTCCGCCAACCCCAAGCTTCCTGCCATGTCAGTACTGCCCCAGGACACCAGCTGGAAGCACTTCACAGGCAATCCCGACCCAACCAGCCTGGGCAGCACCCTTGAGTCAGGCCTTCGGCCTTGTGTCTCTTCTGCTGCAAGGATGTGGGCACAGAGCTGCAAGGATGCTGCTCACAGGGATCACGCCCCAGGCCGTGCTGTGGGCTTTAGGCTCTCTCATCCGGGACCCAGGGCACACCCGTGTCCTGCACACACCTGGCTGGACACCCTGGGTCACCTGTGCCCTCCCCAAGAGGCCAACACCTCTGTCCTCTGGCCTGGATGCCCCAAGTCTCAACTCCCGCCCACCCAGCACTCAGCTACCCACGGACACACTAGGGCACATGGGAACCCTCGGCATGAGTGCTGCCACGCCAGCCCTTGGGTCACAAGCCCAGCGCTGCAGGATCACCATTAGCCTAGCCCTGCTGGGGCTCCTCACGCCTACTCTCTGCACGGGGCAATGTGCTGGACCTCAGTCACGATGAGAACGACGGTATGGGGTTTTCACTCATTTTGTTCAGCTTCCAAGGAATGTATTTGCGGGAGTCATCATCGATCCAAGCACATGCCAACACGCTGGCAGGGGAGCATGGCAGGCTGTGCAAGGGGAGGCAAGCCCGGGGGCCTCAAAGACCTTCAAGAGCCAGCAGAGTCCAAAGAAACAAGGCCCGTGGGGCCGTGGGCTCTCACCCTTGAGCCCAGCAAGGCTTCCCTGGCATCTTGGCAGGTCTCCGCAGGAATCCTTAGGGGCAGTGCAGGGCCTCTGGCCCTGGGGATGCTTACCAGCCTCGGAGCTCCGCTGGCATTGGCCCAGCGCAGGCCATGGTGCTTCCGGCATTCACTGCTGCCTCTGGGGCTCAGCAGAAGCCTACGTGAGTCTTGCGTCCACCGAGAGGCCCTCTGAGAAGTACATAGACAACAAGGGTGTGCTTCAGCAAGACCGCCAGCAAGGCGGGCCGCTGCCCACAGACAGGAACAGCCATGGCGCCTGCCTCCCATGCTCGCACCCTGGCATGCTGCCTACACAGGTCCCCACTGCAAACTCTTTGTGTCACCCAAGGTGACAGTGGCTGGGCCTCAGGCTGCTTTCCTTAGGCAGCTTCACCTACAAACACATGGGCAGCACGCCCGCCAAACGAGGTGGGCAGCACACGCACCCACGGGCCCTCAGAGCCATGGGACCTGCGTGCTCCTCTCACACAAAGGGCACCTCGACCATCTCAACAATGACAGAGCTCACAGCCCAATGCTGGCCTCCAACCTTCAGCACCACGATGGGCAACAACTGCCCCAAGGCACTCCCAGGGTTGCTGCGGGCCCAGGGAACAGCCCCCGCCTCCCTTGACAGCACACCCAGCTCCATGGGCAGGTCCTTCCTCACTCAGCCCAAACATGCTCACAACCTCACCCTTCAACTCCACTACACACTCGGCTGTCCCGCCTGGGGAACCTCACCACACGCAGGGGAGTGACACAGCACTGGTCTGCAGGCAGCTTTGCAAACGCCCCACCTGCCGCCAGGGGGACACACAACCACTACACCCCAACACGCCCAACAATTCCTTCTCCATGGCCTTTCGCACTGCTCACCCCAGCCCGAGGCTCGCCTGGGCACAGACCTATCAACCTGCCAAAAACGGGTGCTTGGCCACATGGCATCCCAATACCCATGGCGGCCAACACCCAACACATGCCTTCATCAACACAACACCAGATACAGCACAGGGCTCAGAAGGGCACCTCCACCCGACACTGTGGAAGCAACCCTCGGGCGCCAAGGTTCAGGACCAATGGCTTGTTCAGGGAACACCACAGGCGTGCGCACCACTCACACACACCCCTCCATCAACACCCACAACCACATACCAACACAAACACAAACACACCGACACTGCCACAACCTCCTCAGGTTCGGCCCCTCACCGGCTTCCCTTCCCCACTCATAGCACCCGCACCACAAGCGCTCTGCTGCCCACGCACAACCCTCTCACCACACCTCCCCAGCAGTCTGGTCCTCCAAGGGGGGGCTTGCCCTTGGGCTCACCCTGGGGCTGGCAGCCACCTCAACCCTTGCCCATGGACCCTCACTCCTATGCTCCCCACTAGAGGCAATGTGCTGGACCTCAGTCACGATGAGAACGACGGTAGTGAGTTTTCACTCATTTTGTTCAGCTTTTCCAAGGAATGTTTGACGGTGGAGTCATCATCGATCCAAGCACACCCCAAAGTGCTGGCAGCACAACAACGCAGGCTGGCATCGGGCACAGCCGATGGCCTCCGGCCCCTGCAGAGGCCTGCAGAGGCCAGGGACAAAGCCTGCACCGCCATAGCACAAGCATCCACTCTCGCAGTGGAGCCCAGGCGCGGCCACCTCAGGACAACATGCCCCCAACTCCCGCAGGACTCTGAAGCGCTAGGGGACACGTCCCCACCACCCACCCTGGCTCTGCCACTGCTTACCATCCGTGAGGATTCAGGCACTTCCAGCCCAACACGGGCTCCCTGCATGCCAGCCACCCACAGGGATTCCTCTCCAAAGCACAAGCACAGATCTGCTGGCACTCCACAAGCCACGCCGATGGCAGACACGCTCCCTGCCAAGTACACACACAGCACAGGCAAGCTTCAGGACCCAGGCAGCTCCACAGGGCAGAGCCGCTGGCCCAAGGAGGCCCGCTGTGGCACGCTCCCTCGCACATCCCCTTTCTCCAACCCTCACATACTTTTCCCAGAGCAAAGGCTCTGCCCACACCACAAGGAAAGCACTCCATCACCTGGCCCACGCTGGGACCCATGTTGGGTTTCAGTTTGCTGCCCTCTCCGTGTGCTCTTGCTGTGGCCTGGGGCTAGCTGGCAGCAGCATCTGTGTGTCCGGGTCCACGGACCCAGCATCCATGGACAGGGAGGCGCAGGGGTGCACTCGCCACCCACTGCATTCCTGCCTGCCTGCCTGCACTGCAGCCCAGAGAGTGGCTCCGCCAACCCCAAGCTTCCTGCCATGTCAGTACTGCCCCAGGACACCAGCTGGAAGCACTTCACAGGCAATCCCGACCCAACCAGCCTGGGCAGCACCCTTGAGTCAGGCCTTCGGCCTTGTGTCTCTTCTGCTGCAAGGATGTGGGCACAGAGCTGCAAGGATGCTGCTCACAGGGATCACGCCCCAGGCCGTGCTGTGGGCTTTAGGCTCTCTCATCCGGGACCCAGGGCACACCCGTGTCCTGCACACACCTGGCTGGACACCCTGGGTCACCTGTGCCCTCCCCAAGAGGCCAACACCTCTGTCCTCTGGCCTGGATGCCCCAAGTCTCAACTCCCGCCCACCCAGCACTCAGCTACCCACGGACACACTAGGGCACATGGGAACCCTCGGCATGAGTGCTGCCACGCCAGCCCTTGGGTCACAAGCCCAGCGCTGCAGGATCACCATTAGCCTAGCCCTGCTGGGGCTCCTCACGCCTACTCTCTGCACGGGGCAATGTGCTGGACCTCAGTCACGATGAGAACGACGGTATGGGGTTTTCACTCATTTTGTTCAGCTTCCAAGGAATGTATTTGCGGGAGTCATCATCGATCCAAGCACATGCCAACACGCTGGCAGGGGAGCATGGCAGGCTGTGCAAGGGGAGGCAAGCCCGGGGGCCTCAAAGACCTTCAAGAGCCAGCAGAGTCCAAAGAAACAAGGCCCGTGGGGCCGTGGGCTCTCACCCTCGAGCCCAGCAAGGCTTCCCTGGCATCTTGGCAGGTCTCCGCAGGAATCCTTAGGGGCAGTGCAGGGCCTCTGGCCCTGGGGATGCTTACCAGCCTCGGAGCTCCGCTGGCATTGGCCCAGCGCAGGCCATGGTGCTTCCGGCATTCACTGCTGCCTCTGGGGCTCAGCAGAAGCCTACGTGAGTCTTGCGTCCACCGAGAGGCCCTCTGAGAAGTACATAGACAACAAGGGTGTGCTTCAGCAAGACCGCCAGCAAGGCGGGCCGCTGCCCACAGACAGGAACAGCCATGGCGCCTGCCTCCCATGCTCGCACCCTGGCATGCTGCCTACACAGGTCCCCACTGCAAACTCTTTGTGTCACCCAAGGTGACAGTGGCTGGGCCTCAGGCTGCTTTCCTTAGGCAGCTTCACCTACAAACACATGGGCAGCACGCCCGCCAAACGAGGTGGTCAGCACACGCACCCACGGGCCCTCAGAGCCATGGGACCTGCGTGCTCCTCTCACACAAAGGGCACCTCGACCATCTCAACAATGACAGAGCTCACAGCCCAATGCTGGCCTCCAACCTTCAGCACCACGATGGGCAACAACTGCCCCAAGGCACTCCCAGGGTTGCTGCGGGCCCAGGGAACAGCCCCCGCCTCCCTTGACAGCACACCCAGCTCCATGGGCAGGTCCTTCCTCACTCAGCCCAAACATGCTCACAACCTCACCCTTCAACTCCACTACACACTCGGCTGTCCCGCCTGGGGAACCTCACCACACGCAGGGGAGTGACACAGCACTGGTCTGCAGGCAGCTTTGCAAACGCCCCACCTGCCGCCAGGGGGACACACAACCACTACACCCCAACACGCCCAACAATTCCTTCTCCATGGCCTTTCGCACTGCTCACCCCAGCCCGAGGCTCGCCTGGGCACAGACCTATCAACCTGCCAAAAACGGGTGCTTGGCCACATGGCATCCCAATACCCATGGCGGCCAACACCCAACACATGCCTTCATCAACACAACACCAGATACAGCACAGGGCTCAGAAGGGCACCTCCACCCGACACTGTGGAAGCAACCCTCGGGCGCCAAGGTTCAGGACCAATGGCTTGTTCAGGGAACACCACAGGCGTGCGCACCACTCACACACACCCCTCCATCAACACCCACAACCACATACCAACACAAACACAAACACACCGACACTGCCACAACCTCCTCAGGTTCGGCCCCTCACCGGCTTCCCTTCCCCACTCATAGCACCCGCACCACAAGCGCTCTGCTGCCCACGCACAACCCTCTCACCACACCTCCCCAGCAGTCTGGTCCTCCAAGGGGGGGCTTGCCCTTGGGCTCACCCTGGGGCTGGCAGCCACCTCAACCCTTGCCCATGGACCCTCACTCCTATGCTCCCCACTAGAGGCAATGTGCTGGACCTCAGTCACGATGAGAACGACGGTAGTGAGTTTTCACTCATTTTGTTCAGCTTTTCCAAGGAATGTTTGACGGTGGAGTCATCATCGATCCAAGCACACCCCAAAGTGCTGGCAGCACAACAACGCAGGCTGGCATCGGGCACAGCCGATGGCCTCCGGCCCCTGCAGAGGCCTGCAGAGGCCAGGGACAAAGCCTGCACCGCCATAGCACAAGCATCCACTCTCGCAGTGGAGCCCAGGCGCGGCCACCTCAGGACAACATGCCCCCAACTCCCGCAGGACTCTGAAGCGCTAGGGGACACGTCCCCACCACCCACCCTGGCTCTGCCACTGCTTACCATCCGTGAGGATTCAGGCACTTCCAGCCCAACACGGGCTCCCTGCATGCCAGCCACCCACAGGGATTCCTCTCCAAAGCACAAGCACAGATCTGCTGGCACTCCACAAGCCACGCCGATGGCAGACACGCTCCCTGCCAAGTACACACACAGCACAGGCAAGCTTCAGGACCCAGGCAGCTCCACAGGGCAGAGCTGCTGGCCCAAGGAGGCCCGCTGTGGCACGCTCCCTCGCACATCCCCTTTCTCCAACCCTCACATACTTTTCCCAGAGCAAAGGCTCTGCCCACACCACAAGGAAAGCACTCCATCACCTGGCCCACGCTGGGACCCATGTTGGGTTTCAGTTTGCTGCCCTCTCCGTGTGCTCTTGCTGTGGCCTGGGGCTAGCTGGCAGCAGCATCTGTGTGTCCGGGTCCACGGACCCAGCATCCATGGACAGGGAGGCGCAGGGGTGCACTCACCACCCACTGCATTCCTGCCTGCCTGCCTGCACTGCAGCCCAGAGAGTGGCTCCGCCAACCCCAAGCTTCCTGCCATGTCAGTACTGCCCCAGGACACCAGCTGGAAGCACTTCACAGGCAATCCCGACCCAACCAGCTTGGGCAGCACCCTTGAGTCAGGGCTTCGGCCTTGTGTCTCTTCTGCTGCAAGGATGCGGGCACAGAGCTGCAAGGATGCTGCTCACAGGGATCACGCCCCAGGCCGTGCTGTGGGCTTTAGGCTCTCTCATCCGGGACCCAGGGCACACCCGTGTCCTGCACACACCTGGCTGGACACCCTGGGTCACCTGTGCCCTCTCCAAGAGGCCAACACCTCTGTCCTCTGGCCTGGATGCCCCAAGTCTCAACTCCCGCCCACCCAGCACTCAGCTACCCACGGACACACTAGGGCACACTAGGGCACATGGGAACCCTCGGCATGAGTGCTGCCACGCCAGCCCTTGGGTCACAAGCCCACCGCTGCAGGATCACCATTAGCCTAGCCCTGCTGGGGCTCCTCACGCCTACTCTCTGCACGGGGCAATGTGCTGGACCTCAGTCACGATGAGAACGACGGTATGGGGTTTTCACTCATTTTGTTCAGCTTCCAAGGAATGTATTTGCGGGAGTCATCATCGATCCAAGCACATGCCAACACGCTGGCAGGGGAGCATGGCAGGCTGTGCAAGGGGAGGCAAGCCCAGGGACCTCAAAGACCTTCAAGAGCCAGCAGAGTCCAAAGAAACAAGGTCCGTGGGGCCGTGGGCTCTCACCCTCGAGCCCAGCAAGGCTTCCCTGGCATCTTGGCAGGTCTCCGCAGGAATCCTTAGGGGCAGTGCAGGGCCTCTGGCCCTGGGGATGCTTACCAGCCTCGGAGCTCCGCTGGCATTGGCCCAGCGCAGGCCATGGTGCTTCCGGCATTCACTGCTGCCTCTGGGGCTCAGCAGAAGCCTACGTGAGTCTTGCGTCCACCGAGAGGCCCTCTGAGAAGTTCATAGACAACAAGGGTGTGCTTCAGCAAGACCGCCAGCAAGGCGGGCCGCTGCCCACAGACAGGAACAGCCATGGCGCCTGCCTCCCATACTCGCACCCTGGCATGCTGCCTACACAGGTCCCCACTGCAAACTCTTTGTGTCACCCAAGGTGACAGTGGCTGGGCCTCAGGCTGCTTTCCTTAGGCAGCTTCACCTACAAACACATGGGCAGCACGCCCGCCAAACGAGGTGGTCAGCACACGCACCCACGGGCCCTCAGAGCCATGGGGCCTGCGTGCGCCTCTCACACAAAGGGCACCTCGACCATCTCAACAATGACAGAGCTCACAGCCCAATGCTGGCCTCCAACCTTCAGCACCACGATGGGCAACAACTGCCCCAAGGCACTCCCAGGGTTGCTGCGGGCCCAGGGAACAGCCCCCGCCTCCCTTGACAGCACACCCAGCTCCATGGGCAGGTCCTTCCTCACTCAGCCCAAACATGCTCACAACCTCACCCTTCAACTCCACTACACACTCGGCTGTCCCGCCTGGGGAACCTCACCACACGCAGGGGAGTGACACAGCACTGGTCTGCAGGCAGCTTTGCAAACGCCCCACCTGCCGCCAGGGGGACACACAACCACTACACCCCAACACGCCCAACAATTCCTTCTCCATGGCCTTTCGCACTGCTCACCCCAGCCCGAGGCTCGCCTGGGCACAGACCTATCAACCTGCCAAAAACGGGTGCTTGGCCACATGGCATCCCAATACCCATGGCGGCCAACACCCAACACATGCCTTCATCAACACAACACCAGATACAGCACAGGGCTCAGAAGGGCACCTCCACCCGACACTATGGAAGCAACCCTCGGGCGCCAAGGCTCAGGACCAATGGCTTGTTCAGGGAACACCACAGGCGTGCGCACCACTCACACACACCCCTCCATCAACACCCACAACCACATACCAACACAAACACAAACACACCGACACTGCCACAACCTCCTCAGGTTCGGCCCCTCACTGGCTTCCCTTCCCCACTCATAGCACCCACACCACAAGCGCTCTGCTGCCCACGCACAACCCTCTCACCACACCTCCCCAGCAGTCTGGTCCTCCAAGGGGGGGCTTGCCCTTGGGCTCACCCTGGGGCTGGCAGCCACCTCAACCCTTGCCCATGGACCCTCACTCCTATGCTCCCCACTAGAGGCAATGTGCTGGACCTCAGTCACGATGAGAACGACGGTAGTGAGTTTTCACTCATTTTGTTCAGCTTTTCCAAGGAATGTTTGATGGTGGAGTCATCATCGATCCAAGCACACCCCAAAGTGCTGGCAGCACAACAACGCAGGCTGGCATCGGGCACAGCCGATGGCCTCCGGCCCCTGCAGAGGCCTGCAGAGGCCAGGGACAAAGCCTGCACCGCCATAGCACAAGCATCCACTCTCGCAGTGGAGCCCAGGCGCGGCCACCTCAGGACAACATGCCCCCAACTCCCGCAGGACTCTGAAGCGCTAGGGGACACGTCCCCACCACCCACCCTGGCTCTGCCACTGCTTACCATCCGTAAGGATTCAGGCACTTCCAGCCCAACACGGGCTCCCTGCATGCCAGCCACCCACAGGGATTCCTCTCCAAAGCACAAGCACAGATCTGCTGGCACTCCACAAGCCACGCCGATGGCAGACACGCTCCCTGCCAAGTACACACACAGCACAGGCAAGCTTCAGGACCCAGGCAGCTCCACAGGGCAGAGCTGCTGGCCCAAGGAGGCCCGCTGTGGCACACTCCCTCGCACATCCCCTTTCTCCAACCCTCACATACTTTTCCCAGAGCAAAGGCTCTGCCCACACCACAAGGAAAGCACTCCATCACCTGGCCCACGCTGGGACCCATGTTGGGTTTCAGTTTGCTGCCCTCTCCGTGTGCTCTTGCTGTGGCCTGGGGCTAGCTGGCAGCAGCATCTGTGTGTCCGGGTCCACGGACCCAGCATCCATGGACAGGGAGGCACAGGGGTGCACTCGCCACCCACTGCATTCCTGCCTGCCTGCCTGCACTGCAGCCCAGAGAGTGGCTCCGCCAACCCCAAGCTTCCTGCCATGTCAGTACTGCCCCAGGACACCAGCTGGAAGCACTTCACAGGCAATCCCGACCCAACCAGCCTGGGCAGCACCCTTGAGTCAGGCCTTCGGCCTTGTGTCTCTTCTGCTGCAAGGATGTGGGCACAGAGCTGCAAGGATGCTGCTCACAGGGATCACGCCCCAGGCCGTGCTGTGGGCTTTAGGCTCTCTCATCCGGGACCCAGGGCACACCCGTGTCCTGCACACACCTGGCTGGACACCCTGGGTCACCTGTGCCCTCCCCAAGAGGCCAACACCTCTGTCCTCTGGCCTGGATGCCCCAAGTCTCAACTCCCGCCCACCCAGCACTCAGCTACCCACGGACACACTAGGGCACATGGGAACCCTCGGCATGAGTGCTGCCACGCCAGCCCTTGGGTCACAAGCCCACCGCTGCAGGATCACCATTAGCCTAGCCCTGCTCGGGCTCCTCACGCCTACTCTCTGCACGGGGCAATGTGCTGGACCTCAGTCACGATGAGAACGACGGTATGGGGTTTTCACTCATTTTGTTCAGCTTCCAAGGAATGTATTTGCGGGAGTCATCATCGATCCAAGCACATGCCAACACGCTGGCAGGGGAGCATGGCAGGCTGTGCAAGGGGAGGCAAGCCCGGGGGCCTCAAAGACCTTCAAGAGCCAGCAGAGTCCAAAGAAACAAGGCCCGTGGGGCCGTGGGCTCTCACCCTCGAGCCCAGCAAGGCTTCCCTGGCATCTTGGCAGGTCTCCGCAGGAATCCTTAGGGGCAGTGCAGGGCCTCTGGCCCTGGGGATGCTTACCAGCCTCGGAGCTCCGCTGGCATTGGCCCAGCGCAGGCCATGGTGCTTCCGGCATTCACTGCTGCCTCTGGGGCTCAGCAGAAGCCTACGTGAGTCTTGCGTCCACCGAGAGGCCCTCTGAGAAGTACATAGACAACAAGGGTGTGCTTCAGCAAGACCGCCAGCAAGGCGGGCCGCTGCCCACAGACAGGAACAGCCATGGCGCCTGCCTCCCATACTCGCACCCTGGCATGCTGCCTACACAGGTCCCCACTGCAAACTCTTTGTGTCACCCAAGGTGACAGTGGCTGGGCCTCAGGCTGCTTTCCTTAGGCAGCTTCACCTACAAACACATGGGCAGCACGCCCGCCAAACGAGGTGGTCAGCACACGCACCCACGGGCCCTCAGAGCCATGGGACCTGCGTGCTCCTCTCACACAAAGGGCACCTCGACCATCTCAACAATGACAGAGCTCACAGCCCAATGCTGGCCTCCAACCTTCAGCACCACGATGGGCAACAACTGCCCCAAGGCACTCCCAGGGTTGCTGCGGGCCCAGGGAACAGCCCCCGCCTCCCTTGACAGCACACCCAGCTCCATGGGCAGGTCCTTCCTCACTCAGCCCAAACATGCTCACAACCTCACCCTTCAACTCCACTACACACTCGGCTGTCCCGCCTGGGGAACCTCACCACACGCAGGGGAGTGACACAGCACTGGTCTGCAGGCAGCTTTGCAAACGCCCCACCTGCCGCCAGGGGGACACACAACCACTACACCCCAACACGCCCAACAATTCCTTCTCCATGGCCTTTCGCACTGCTCACCCCAGCCCGAGGCTCGCCTGGGCACAGACCTATCAACCTGCCAAAAACGGGTGCTTGGACACATGGCATCCCAATACCCATGGCGGCCAACACCCAACACATGCCTTCATCAACACAACACCAGATACAGCACAGGGCTCAGAAGGGCACCTCCACCCGACACTGTGGAAGCAACCCTCGGGCGCCAAGGTTCAGGACCAATGGCTTGTTCAGGGAACACCACAGGCGTGCGCACCACTCACACACACCCCTCCATCAACACCCACAACCACATACCAACACAAACACAAACACACCGACACTGCCACAACCTCCTCAGGTTCGGCCCCTCACCGGCTTCCCTTCCCCACTCATAGCACCCACACCACAAGCGCTCTGCTGCCCACGCACAACCCTCTCACCACACCTCCCCAGCAGTCTGGTCCTCCAAGGGGGGGCTTGCCCTTGGGCTCACCCTGGGGCTGGCAGCCACCTCAACCCTTGCCCATGGACCCTCACTCCTATGCTCCCCACTAGAGGCAATGTGCTGGACCTCAGTCACGATGAGAACGACGGTAGTGAGTTTTCACTCATTTTGTTCAGCTTTTCCAAGGAATGTTTGACGGTGGAGTCATCATCGATCCAAGCACACCCCAAAGTGCTGGCAGCACAACAACGCAGGCTGGCATCGGGCACAGCCGATGGCCTCCGGCCCCTGCAGAGGCCTGCAGAGGCCAGGGACAAAGCCTGCACCGCCATAGCACAAGCATCCACTCTCGCAGTGGAGCCCAGGCGCGGCCACCTCAGGACAACATGCCCCCAACTCCCGCAGGACTCTGAAGCGCTAGGGGACACGTCCCCACCACCCACCCTGGCTCTGCCACTGCTTACCATCCGTGAGGATTCAGGCACTTCCAGCCCAACACGGGCTCCCTGCATGCCAGCCACCCACAGGGATTCCTCTCCAAAGCACAAGCACAGATCTGCTGGCACTCCACAAGCCACGCCGATGGCAGACACGCTCCCTGCCAAGTACACACACAGCACAGGCAAGCTTCAGGACCCAGGCAGCTCCACAGGGCAGAGCCGCTGGCCCAAGGAGGCCCGCTGTGGCACGCTCCCTCGCACATCCCCTTTCTCCAACCCTCACATACTTTTCCCAGAGCAAAGGCTCTGCCCACACCACAAGGAAAGCACTCCATCACCTGGCCCACGCTGGGACCCATGTTGGGTTTCAGTTTGCTGCCCTCTCCGTGTGCTCTTGCTGTGGCCTGGGGCTAGCTGGCAGCAGCATCTGTGTGTCCGGGTCCACGGACCCAGCATCCATGGACAGGGAGGCGCAGGGGTGCACTCACCACCCACTGCATTCCTGCCTGCCTGCCTGCACTGCAGCCCAGAGAGTGGCTCCGCCAACCCCAAGCTTCCTGCCATGTCAGTACTGCCCCAGGACACCAGCTGGAAGCACTTCACAGGCAATCCCGACCCAACCAGCTTGGGCAGCACCCTTGAGTCAGGGCTTCGGCCTTGTGTCTCTTCTGCTGCAAGGATGCGGGCACAGAGCTGCAAGGATGCTGCTCACAGGGATCACGCCCCAGGCCGTGCTGTGGGCTTTAGGCTCTCTCATCCGGGACCCAGGGCACACCCGTGTCCTGCACACACCTGGCTGGACACCCTGGGTCACCTGTGCCCTCCCCAAGAGGCCAACACCTCTGTCCTCTGGCCTGGATGCCCCAAGTCTCAACTCCCGCCCACCCAGCACTCAGCTACCCACGGACACACTAGGGCACACTAGGGCACATGGGAACCCTCGGCATGAGTGCTGCCACGCCAGCCCTTGGGTCACAAGCCCACCACTGCAGGATCACCATTAGCCTAGCCCTGCTGGGGCTCCTCACGCCTACTCTCTGCACGGGGCAATGTGCTGGACCTCAGTCACGATGAGAACGACGGTATGGGGTTTTCACTCATTTTGTTCAGCTTCCAAGGAATGTATTTGCGGGAGTCATCATCGATCCAAGCACATGCCAACACGCTGGCAGGGGAGCATGGCAGGCTGTGCAAGGGGAGGCAAGCCCGGGGACCTCAAAGACCTTCAAGAGCCAGCAGAGTCCAAAGAAACAAGGCCCGTGGGGCCGTGGGCTCTCACCCTCGAGCCCAGCAAGGCTTCCCTGGCATCTTGGCAGGTCTCCGCAGGAATCCTTAGGGGCAGTGCAGGGCCTCTGGCCCTGGGGATGCTTACCAGCCTCGGAGCTCCGCTGGCATTGGCCCAGCGCAGGCCATGGTGCTTCCGGCATTCACTGCTGCCTCTGGGGCTCAGGAGAAGCCTACGTGAGTCTTGCGTCCACCGAGAGGCCCTCTGAGAAGTTCATAGACAACAAGGGTGTGCTTCAGCAAGACCGCCAGCAAGGCGGGCCGCTGCCCACAGACAGGAACAGCCATGGCGCCTGCCTCCCATACTCGCACCCTGGCATGCTGCCTACACAGGTCCCCACTGCAAACTCTTTGTGTCACCCAAGGTGACAGTGGCTGGGCCTCAGGCTGCTTTCCTTAGGCAGCTTCACCTACAAACACATGGGCAGCACGCCCGCCAAACGAGGTGGGCAGCACACGCACCCACGGGCCCTCAGAGCCATGGGGCCTGCGTGCTCCTCTCACACAAAGGGCACCTCGACCATCTCAACAATGACAGAGCTCACAGCCCAATGCTGGCCTCCAACCTTCAGCACCACGATGGGCAACAACTGCCCCAAGGCACTCCCAGGGTTGCTGCGGGCCCAGGGAACAGCCCCCGCCTCCCTTGACAGCACACCCAGCTCCATGGGCAGGTCCTTCCTCACTCGGCCCAAACATGCTCACAACCTCACCCTTCAACTCCACTACACACTCGGCTGTCCCGCCTGGGGAACCTCACCACACGCAGGGAAGTGACACAGCACTGGTCTGCAGGCAGCTTTGCAAATGCCCCACCTGCCGCCAGGGGGACACACAACCACTACACCCCAACACGCCCAACAATTCCTTCTCCATGGCCTTTCGCACTGCTCACCCCAGCCCGAGGCTCGCCTGGGCACAACCTGCCAAAAACGGGTGCTTGGCCACATGGCATCCCAATACCCATGGCGGCCAACACCCAACACATGCCTTCATCAACACAACACCAGATACAGCACAGGGCTCAGAAGGGCACCTCCACCCGACACTGTGGAAGCAACCCTCGGGCGCCAAGGCTCAGGACCAATGGCTTGTTCAGGGAACACCACAGGCGTGCGCACCACTCACACACACCCCTCCATCAACACCCACAACCACATACCAACACAAACACAAACACACCGACACTGCCACAACCTCCTCAGGTTCGGCCCCTCACCGGCTTCCCTTCCCCACTCATAGCACCCGCACCACAAGCGCTCTGCTGCCCACGCACAACCCTCTCACCACACCTCCCCAGCAGTCTGGTCCTCCAAGGGGGGGCTTGCCCTTGGGCTCACCCTGGGGCTGGCAGCCACCTCAACCCTTGCCCATGGACCCTCACTCCTATGCTCCCCACTAGAGGCAATGTGCTGGACCTCAGTCACGATGAGAACGACGGTAGTGAGTTTTCACTCATTTTGTTCAGCTTTTCCAAGGAATGTTTGACGGTGGAGTCATCATCGATCCAAGCACACCCCAAAGTGCTGGCAGCACAACAACGCAGGCTGGCATCGGGCACAGCCGATGGCCTCCGGCCCCTGCAGAGGCCTGCAGAGGCCAGGGACAAAGCCTGCACCGCCATAGCACAAGCATCCACTCTCGCAGTGGAGCCCAGGCGCGGCCACCTCAGGACAACATGCCCCCAACTCCCGCAGGACTCTGAAGCGCTAGGGGACACGTCCCCACCACCCACCCTGGCTCTGCCACTGCTTACCATCCGTGAGGATTCAGGCACTTCCAGCCCAACACGGGCTCCCTGCATGCCAGCCACCCACAGGGATTCCTCTCCAAAGCACAAGCACAGATCTGCTGGCACTCCACAAGCCACGCCGATGGCAGACACGCTCCCTGCCAAGTACACACACAGCACAGGCAAGCTTCAGGACCCAGGCAGCTCCACAGGGCAGAGCCGCTGGCCCAAGGAGGCCCGCTGTGGCACGCTCCCTCGCACATCCCCTTTCTCCAACCCTCACATACTTTTCCCAGAGCAAAGGCTCTGCCCACACCACAAGGAAAGCACTCCATCACCTGGCCCACGCTGGGACCCATGTTGGGTTTCAGTTTGCTGCCCTCTCCGTGTGCTCTTGCTGTGGCCTGGGGCTAGCTGGCAGCAGCATCTGTGTGTCCGGGTCCACGGACCCAGCATCCATGGACAGGGAGGCGCAGGGGTGCACTCGCCACCCACTGCATTCCTGCCTGCCTGCCTGCACTGCAGCCCAGAGAGTGGCTCCGCCAACCCCAAGCTTCCTGCCATGTCAGTACTGCCCCAGGACACCAGCTGGAAGCACTTCACAGGCAATCCCGACCCAACCAGCTTGGGCAGCACCCTTGAGTCAGGGCTTCGGCCTTGTGTCTCTTCTGCTGCAAGGATGCGGGCACAGAGCTGCAAGGATGCTGCTCACAGGGATCACGCCCCAGGCCGTGCTGTGGGCTTTAGGCTCTCTCATCCGGGACCCAGGGCACACCCGTGTCCTGCACACACCTGGCTGGACACCCTGGGTCACCTGTGCCCTCCCCAAGAGGCCAACACCTCTGTCCTCTGGCCTGGATGCCCCAAGTCTCAACTCCCGCCCACCCAGCACTCAGCTACCCACGGACACACTAGGGCACACTAGGGCACATGGGAACCCTCGGCATGAGTGCTGCCACGCCAGCCCTTGGGTCACAAGCCCAGCGCTGCAGGATCACCATTAGCCTAGCCCTGCTGGGGCTCCTCACGCCTACTCTCTGCACGGGGCAATGTGCTGGACCTCAGTCACGATGAGAACGACGGTATGGGGTTTTCACTCATTTTGTTCAGCTTCCAAGGAATGTATTTGCGGGAGTCATCATCGATCCAAGCACATGCCAACACGCTGGCAGGGGAGCATGGCAGGCTGTGCAAGGGGAGGCAAGCCCGGGGACCTCAAAGACCTTCAAGAGCCAGCAGAGTCCAAAGAAACAAGGTCCGTGGGGCCGTGGGCTCTCACCCTCGAGCCCAGCAAGGCTTCCCTGGCATCTTGGCAGGTCTCCGCAGGAATCCTTAGGGGCAGTGCAGGGCCTCTGGCCCTGGGGATGCTTACCAGCCTCGGAGCTCCGCTGGCATTGGCCCAGCGCAGGCCATGGTGCTTCCGGCATTCACTGCTGCCTTTGGGGCTCAGCAGAAGCCTACGTGAGTCTTGCGTCCACCGAGAGGCCCTCTGAGAAGTACATAGACAACAAGGGTGTGCTTCAGCAAGACCGCCAGCAAGGCGGGCCGCTGCCCACAGACAGGAACAGCCATGGCGCCTGCCTCCCATACTCGCACCCTGGCATGCTGCCTACACAGGTCCCCACTGCAAACTCTTTGTGTCACCCAAGGTGACAGTGGCTGGGCCTCAGGCTGCTTTCCTTAGGCAGCTTCACCTACAAACACATGGGCAGCACGCCCGCCAAACGAGGTGGTCAGCACACGCACCCACGGGCCCTCAGAGCCATGGGGCCTGCGTGCGCCTCTCACACAAAGGGCACCTCGACCATCTCAACAATGACAGAGCTCACAGCCCATGCTGGCCTCCAACCTTCAGCACCACGATGGGCAACAACTGCCCCAAGGCACTCCCAGGGTTGCTGCGGGCCCAGGGAACAGCCCCCGCCTCCCTTGACAGCACACCCAGCTCCATGGGCAGGTCCTTCCTCACTCAGCCCAAACATGCTCACAACCTCACCCTTCAACTCCACTACACACTCGGCTGTCCCGCCTGGGGAACCTCACCACACGCAGGGGAGTGACACAGCACTGGTCTGCAGGCAGCTTTGCAAACGCCCCACCTGCCGCCAGGGGGACACACAACCACTACACCCCAACACGCCCAACAATTCCTTCTCCATGGCCTTTCGCACTGCTCACCCCAGCCCGAGGCTCGCCTGGGCACAGACCTATCAACCTGCCAAAAACGGGTGCTTGGCCACATGGCATCCCAATACCCATGGCGGCCAACACCCAACACATGCCTTCATCAACAGAACACCAGATACAGCACAGGGCTCAGAAGGGCACCTCCACCCGACACTATGGAAGCAACCCTCGGGCGCCAAGGCTCAGGACCAATGGCTTGTTCAGGGAACACCACAGGCGTGCGCACCACTCACACACACCCCTCCATCAACACCCACAACCACATACCAACACAAACACAAACACACCGACACTGCCACAACGTCCTCAGGTTCGGCCCCTCACTGGCTTCCCTTCCCCACTCATAGCACCCACACCACAAGCGCTCTGCTGCCCACGCACAACCCTCTCACCACACCTCCCCAGCAGTCTGGTCCTCCAAGGGGGGGCTTGCCCTTGGGCTCACCCTGGGGCTGGCAGCCACCTCAACCCTTGCCCATGGACCCTCACTCCTATGCTCCCCACTAGAGGCAATGTGCTGGACCTCAGTCACGATGAGAACGACGGTAGTGAGTTTTCACTCATTTTGTTCAGCTTTTCCAAGGAATGTTTGACGGTGGAGTCATCATCGATCCAAGCACACCCCAAAGTGCTGGCAGCACAACAACGCAGGCTGGCATCGGGCACAGCCGATGGCCTCCGGCCCCTGCAGAGGCCTGCAGAGGCCAGGGACAAAGCCTGCACCGCCATAGCACAAGCATCCACTCTCGCAGTGGAGCCCAGGCGCGGCCACCTCAGGACAACATGCCCCCAACTCCCGCAGGACTCTGAAGCGCTAGGGGACACGTCCCCACCACCCACCCTGGCTCTGCCACTGCTTACCATCCGTGAGGATTCAGGCACTTCCAGCCCAACACGGGCTCCCTGCATGCCAGCCACCCACAGGGATTCCTCTCCAAAGCACAAGCACAGATCTGCTGGCACTCCACAAGCCACGCCGATGGCAGACACGCTCCCTGCCAAGTACACACACAGTACAGGCAAGCTTCAGGACCCAGGCAGCTCCACAGGGCAGAGCCGCTGGCCCAAGGAGGCCCGCTGTGGCACGCTCCCTCGCACATCCCCTTTCTCCAACCCTCACATACTTTTCCCAGAGCAAAGGCTCTGCCCACACCACAAGGAAAGCACTCCATCACCTGGCCCACGCTGGGACCCATGTTGGGTTTCAGTTTGCTGCCCTCTCCGTGTGCTCTTGCTGTGGCCTGGGGCTAGCTGGCAGCAGCATCTGTGTGTCCGGGTCCACGGACCCAGCATCCATGGACAGGGAGGCGCAGGGGTGCACTCGCCACCCACTGCATTCCTGCCTGCCTGCCTGCACTGCAGCCCAGAGAGTGGCTCCGCCAACCCCAAGCTTCCTGCCATGTCAGTACTGCCCCAGGACACCAGCTGGAAGCACTTCACAGGCAATCCCGACCCAACCAGCTTGGGCAGCACCCTTGAGTCAGGGCTTCGGCCTTGTGTCTCTTCTGCTGCAAGGATGCGGGCACAGAGCTGCAAGGATGCTGCTCACAGGGATCACGCCCCAGGCCGTGCTGTGGGCTTTAGGCTCTCTCATCTGGGACCCAGGGCACACCCGTGTCCTGCACACACCTGGCTGGACACCCTGGGTCACCTGTGCCCTCCCCAAGAGGCCAACACCTCTGTCCTCTGGCCTGGATGCCCCAAGTCTCAACTCCCGCCCACCCAGCACTCAGCTACCCACGGACACACTAGGGCACATGGGAACCCTCGGCATGAGTGCTGCCACGCCAGCCCTTGGGTCACAAGCCCACCGCTGCAGGATCACCATTAGCCTAGCCCTGCTGGGGCTCCTCACGCCTACTCTCTGCACGGGGCAATGTGCTGGACCTCAGTCACGATGAGAACGACGGTATGGGGTTTTCACTCATTTTGTTCAGCTTCCAAGGAATGTATTTGCGGGAGTCATCATCGATCCAAGCACATGCCAACACGCTGGCAGGGGAGCATGGCAGGCTGTGCAAGGGGAGGCAAGCCCGGGGACCTCAAAGACCTTCAAGAGCCAGCAGAGTCCAAAGAAACAAGGCCCGTGGGGCCGTGGGCTCTCACCCTCGAGCCCAGCAAGGCTTCCCTGGCATCTTGGCAGGTCTCCGCAGGAATCCTTAGGGGCAGTGCAGGGCCTCTGGCCCTGGGGATGCTTACCAGCCTCGGAGCTCCGCTGGCATTGGCCCAGCGCAGGCCATGGTGCTTCCGGCATTCACTGCTGCCTCTGGGGCTCAGCAGAAGCCTACGTGAGTCTTGCGTCCACCGAGAGGCCCTCTGAGAAGTACATAGACAACAAGGGTGTGCTTCAGCAAGACCGCCAGCAAGGCGGGCCGCTGCCCACAGACAGGAACAGCCATGGCGCCTGCCTCCCATACTCGCACTCTGGCATGCTGCCTACACAGGTCCCCACTGCAAACTCTTTGTGTCACCCAAGGTGACAGTGGCTGGGCCTCAGGCTGCTTTCCTTAGGCAGCTTCACCTACAAACACATGGGCAGCACGCCCGCCAAACGAGGTGGGCAGCACACGCACCCACGGGCCCTCAGAGACATGGGGTCTGCGTGCTCCTCTCACACAAAGGGCACCTCGACCATCTCAACAATGACAGAGCTCACAGCCCAATGCTGGCCTCCAACCTTCAGCACCACGATGGGCAACAACTGCCCCAAGGCACTCCCAGGGTTGCTGCGGGCCCAGGGAACAGCCCCCGCCTCCCTTGACAGCACACCCAGCTCCATGGGCAGGTCCTTCCTCACTCAGCCCAAACATGCTCACAACCTCACCCTTCAACTCCACTACACACTCGGCTGTCCCGCCTGGGGAACCTCACCACACGCAGGGGAGTGACACAGCACTGGTCTGCAGGCAGCTTTGCAAACGCCCCACCTGCCGCCAGGGGGACACACAACCACTACACCCCAACACGCCCAACAATTCCTTCTCCATGGCCTTTCGCACTGCTCACCCCAGCCCGAGGCTCGCCTGGGCACAGACCTATCAACCTGCCAAAAACGGGTGCTTGGCCACATGGCATCCCAATACCCATGGCGGCCAACACCCAACACATGTCTTCATCAACAGAACACCAGATACAGCACAGGGCTCAGAAGGGCACCTCCACCCGACACTGTGGAAGCAACCCTCGGGCGCCAAGGCTCAGGACCAATGGCTTGTTCAGGGAACACCACAGGCGTGCGCACCATTCACACACACCCCTCCATCAACACCCACAACCACATACCAACACAAACACAAACACACCGACACTGCCACAACCTCCTCAGGTTCGGCCCCTCACCGGCTTCCCTTCCCCACTCATAGCACC